>NW_008794170.1:863450-884651 GCF_000699145.1 Aptenodytes forsteri | reverse complement strand
GAACCGCTGCTGATGTTGGGGATGGTGGGGGGGTAGGGGGAATGCTGGGGGCAGGGGGATGCTGGGGCACAGGCAGGGGTACCCAGCAGAGAGGTCGACACAGCATGTGGTGGTGGTGGTGGCAGAGCAGCGGGTTATCGGTGCTCCTCATCCCCAGGGCTGGGCAGCTGCCAGAAGAGGACTGACCACAGCTGGATTTCCTGGTAAAAATAACTCCATGGCATAAACTTTCACAGGAGGAAGGGTAGAGAGCAGCCAGGGTCTGACTCCCTCCCCTCCACCACATCAGCAAATATCTGCCCGGGCCAGCATGAATCAGCAGAGGCTAGGGGCAAGCAGTGGGGAACGTCTTAGGTTGGCACTGGTAAAACCCAGGGGAAGTTTTTGGGGTTGAAAGGAAAATAAATACTGGGCTAAAGTGATTCACAGAGGACCTCTGCTCCTCTTGCTCACTGAGTTTGCATAAGCACAGCAACAATGGTGGAAGGGGAAAGAAACAGAGGAGGCAACAAACATGCCTTTCCCGAAAAGAGTTGGGGAAGACGGCTTTGCCCTGGGCGGTGATGCTGTTTGACTTTGTGGTATTTCTTTTGTTTTCCCTCCATGTCCCAGCCACCCAGCAGGATGGGGCCTGGCTGCCTATGTGGCATTGGCGTGAGCCCATTTGCTTTGCTGGAGCATGGTGGGAGCTGCTTTCCCACACCAGCCACCTGGCTGGTGGCTGCTGCCCTTCTTCCCAAGGGGGGCTAGCTGCTGCAGCAGCTCCCATATGCACAAGAGTGACTGCAAACCACAGGGTGGGAAAGGAGGACCTGCACGTCCCCGGTTGCCATTTCCACCTTCCCACCAAGACTTTTCCCTGGATGGTTGCTGGCTGTGCTTCTTTTCCCTGTGATCTGTCATCAGTTGCAGTCACCAGCTCACCGTTGGTTGCACACCGCGCTCACCAGCTCCTTCTCTACAGGATGCAGTGGCAATGCTGTCTCTGTTCAGTGTTTCCCAGGTCATGCCAGTGGTTGATTCCCTCACCCTGCCAAAGCTTGCTTGTACAGTGGCGCTGGGAGGAGAAGCCAGTAGTTTTCCACTATCCCCAGCATCAGAAGGCACAGAGCAAGCACTGAAAACCTGGCGAGGCTCCACGGCAGGTTCACACCTATTGCTTTCGCAAGACGTGCGATGATAAAAACCCTGAAAGGCAAAGAAAAGTCATTGCTCTGATTTACTTAGCATACTGCAAGCTGTCTTGTTTTGTTCCCTCTCTTCTTTTTTCTTTTCTTCCCCCATTTTGGGAGACGAGAGGGAGGCAGTTTATGTTCCCAGGCTATTTCAGGCAATCGCAGCATTAGTGTCTCAGGTAGCCTGACACTGACACCCCGCTCCTGTCCCAGCACTCGCAGCAAGCCCAGGATCTGCATACTGGCTGTGACACTTCCTAATTGCTCAAGATGGATCGCTTAAGAAAAAGCCTTCCATATGGTCCACAGGATTTAATTTTTTTATATATTTCCCCCCCCTTGCTTCTACAACTGTTACAGGAAAAGATATTTTTCCCCCTGTTTGACATATATGTAATCTTCTTCTGATACACAAATGCCAGATGGCACTGCAAAAAGATAATAAATGTGTCTGCAGCCTTCGACAGTTAAGTCTGGGAACCTTGAAAATGGCTACAGAGGAGCTGGGAGTGGCTGAGCTTGGGGTTTTTTCGGGTGGGGTGCTGAAGATGGAGCATGTCATCAAAGGTGGTTAGGGGAACCTGGAAATGCTCCACGTCTGCCCCGTGCCCAAACCCTGCCAGGCATCCCTGTCTCGGATTTGCACTGCGCTGCTTTCAGTGGTGAGCAAACCCGAGGAAACCCGAGCGGCAGAGGGATGCTGTTCTTAAATCTACCTCTGGGAAGAGGCCCTGAGATGCAGCAAGCAACAGGAAAGCAAACTCCAGAAACCTGACGACAGAAAGCTCGTTGCAGTCAATGGGCATCTTATGGGTTTGGACTGACTTTGGATCAGGTAATTAAATCCCCTGGGAACAGTGCTGTGAACACAGTCCCACCTGTTACAAGGCGTTGAGCAAGGGTGAGTGAGGCAGTCTTTAATTTGGTTAGGAGCACCATCCCATAACCATATTACCGTATGTAAATGTTTCTTAACTTTGATCTGCTAACACACTTTCTCTAATTACAGGGATGAAAAATGACTGTCGTCTTGCTTTGTGCTCTGAGATAACCTTGGAAACACGGTCTGTCGCCGCAGCAAGGAATTTCCTCCCAAAACCTTTGTTTAATAAACAGGTATGAGAGCAATCAGGTTGCAAAGCACTTTCCTGGAAAAGGGCAGATTAATTTTTTCTCTGCTGAAGCTGCGGGGGGAAGGGAGGCTGTCTGTCTTCATGTGTTAAACTCCTTTTCACGCTTGGCGCGATGACTCACTCCTGATGCCGAACAGCGGATGTGCGTTCCTGCTGAGGTGGCTCATCCTCACTGGGGCCAACCTCGCTGCCGGCTCGCTGCAGAGCTACAGCGATGCTTTCACCAGCAGACACCTCCGGCTGCTTGGATTTCTCCACGCTGGGCTTTGTCTCTTCCCTACCGTCCATGGGGGATGCAGGCAGGGATCAGGCAGGACCTCCCCACATGCACTCCATTACTTGTCCTCCTGCCGAAGCATCCCATAGTTTCTTTCTTTTATCTCTAGAAACCACCTTCCAGTGCCGCCTGCTCCCACCAGCCCTCATGCTGCAGCTGATGGCCTCCACAAACCCATTTTTTAGGAGAATGAAGGGTTTCCAGCCTTATCTCAGGACCAGCAGCACACGGCACTTCTTGCATGGTGCTCACCTTGGGCAAAGCACACCTGCAACGAGCTTGGCTCAGCATTGCGCTGCCTGCATGGAGCACAGGTCAGACTAGGGACCTCTGGAGGGCCTTCCCAGCTGAAATATTGCTGCTGCTGACCACAACAAAACTGTTGCGGACAGGTGCTTGGGACAGGCTGCAGGGCTGATGGACATCAATGGTGGGAAAGGCTGCCCAATGCTTTAGCTAGCCACCTTCTCTCCACAGCCCCATCAAGGAATTTTCCACAGCCTTTGTACAGATATCAGTCACGCCATCCCCAAGCAAGCTGATGGCCTGTGCATAAGGTTATGCAACTGTTTTTTAAAAACTTTACCATAAAATGCAAGCTATATGGGAGGCCGAAGGGCAGGTAAACCTGCTTGTGCCTGAGGAAATTTAACTGGCATTTCTTTTATTATACCTAGTCCAAAATAGCTGCCCATGTACGCACACTTTTTCTAGAGCAAGGGTTTAGCCTAATGCACCTGATGTGATCTCTCTGATGGGGAGGTGTCAAGCAGAGAGGCATGGGATGTGCCCGAGCATGGAGCTGCAACCCTTGCCAGGTGGGAGGAGGTCTCTCCACATGGCTGCACATGTGCAGGAGGAGGTTTGGTCTTTGGTCTCTGCTGTCACCTGAGACTACCTTGGAAATCATGCAGCTTTCCTGCAGGACGGAGCAGGTTTGGACATCACTGCAAGTTCACAGATGCCCTTCTTAGCCTGTGCAGGGCAAGTTTGCTACACATCTGCATCTGTCAGAGGGCGACTGTATCTCTCCAGCTTCCCACCAGCTGCTGCCATCAGTTCTGCTTCGAGTTATGCATTTTTCTGCTGGGTCTTTTGATAGCTGTACCTCTCCTGGTGCTCCATGGTTGAAGTGAGGAGTCCTCTGCCACATGGTCATTGCACCCAGATGCTAGATATGAACCTTGAAGGCTCTCTAGACCACCAAATGTGAGGGGAAATGGAAAAAGGAGTGAAGCACCAGAATGACATTGCTTGCTTCTCTGTAAATACCTGGTGCCATCACTCTTTCTATCATTTGCCAGGAAGCCCTGAATTGCTTTCAAACTTTATTTTTCACAGAAAAGGTGGGAGGTTGCCACAAATACTATTTTTCCTGCCTATGGGCACATAAGCCAGGGAGGAAATATTTGCTGGCTGACCTGCAGTGGGCAACATCTGGGCTTTTCCAGAGGCAACTGACAAGGTTTGCCAAGGAGACCTTGGGCAGATGTGCTGCTGATTCAGGAAACGTCTGACTGTGGGTGTTTTACAGGCGCTTACAGAGCACTGCTGCAGATCCTGTGCTCTCACAGGGTTAAACAACAGCTAAAACACTGGGAAAATGTTAGTGTCGCTTATATCAGCTAAAGAGCTGTTGAGACAGCAAGGCTGTTATTAGATTTGTCCCTGACATTTATTAAGTTTGTGTGTGTCTCTGAAATGTTCATGCTGCTCCTCTGTGTATCTTTGGACATGTCAGCTATACCAAAGCATTTCCAATTATCCTGTCACCTACCAGATAAGGTGGTCTCAAATAGGTTTTTTAATTTCTTGGGGAAAAAAAACCCCAAAGGACAAAAGAAGCAGCTCAGCGATCATGTATTTTAATTGGCCTTTGAATAGCAAATGCAAACTCTGTTTCATCTCAGGAGGCCGAAGGAGAGCACAAACACGTGCATGTGCATGCTCACACACATGCGTGCGTGCCAACACCACCCTGGGCAGATAACACTCCATCACACCTTCCTGCCCTATCTTTGACATTTCTTCTTGGGCTCTGCAGAGAGTTTTGCAGACGAAGAAACAGATAAATCTGGGACCCTTTCAGGCTTCATTTTTTTTTTTCTTTCCTGCTGTGCTTCTGGAAGTCTGGAGAAGTTCCCCTCAAAATATGTATGCAGCAGTGCAACAAGTGGGCAATAAGATTGGCTCTTTGTGCAGAACTTCACTTAGGATGTCTCCTACACATGCCCTCCCTGCTTCCCCAGGCTTGTAGGCTTTGCCACATGCAGAAATGATGATGGGAACGTGCATGCAGCTGTTTCACTGAGCTGTGTCTTGGGTGACCTGGGATTTCCAGCTTGCTTAAGGAGTTCAGAAGTGCCCAAGGCTTGATTTCAAAAGGCGTTTCATTTCTAACAGGCACGTGAATTTGGTGCTTAACTTCCAGTGAGATCTAACTAACCAGCCTAAGTGCCTTTACAGTTCTCGCTGGGCGCCTATCTATATCTTTAGGTAGAGCAATACAGCGGGAAATGTGGCTTTTAATAGCTTGTGAGTCATGGTGAGGCATGCCTGCACAGCAGGCAAGCAGCTGCGGCTGTTGCACGATGGAGACAGACCCAGGTGACTTTTAAATGTTCCCACACCACCAGCCGCCTAGCCAGGACCAGCCCGGGTGAATCTGTCCTGCTCCCATGGCATCAGGGAGCAACACAGAGGAGCATCCCGCAATCCAAAGGCTAGCAGACCGGCCTCAGGCTATTAAAAAAAAAAAGATTGATTTACCAGCGTTGTCTTTGGTTTGCTCTCCTAGCAAACGTGTGTTCCCTGGGAAAGCCACGGCTGAACTCAATGGAGGCGCAGTGCTGCAAGGATGGGGGGAGCGCGGGGCTCACTGGGAGCTGCTGGAATCGGCTGCAAAAATATTCAGCTGACCAACTATGACAAGAATGAGCAGGTTTAAATTACAGCAGGAAGGATTTTGGTCAGACATCAGGAAACACTTTCTACTGGTAGGAAAAGTGAAGCACCAGCTACAGAAAATAGCTTTGAGTACGTCGCAGAAACCAACAGACTCTGAAAGGGAAACCAGGACATGCCTGGTGCAGTGGTGAGGTTAGTCATGGCATGAGGAGATCAACGTGCAGCTGTCACTGAGCTCACCCCTGCGGATGGGCTCTGAAGCACTCTTGTGTGTATCCTAAAATCAGTGTTACTTGGCACGAAGCTGGAGATGGAGAGCCTGGATGGGCTGCTGTGTCTCACATGGAAAAGAAACAGGAAGTGCCCTGGATGGGGATGGGGATGGGGATGGAGATCAGGATGGATGGGGAAGGGGATGAGGATGGGGATGGATGGGGCTGGGAATTGGGATGATGATGGGACACAAAAGCATGACTGTAAGGCCTGGGGGAATACAGCTCAGTTCCCAGCTCTGCTGCATTTCCCACATGACCCAAGCAAACCCCTTAGCCTCACTGCACATCCTTTGCCCATCTCTGCACTGATGTTCTGAGCACTGCCCTCCCTTGCAGTGTCATTGTACATCAAACAAGCTGTTTAAAGCCTGTGGCAAACAAGCCTTAGAGAGATATTCGCTATTATTCCTGATTGTGTGGACTCCAGGGCGACCAATTACCATATTTCCCTGTGAGCAAAATGTTAGTGGTTATCATAAAGGATGCTTTAGGGTTTAAGACAGATACAGACTCTTTTAACAGCATTTATTTCTGAAGAACCTTCATCTTTACTCTCTCTCATGACAGCTGGTTTTTGAGTCATGAGCTGGTTGCAATTACTTTGCTTCTGTAATTCCATCTTCCCCACACTCTTCCTGGTTTCAGAGCCACTGGAGGATGGTCACCTGTGTGGAGCCGTGCATGAAAATTGGATCCCAGCTGCAGGCAAGGCTAGGAGGAAGTGAACATGGAGTATTTCAATTTAAAGTGTGTTTATTGTGCATTCTGTCACTGATTTGATGTAAAAAAATTTGCATGCAAATGACAGCAGATTTGCATCTCTCCTTTCATTGACTGCAGATGTTGAAAAAAAATATATTTGAGGGGGCTTTTTTTAAGCTTTCAAAACATCTTAGAGGAGATTTTGGCGGCTGCCCTATTAAAGCATCTATGTAAATATGCTGACCTCCTCTGAAAACAGCAGGCTGATGCCAGGGCATTTCACAGAGATGTTCGCTGTAGCACTCTGCAGTCTTTGCCTTTCTAAGATTTCTGGCATCATTTTGGAAAGATGTGGTGCTTTGGACCTTGGACACGGAACCGTATCTCTTATAAAAATGGATTTTTACATAGAAACATGTGGAAGGATTTTTCTGAGTACCGTGAGGATGCTAGTTAGTTTTTATAAAGGTTATAATGGGCTGAAGAAAATTCTAAGCAAGGTTCTAAGCAACCAGGAGGCATCCAGAGAGTTTTGGAGGCATCTTCTTCCATTGACAGTAGCGGGCACCAAGACCAAGGCAGCCTTGGGCAACAGTAGACTGAAATTGCTCATCTTCCCCTTGAACTGGGCAGGTGGTTGAACACATCTTTGGCAGCACAGGGGATGGGATGAGACCTGCCTGGGGGGACTCCGGCTCTGCAGGGCTCCCCTGCCCAGCCCGTGCCCAGAGCAGAGCTGCCTCTGGAGACCAGTGATTGTAGTCCCTGGGTTTTATGCAGAGCAGTTATAAACACCCTTCCTTTGTTTTCTGGACAGCCCTCATCTGCAGAAAACTTGGGGCTGCTTATCAGAGGACTGGTGCATATTTACATACATGCTGTGTACACAAAATTATCTGGTGTGGAGCGCTCTGCTTTGCCTATGCTATAGGAGCTTCCAGAGCAAGTTTGCAGCCCCAGCAGGACTGATGAATAGGGTGTGAGATGGGTCCTGAAAACCATTCAAGCAATAGCTGTTTTCCTCTCCTAATCTCCTGAGCGATGAGAAGAAAATTTAGCCTCTCACTTGACTTGATTTATTCGTCACCTGGGTTTCAACCGCTGTGCAGGAATCAAGGACTTTCTTTCTCCCCTGTCAAGGTATTTTTTGACCAGTGAAGCTAGAAAAATGACCAAAGGGAAAAAAAAACCACAACAAAACAACCAGCAAACATAAACAGGAACAAGGCAGCTAATGAACCAAGCTTTGCTGAGGTTGCTGCAACTCTACAAAAAATTGGCAAAAAAGTTACTCTTCTAAAGCTGCCAGGTTTAAATAAGATGCTATCTGTGTAGAGATTTTTTTTAACGTTAGCTCTGCATCTGTCTTCAGCTAAGAGATATAAATAGATGTATACCTTTCTCTCCATGTATATGATTTTATATATAGGTGTGAGTGCGCATTAAGTGTATGCACGTTTATCTGTATATAAAATATGCACACTGGCTAGGTAAAGCCATCCATCTATCAAGTTATTGGGCTATCTTGCTCTCATTTGAGAAAGGGTTTAAAAGGAATTGCCTAAATACATAATACATGCTGGGTTTTTTCTCTTTTTAAGAGATGAGTCAAGTCAAATGCTATGATATAAATTTTTAATACCCTTATGACCTGATTTTTTTTCCTCTTGTGCAAGGAAGTTAACAGTATGAAATGTCTTTCTGTTGTCTCTAATCATGGGCTGATTTGATAAGCTGTAATTATTATTCATATTTGAGATCTGCAGCTAGGGAGATGCAGGAGGTGTGGGGACCATTGGGATGTTTAGGTTTATTATTATTTATTACTGCTATGAATAAAAGAATAATGATTTCAGAGATTCTGCCAAGTAGTTCAGGCTGCAAATTTAACCCATTTAAAAACTGTTGCAATCCATTTGCATCTGGTGGATTCTGGGTCTCTTTAATCACTTTTTTTTGTTCCTTACTCCATTGGAGGGGTTGGGAAACTGGAAGAAATAGAAGGAATGATTTTTGTAGGCCCTACCAAAACACATTGTGTTTGTTGTTTGACCTTGGGCACTGTGTCTCCTTAGGAACACTGGAAGAAGACTGTGCAAGGAGTAGTCATGTCACAGCTGCTGTTGTGGGTATTACCATTGGTCATCTTACCAGATACAGCGTTCAAAGGCGTGTGGTGGGCAGAGAGAGAGTTGTGATCCCCGTTATTACGGATATGCAGTGCTTTACAAGTGTCTTGGAAAAAGTGAAGGGGTTTGTTAGATGGGAAACAGCAAACAGCATCTTCAATTCAAGAGCAATATGTGCTTATGTTCATTTCAGCACTGGTCCTTATGTCCAAACCCATAAATATTTGGCCATCTCAGAAGTGTCAGTGTCCTTGAAAATGTCCCAGTGGCTGCACAGAGTTAGACTGAACATCCTAAAGGTTGTTTTTAAGCCTCAGAGATGTCTATGCAAAAAAGAGGATGCATGTAAGATGGATGCTTAGCAAGGTGCTGGGGGTGGTGGAGAACGGCTCAGTTGGTTGTGATTTAGAGAGAGGAGAAAGTGGAGAAGACGGGCCCTGTCTTGCTGCGGGGGCTTTGCTGTAAATACAGAGCCACTTTCATTGATGATGGCCATGGCTTGAAAAATACATGATCGATTACAAGCCTGAAATGTCACTCTGTGGAAGGAAGAAAATCAGTGTGATGCTCACGGGGAGCAGCCCGGTGCAGCTGCCCATGGCTCGCAGTGGAAATCAACTCCTGAGTACATGCCTTAGCAGGCATTGGTGTCTCTTGCAGAAACTCTGGCACCCAGCTTCTACCCAAAGGTCTGTTGGTTGGTGGAAATTTTGAAGATGGTAATAAGGGGCTGGGAGGGCCAGTGAGACTTTAGGGAGTGATGTTGCAGGGGGTTAAGAAAAGCTATGGCATTTTGGTGCCATTTTCCCTATTCTCAGTTTCCTGAAGTCGGATCTTCTCTGTAATGTACTCAGAGGCAAGGAATTAATCTCAGAACATAAAATATACAGATCTCTTCCAAACAACCACATTTTAAATGAAATCAGAGTCCCCTTATGTTGCAACTTCACATCTCTCTGTCTTCAAGTGTTTTGCATGTTAAAGGAAAACTTGAATTGATTGTCCATGCCAACATGACCTCCAACAAATTACGTGTCCTGGATCCCTCTTCCAGTGAAGGCTATGCCAGGCTTCATGTCTGCTAGCTCTCTAGTCCCTGCATGTTTTCCCGTCCACCTTTTTATGCTGCAGTCTCAATATCTTTTCCTTCCTTTCTTTTACCAGTGCAGAAGTTTGAAGATGTGAGCCACAACATATGCCACTGTCCCTTCCTAGAGATGAACAAAGTATATTGTTATGCTCCAAATGTGATACTTTTTTCCCACGTTAAATGTTTTCTAGCTGCATAGACCAACCATCTGTTCCTCCTTCTCTTTTCCATCATTCAATTCTTTGCACATTATTCAAATTAATTATCAATTAAGAACCGGAAAGACTGGATAATCAAATTACAGAATGGTAAGATGGTCAAAGTAACACAGTACCTTATTAAAAGCCTCAAGATATTTAATAAGACAATAAATTCCTGATCTTTTGTTCTAAAGATGAACCTTCAGCCCAATAAATGAAAACAGAGTGACATGTATCTCTTCTTGGTCATTTATTTATGAACATAGGAAATGACATTGACTAAACCCCTTTCCATTACAGATTTGAGATTGTAATCTTCTCCTCTCAGATGTCAAACTAACCCAGAAAATAAAACAGCTTAAGTCTCAAGACATTCCCCAGAGAGATAAGAAAGTTCTCTGTTATTTTTTTGTGCTAAAGTGAATCTGGTTTATAAGGCATGAAATTAGCTGTCCTTTAGCTCTGTGGTTATCCTGAGAAGAGGAGGGGGTCTGTTTTTGGGGCAAAGGCAGAGCAGCAGTGCTGGCTGCTGTGCCCTTGGACAGCCGTAGGAACGTGCAGTTGGACCGTCTTTCAACACTCTTCCGTTGAGCAGTGCTCAGAGAGGGAAATTTATGAGGCTTGGCAGCAGGGTTGGCACGCAGGGCGTGCCCAGGGAAGATGAGGATGGAGGAGAGCTGATTGTGCCCTGTGTGATACCTCAGAGATTCTGGCTCTGACCATCTGTACAGTCTGATGTGCCTAAACCTTTCCCGCAGTAATCCCTCTGGCTGTTTGGCCTCCTCTTGTATATATAACTGCATCATGTGGTTGGAAAGGTGGTGGCTCATCCTCATCTGTGAAAGCAGAGATTACCCAACATTTAGGGCTGGAAAGGGCCAGAAGAGATCATGTTGTCTAGTCACGAGCCCCAGGGAATCAAGTCCACCTACCCCACTCTTGGTGACCAGGCTGCCACCTCTAATAATTTGGTAGCTTTCATTTTCAACTGCAATTTTACTGATGGGACTTTGGAGCAGCTTTGCAACTGTGCCAAGAGCACAGATGCTCTGTAAGCCCCCTTTGCTCTGGGGAAGCATCCTTAAGGGGCTGCAGCTTCAGTTAGTTGGACCCCTCGGGTCTGCAGCAGCCAAAAGTAAAGGTGTGTAATTAACACAAACGGTCATCGCCATTTCGTGCGGTTCCTGGCAACAACTCATTTGCTTCAATATTATCCCCATCTATTTTTTCTCCCTCCTCCATCACCCCCCACCCCCAACCCAAATTTGTCAGAGCCTCATAGCCATCGCAGCCTGCAAAGCATCCTCTTCACATTCTCCTAATGCAATTGCACATAATTAAGCGGTACATTTACATGTCAGACTAAACCCACTGTCCAAGCTGCTCGTTCTGCTTTGTGCAGCGCTGTGCCAGGCATCCTCCAGAAAGGATGCAAATCACGGCACAGAAAACATATTACGAGTGGCATGCAAGATCTGTGCCCACTTTGCCCATTGTGTCAAGAAAACAGAAATGCTTGTCAAAATACCAGCTCGAGTAGGAGCTCGTGGCTTCTGGAGGAATAAAAGAACCATGTTGGCAAGCACAGGACTAGACAGGCAGATGTCCTCCTCTCCACCCACTAGAATTTTATTGGCAATTGAGTTAACAACCTCTTTGCATACGAAAGTAACGGAGAGGCGCTGCTGCGGCCTCGCTGGCAGGAGACTTGGCTGCAAAACCAGTGAGACATTTGACAAGGAAGCAATATGTTAGCAACATCTCTTCATCCATGTTATCAGGGCCAAATTGCCACGGCACTTGCAGCCATGTGGAGGCATTAGATGCAAAGTGTTAGACGCCCTGCCATTCTTTCTCGTCATTTTCTCCTTTCTCTTATCCCTTTTTCAGAGCAGCCTGGTCCTGACACTTCTCTTCAAGTGGCTCCGGAGCCAATCCTGCCTTGTGCTGCTGTATATCCTTAGAAAATAGGCTGCCAGGTGCTGAACACCCACATTTTGAAATGATGGCTCATGGGAATAAATGGTCTTAGGATTTTTTGTTCGGATTTTGTTCGTGGTTTTTTTTTTTCCTTTTTTTTTTCTTTTTCTGTTGAAGCAATTGCATTTTCAAGTTTTCCTTTAAGAGGTCACATTTCCAAGCTGAGGAATGGGAGGAATACAGACTGGCAAAGCCTCTCTCCCCATTGAAACTTTACAACAGAATTTGTACCCCATAGCAGTTGTCCCCATACTCTAGATTTACAGACTCCCTAAGCATCTGCAGCAGAAAAGCAGACTTCCCTGTAGCGGACTGACAATAATCTTGCAGCTTTCTCCTTTCTCTTATTTTTTTTTCAGAGCAGCCTGGTCCTGACACTTCTCTTCAAGTGGCTCCGGAGCCCTGCCTTGTGCTGCTGTATATCCTTAGAAAATAGGCTGCCAGGTGCTGAAACCCACATTTTTGAAATGATGGCTCATGGGAATAAATGGTCTTAGGATTTTTTGTTCGGATTTTGTTCGTGGTTTTTTTTTTTCCTTTTTTTTTTCTTTTTCTGTTGAAGCAATTGCATTTTCAAGTTTTCCTTTAAGAGGTCACATTTCCAAGCTGAGGAATGGGAGGAATACAGACTGGCAAAGCCTCTCTCCCCATTGAAACTTTACAACAGAATTTGTACCCCATAGCAGTTGTCCCCATACTCTAGATTTACAGACTCCCTAAGCATCTGCAGCAGAAAAGCAGACTTCCCTGTAGCGGACTGACAATAATCTTGCAGCGATGAGCTGTATTTCATGGGTTTCTGGATACTATGGTGTATCCAAACATGCCTGTGGACCCCCAGTAGAAAGGTGCTGTAGAGAAATCCAGAGTGGTCTGAACGGGCAGAGAGAGGAGCATAATCAAGTTGGCAGTCTCGGGGTCATTTTGGGGGACCCTGATTAGCAGCACCCTGCAGCAGAAACTCTGCCCTTGTGTTTACCAGGGAGAGAGGGAGAGATGGGGAATACTGTAGGAAACCTGCCCAATCTCCCACCCAGCCATCGAGTCCTCCCTCAAAAACCAAGCCCAACAACACAGCAAGGCTTTGCAACAGAATTGTTTTCTCAACGGTTCTTTCCCACTCAGTGGGAGCCATTGCAAACTGCCAGGGTCACATTCTGCTGTCTGTACAGCTTGGAGGTGAACAACTCTCCCATTAAGCATCAAGGGAATGATGGAAAATTGGAATGGAATCAATGGAAAATTCCTGTATGGAGCTAAAGAACGAAATTGTGGCAGGAAAGCTGGAGGTGACCAGGTTTGCCCATCGCCTTTCTGCATTGTCCCAGTGACTAACCACAGGTCCAGACAGTTGGTGTCACTGCAGATCTTTGCATTGCACACTGTCCATGGGGATACCATGAGCTCTCTCTAGGCTGGCACCGTGTCTTTTTGTGTTTTCCTTTTTCCGCTCCCCCATGCCTTCTTCCCAGTCATCGCTCTTTGAGAAGTATCATCAGTGCTGCTGTGGTTTCTCCCATAAAACATACAAGTAGACCCCCTGCCCCTTCAGGCTGATGGTCAGTGCACAACATATCCCAGGCTGTAACACATTTAAGCTCCCCATCTCACTGTCTTCACTGTGGAGATGGCCAATAAAGCCATCCTGTTTTAATGGCTAGGGAAGGGCACAGCTACTCTGCATACAAGGTTTCTCACAACTCAGCTTGTCTTTCAGCTGTTATCATCTTGAGCCTGAGGTCTGACTCTACTAACCTTGTGTTTTAAAGCCTTCTCTTCCCTTGGGGTCAGCAGCACGCTGGCATGCCATGGCAAGCCGAGCTCTTTGTGCGACTGCAGTGCGTAAGCTGAAGATTACCATGGGGTTCCTCCAGGCTGCTCTCTTCACAGGTTTTCCCAGCTTGCCTGCCAGCCCCAGGAGGGACAGCATGTCTTTCCTGCCTCCCTCCTGCTCCCCTACCCCTCTCTGACTTGTTGAATCATTGCTCCAGCTTTGGAGCAATGGTCTGACTTCTAGGTCACAAGGCTCATTTTGCAAGGATTAGAAAGCAAGCTTTTCTCATCACTTCAGGTGTCCTAGGTGAGGCTGGGGACAAGTTGGCTGGTGGAGGGGTCAGCTCTCCAGCGTCCTCTCCCTGACATCCCATAGAATTAGTACTGAGTCTAGAAAACACAAAGGTGCTGAATCTAGAAAACTTGCTGAAAATCCCACCTGGTAATTTTTTTCCGCCTCTCCCTCTTCCTCTGGACAATGGTCAGCTCTCCTGAGCAGACATATGGACTGGTCATTCCTATTCCCTGCATCCCCAGGTAGACATGGCAATCTCTGTGTGAGGACCAAAGGTGTTGTACCTCGTGTAGGTGTTTTAAGTTTGTATGTTGCTCTGCTTTCCAAGCTGTGATGGACTTAAATAACAGCTGTTGATTGCACACTGACTTGTTCACCAACAAAATATGCAACCCTTGGTGTCTCTTGCAAGGTCACTGCTCTAGTCCGAGGTCAGGAGCCCCTTGGTTCCTCCTTGATTGAGAGACAGAAGCACTGAAAGCCCTGCTGGGCTCTGAGCTCAGCAGAAAACCACGGGCAGTGCCACAGTAGGTCAAGCCTAGGACTGGAGTCTGGTGAATACTAGACTGCAGGAGTCAATCCAGCTGTGTTCAAGCGAAGTTTATAGCAGGCTTGTGGCTTTTTTGGAGTGCATGTCCAAACACAGCCTGCCAGCCAGAAATTCCTGGTCACACCATCTGGATTCTGCCAAGGGACAAGAAATGAAAGTTGTCCTTTGTGTTGTGGCAAGGGGAAGGAAAGGATGCTCTGGCAAGGGTCTCACCTTCTGCGGATGCCAGTGAATGAGTTCCCAAACACTTCTGCTCACTCCAGCTCCAACGGATGGCAGAAGAGCTTCCCAAGTATCTGGCTGGTGTTCCCATGTAAGCCTTTCCTTGCTGCCTGCCTGGATGCTTTCTTCAGTGTTAATTGGAGAATGTTTCTCACTTCCTCTGCAACACGTTGCCCTACATGGGAAAACATCTGCTGAATTTTATAACCAGAGATGTTGCCCCTTGAGTTGCTGGTGAAGCTATCCCAATGCATTGCATAGCCATGTATGTCTACTACTGCAACACACGCCCTGGGTATTTTTCCAGGGTAAAAAGCGCTACCACAGTTTCACATTTTGTCTTCACTTTTTCCTATTTTGTGCAGTACTCAACAGAGTATGTATGTATTTGCTGTCGTGTTTCTCTTGTGTTGTCAAGGACACTTCCAGTCTAGGATCCAGGAGCACAGGATCAGACATGCACAGCACAATTCTCCTTTTTCTGCCATATAAATTGCAGTCATGACCTGAAATACTCTGTCATCCCTCAGCAAGTGGACACCAAGTTGCTCACCTGTAGGTTACTCCACTCTCAAAACAAGGCTGGAAAGGGTCCATCACAGATGTTCCCACTGCTCTGCATGTTAACACGTTTCTGCCTCAGGCTGGAAGGGAACTAATCATTTACTTCAAACCTCCAGACAAATGTAAAGCACCAGGGCCAGATTTAGCTGCAGTAGCTATGGCTTTCCCTGGTCTCTGGCAAATGTATAGCTGGCTCCTACAGCTGCGACCTGGCTTGCAGTATGTTTAAGCAGAGCATCGCAGGAGGAGGGGGCACTGAATGGGTGAGAAATATCATGTCATCTGAGACTACAGCAGCTACGTGGGGGGATTTTGTGCTGAAGCCTAATGAGGGAGAACATTTGCTCCTCATATTTTCCCCTGCAGATTACATCCTTAGAGAGGAGACTGTGATTCTCTGCTTTCTCTCAATGGCTTTCCATCAGTGAAACATCTGTTAGCGTCTCGAGAGGCTTCCTCGTGGCGCAGGTCTGTGGTAGAAGCTGAAGCATGGAGCTGTTTCCCAAAAAATCAGCTCCCGTTACATTTCTCTAAGATGAGTACACATGGCTGTGTGGGTAACCCTGAACATGTGAATAAACACCAACAGACATGCTGGTGGCTGCCCACAACTGCAGAGACTTGAAACACTGGCATCAAGAGCTGTGAACTTCCCTTATGATGTGAACATGAAGAGGAGGTCCTTCTTTGCACAGGTCCACTTTGCCCATGCTGCAGGATCTGTGGGAGGACACACTGGTGAGCACGGACGATTATACCTTTTTCACCTCACCCAGATATTCCTAACGGGATCAATGGGACTACAATGAGTCTCACCTCTGGAGGACCTGTCCCATAGTGTTGTGTCAACTGTCCCCAAATGTTGGTTGTTTAAAAGGGTTTTGGAAGCCAGACTTTGGCTCCAAAGTCATTTCAGTGGTTTTTAAAATGGCATCTTCCCTCTATCCCAATGGTTTGGAGAGGTTGTTATCCCAACAGGGCACACCGTCACTCCGCCAAGGTGCTTAAATACTGAACAGCCAAATCCTGGGAATACCAAAAGGTCACCTGAGTAAGTCTGCTCTAGGATATGGAGCACTTGTCTTTGGTCTCTCCCGTTATTACCTTAGTTCTCTGCCATGCTGCTTTTCACAGTATAGACCACATCATGAAACACAAGAATGTTTGGAATTTTGCTGTTGACTTCCCATGACCAGTCAACCCCCCCAAAAAGCAAGGAAACCTCATCTTCCACTTCCCAAACCTCCATCACAGAGCTGCGCACCTCCTAATGGCCTGCATTCAACCAAAGCCTCCCATCAGCTCCTGAAAGAAGGCAGCTGTTAGAGCACAGCATTGCTGTGTTCAATCACAACATCAGAAAAATGCATAAAATAATGAAAGCAAACTGCAAGGTCCTTGCCATTGCCTGAAAAAGAAAGGCTTTTGTCATGGAAAGCCGTACTCTCCATGAGCATTTCTGTATTTGATTTTCTGCTTGACAATTTATTCCAAGTATCAAAGGCTCAAGTGTCTCCTGATAATTTCTTCTGGTCAGGGAATAAGCATCTGCTCTCTCTGATTGCGGGTCGCTTCTCTCATGCAAAGCTTGATTGAGACATGGATGTCAAGGTCAGAAATGAGGCTGAGCTTGTATTGTTCACCTGAAAAAAAACCAAACCAAGCAGCAGAAAAAGAGATAATAACATGCCTTTAAAATGGACATGGGTAATGTGTCTTTTGTCATGAGTAATTATGATGTAAAGAAGAGTCAACTGTAGCATTCTAATGCATTAATTACTCATTAGTCTTTAGATTTATATATTTTTGCTGGAAAGGGATGGAGATATTTGGATGGAAAGTGGCCTATTTGAAAAGCTGGGAAGATTAAAGGTTTAGAAAGAGGAGGGTGAATATGGTGTGATTGGAGCATAAAAATAGAGCATTCCAACCAAAATGAAGCACTCAATTATCAACAGGACCCCAAGAAGATCGTTGGTCAAGAACAGCTTTACACAAACATCAGCTGCCTTCAGAATGCTTAGAGGTGACATGGCTGCAAAGTGTTTTGGCCTCTGGGACTGTAAAAACCTGGGGTCTGCCAGTTTACTCATCTGCTGCTTGCAAGACTGTAAAAAGAAACTTGAAGAATCATCACCTGCCTTGCAAAATATCCAGTCCTGATGTGTTTGTTAGGTGGAGCCTTTTCTTTCCTGCTTTTGGGCTTTCACCTCTGCAAGCTGTTCCACAGTCATTTCCAATGACGTGTCCCCCCTGAAAAAGCACACACCAGGCTTTCCGTGTCAAATCAGCGATAAAGCTCTCGGGGAAACAATTTCCTCCATGACATTTGTAAAGGGAAATTCTGCCCGGAAGGAAGCACTGGCAGGGTGAGTTCCTGCATGGCCCCAAATGCAATGAGCCGTTTAAATTGCTTGATGCAGTGGGCAGGCCCATCACAACCATCCTAGAGGGGGGAAAAAGGCATTTCTGAAATACTTATATTTTTTTAAATACACTTTCTTTTTTTTCTCGCACAAAACGATGTCTCTGATGGACTCCAAACAGAGCGTGGGCTGAACTCCATCCTCTTTCATCTGGATCCCGGAGGCGTTCTCACCCCTGCCCCTCCACCTCCACACCCGATGTCCTTGCCAAGCATATTGGGAAGAAGCTCCAATCTGGAGCACAACAGCATACACCCTGAAGCCAGCTAGCTAGCTTGAGAGACTACTGATGAGCTGCTTAAGTGCTTCCCTTTTGTTCCTGCCCAAGATTTAAGGCTTCATCTCCCTGTCCTAGCCAAGTGGAGATTCAAGAGGCAGAAGAGGATCTCCACTGGTCTCTCCCATGCTGATGATGAGCTATTCCAGTGGGCCATTGGGCTGGTCTCCATGCATCCCCTGAACCACGAGTGTCTGTGATGGCAGATTGAGCAAGCCACAGTCTGCATATCTGAGCAAGCCAGCAGAAATAACATGGCCTGTGGGAATAGGTTGCCTCACCCCAAGGGCTGAGCACACATGTTCTGCTGTTACCCCAGTGCCTGGTCCAGCTGCAAGCCCAGACTTGCTTTGGTTAACACGCTGCGATTGGGTGTGTCTGCCACCCGCGAGGGCCCATTGGTATTAGATCCCACTTTGTGATCTTGAACAGTGAGAAACTAAAATCTCCTGCAACATGTGTTGCCTGTACAATCCAGTTTAGGACCTAATGATGCCAGAGAGAAAGTACTGTGAAAGGGACACATAAAGTCCTGAGGGTCTCCTGAGCCAAATCTACATAGCTCATCCCTGGAACGACTACAGAAGGAAATTCCTAGTGTTGAGCCATGAGACGCAGCAGATCGTATGCATACCTGCCAGGGGTAGTAATTTACTGGGTATTGGCAAAGCACAGAACTGCTCTTGTAAAGCCATGGACCACCTCCATGGTATTGTCCATGAGGACTTTAATGCTGCAAACAGTTTCTGGTGAAATCAAGCAACAGAAGACAGGGAAGGTAAAAACGTGTTCCTTGGAGAAGATCTGCACTTTGTCAGCTGATGCTATCCCTCAAATAAATACTCAGTCCTTTGGTGCTTTTAGTCCCCAAACTGTCTTAAGGATGAAGCAAACGATGGCTTGGGAAAGTCAGTTTTCCATATGAAAAATCAAGTCCTAGCCAGGAGGATGCTTGCTTGGCTTTCAAACACACTTCTCGCATTGGCCAGCAGTGATTTCTGAGAAAGGTGACATGCTAGACATGCACAAGCTGCGTACACCATGGGCTGTGGCGACTGTCAGCGGGCACCATGTCCTGGATGCTGCTGCTGCTGCTGGGATGCTGCAGAGGTGAGAAAGGAGAAGACTCCTTGTCAGATTGTGTCATTCCAGCTTTGGGGTAGTGACCAGCTGGAGAGGTCGGTAATACATTCTCTCCAGTCAAACAGCCAGCATGGATAAAATATTAAATACATGGCTGGGGGGACCTCAGCCACAGTTGATGCCATGCATTTTTAATCAAAGAAATACATGTCACCATGCAGCGGGGTGGCACATGCTGCCAGGGAGATGCTGCTCTGCATCCTGGACACTGGAGCATAACCAGGCTGCAGAGCTGCTGCCGCTGCTTGTCCCAGGGGTCATATCTGCTGCCTCTTTGATCTCCTTCCGACCTTTGCTGTTACAGCCGGGAAAGCTGATCCTATCGATTTTATGTGGATTACGATTTTCTGTAGATTGCCCAGAAACCTGCTAGTTGTGCACACAGCTATTTATAGTGTCTCAGAGTGGGAGTCAGAAATTTTTGATGGCATGAGAGGTTATCTGTACACACATCCACGGAGCTGACACTTCTGTATCTTCTCTTAAGTGATGGTAGGAGGCATTTCAAAATGGACATTTCCTATCTGGTTTGAAAGGTCTCTGAAATTTTCTGCCTTCTTTCAAAAGAAAAGACGTCCTTTTCTTCTGACCTTCTGAAATTTCTTACTGGGAAAAAGCTGCATGTTTGTGCGGGGGGGGGGGGGAATTTAACAATAATTTGGGGTCAGATCTGCGCCTGGACAGGGTTCAAGACACCATGAGTTTGGTCTCTCCCCTCATGATGAGCAGCTAGAGAAAGGTGTCAAGTCTGAAAAAGGAGGTTTAGCAGCTGTTCCATAATACAACCCTGTGTCCAGCTGTGTGACTGAACTTCACCCTCCCAAGCAGCCTCTGACTCTCCATCCTCTTGCATCTCCACCCCAGCTTTTGGTTGTCCCTATCTGCAGCAGGTTCAGTCGGCAAAGCAGTGGAGCTCAATGGAGAGAGCACCGAATGGAGCCAGGATGCTCACTGTAGTCTTGGTTAGTTTGGTTATACAGTGATGGTCAAACCATCTCTGCTGGCTCCTAGCAGCTTGGTTGAAATGTAGCTACTAAACCAACCAGCTAAAGCTGCATCTTGTGCTAAAAAATGTATTTGTGTCTTTACATTTGTTCCTTTCATGTCCCACACGGGTTTTCTGTGTCTCCTTGCCTTCGCTGAGAGAGGAAGACAAAATAATTTTAGGTGCATTTAATAATTGAAAGCTTGGACACAAAAAAATGAGGGGTTTATTAAAGCTATTGCTACAGGATTCTGCACCTTCCTACTCTGGCTCTGGATGCCTCTGAGCTATTTGTTCCTTTCCTGGCTCCTTTTCTGCTTTTCCTGCTGGTGAAATTAAAAAGGAGCACCACTTGACCAATTTGGTCTAGCCTTGAACTCTGTAATGCCAGTAAATATTGTTTCAGCAGCATCAATCCATCACACTGAGCCCACTCAATACCTAGCCTGAACTGCTCCTCCAGTCGTAGTGCTTTGCAAAAGATACTGCCTCATCACAGATGCAGCCCACTGACTTCTTCGTGAAAAGAGGGATATATTTTTTTACATACATCAGGTTAAGTGTTTGCTTGCAAGAGCCTGGAGTAGTCATTCAGAATATTTTAAGAGTGTCTTTCATACTGTCTGAAATACCTGGCAGTGCACAAAGACCGAAAGTGGGAGTAATTGACTGCAGGATTATGCTATACTGCCTGAAATAAAAGTAAAATGGCTGTGAATGTGACAGAGAATCAGATCCACACCGTAAGGTTCCTTGAGTCTTTTGGTGTAATTAGCTGCTATTATCCAGGTACCACGAGACATTACTTCAGCAAATCCCACATTGACTTGGAAATCATGGCTTCACCAAGGGCAAGTCCTGCCTGACTAACCCAGTGGCCTTCTATGATGGAGTGACCACATCAGTGGACACGGGAAGGGCTACAGATGTCGTCTATCTGGACCTCTGTAAGGCCTTTGACAAGGGGTCCCCCACAACATCCTTCTCTCTAAACTGGAGAGGTATGGATTTGATGGGTGGACTGTCCGGTGGGTGAGGAATTGGTTAGATGGTCGCATCCAGAGGGTAGTGGTCAACGGCTCAATGTCCAGATGGAGA
>NW_008794170.1:840495-862693 GCF_000699145.1 Aptenodytes forsteri | reverse complement strand
CTTATTGCAGTCTATCAGTACTTAAAGGGGGCTTATAAAAAAGATGGCGGCAAACTTTTGAGCAGGGCCTGTTGCGACAGGACAAGGGGGAATGGCTTTAAACTAAAGGGGGGTAGATTTAGACTAGATATAAGGAAGAAATTTTCTACGCTGAGGGTGGTGAAACACTGGAAGAGGTTGCCCAGAGAGGTGGTGGATGCCCCATCCCTGGAAACATTCAAGGTCAGGTTGGACGGGGACTCTGAGCAACCTGGTCTAGTTGAAGATGTCCCTGCCCACGGCAGGGGGGTTGGACTAGATGACCTTTAGGGGTCCCTTCCAACCCAAACTATCCTATGATTCTATGATTCTATCATGGGCTAGAAGTAGATAATCAAAATCTTGGAGACTGGGAACTTTGGACATTTGTAGGGGCATGGTATTTGTCCTCAGGCAGTGACTCTTAGAGATGGATCTTGACAGGGAAAACTTCCTGCGAGAATATCAGAGGAGTTCCCATGAACTTCAAAGGCTGGCAGTACAGGTCCTGCCTGTGCCGCTCCGATGGCTGTAACATTTGTAGGCTGTATGCATTTCATAATGTAAGTCCTTTTGAACGGCATATAGTCACCTGGGATCTTTCTGATTCCTGGAAGATGGATCCCAGAGCCCCAATGGTATGTCAGACCATGTCTGTATCTTCAGGGTATTCAGACCAGCTTCTGAAACATCTAGAAGCTGTTTTATAGGACTTTTTCTTCTCCCAGTCAGATGCTTGTCTCCATCTCTCAGTCATCTCTGAGAATTGTGTTAAATCAGCCAAGGCTCATAAAGGATTACAAAACCTTGCTGAAAGCCAGAACTCCTTGTAAAATGGAGAAGGTATGCAAAAAGAAAAGGGGTGGGTGTGGTGAGAAAATGAAAAGAGGAGTTTCTCAGCTAAGAGGAGAAAAACCAACACCTTCTCGTCTGTAGAGGTGTATCCGTAACAAGGAATGGGAGACATCCATTCGTGTGGGTGGATAAAGGGAGAGGAAGGGACACTTGATGACACTCTAGGAAGGTAAATCACAAACTAATCAGCTAAATGCTTTTTCATCCAAAATGTCATTAGCCTGAGCAACCTAGTGCCAAGCAGTATCACTAAGGCTGAAAGTGATGCTGAAATCCAAAATGGGCTTTGCAGAGTTTATGGCAATGGGGAATCCCCACGTTTTGAAGCAAATATGTATTACAGACATGAGTTTTTGAAAGGGATTTGACTTCTGGTATAACCTCTGGGTCGGTGCAGGTCAGCTAATAGCTGTCTTGGGCATGGCTTCCTTGGATACGTCTCTGAAGGAGATGGTGCTGCTCAGAGTGACTCTGAGAGCAGATGCACTCACTCAGGTGGAGCACAGCACTAATTTAGATTGACAGTGTCTCTGCTTCTCCTAGATAGGCTGCAGATGGGTGGTTATGGATGCAACCAAACAAGGACATGCTGCAGGACTGCGGGTTTTGTGCTGGCTCTTTATGTGCTGGCTTGCATTAGTGTTTTGACTGCTTGACTTCCAAGACCATGCATTACTAAAGAGACTCTTTTTACAGCAAAGGATGAGTCTTTGAATAGTAAAGGGTCAGCCCCCGAACTGGTGTCCATCAGAGTAGTTTCCTGGACCTCTGTGAGCTCTGCCGTTTTACAGCTACCCTGTTGTATTTTTTAGGCTTTGCTTCATTTAAACAGCATGGCGGGCTGTAATTAGATGAGCATCTCATCCTCAGCCACTTTATGAAAGACATCTTTTCTGCCAGGAAGCCAGAGATAGGTTACGATTGGAGGTACTTTCATTTTTTGTTTTATTAACTGCACTGCTTCTGCTTGTCTCAGTAAAGCAGGGCTTTGTGCTTGGAGGTAGGAACTAGAGCTTCAAAGGCAACCCATGCCCATACAGGTCTTCAGACACCAAACATCACGAGAAAGTCTGCCCGTGGCCACAGACACCAGGACAGTCTCCTGTCCTCAGCAGGAGCAAGTAGTACCCAGGGAGCAACCTGTCCTGTGGCCGGGAAGTTGGGTGTGCGACTGAGCATGCATGTTTGTGGCGAGTGATGCTGCCCTGTGCAAACACCTGTGTGCAGAAGCCCCAGCAGAGCCTGAGGATGCTGTACAGAGGCACACTGGGGGCTGGGAGAAGGGACTCTGCTGAACAGGCTTGAGAGGAAAGATGGGTGTAGGCAAAGGTGGGTTTAGCTCTGGAGTGGCCGATGCCAGCCAGCCCTCACCCTCACACTAAGATGCATGCTGAAATGCCTGAGAGCATCACCTTTCAGTGAAGCCCAGCTTCTTACAAGTCCAGGGACTGAGGGAGGACCAGGGCTGTACTTCAGGAGTTCCCTGGACATGGCAGGGAGGGAGGGTTGGAAGGTGATGCCAGGCCAGTGATGTTTGATTGCCTGCTGAGGAGCACAGATCTGTGTCCGCTGGTGGAGAGGTCAGACCAGGAGTGTTCAGGTGGACCTGGGGGAGCAGCGTTTCTGTGACCCTGCAGACTGCCTTACCCATAGGCCAGGGGACACGGCAGACTGGGTCATCCCTGGCTGGTGCTGGCCACGTCATCCTGATGACCTCCCATACCTCCCCTTACCTCCTCACTTCCCACCTGACCTGCCAGGTTAGTTTGCAAAGTCTCAGCAGATCCAAGGCCCCACAGGAATAATATCCACCGGCACTAATGCAATTAGGACAATTAAAGAATATAATGATGGTAATAATGATGGGCAATATGGAAGCAGGCATGCAAACCATCTATGGAGATGTTTCCCTTGAAGGACAACTCCTTGAGAACAACCTTTCTATGAGGCATTCTGGTTTGCCAGGCTGTTAAAAGCGTATTTGACAGGTACCACTCCTTTTATCTTAAGATCTTTCTCTTCTTTTCAGGATAATGCTTTTATTATTTGACTTAAGGGGAGAAAAAAGTGTAAATAAGCCAGATGTGACTTCTGTAGCTTGGAAGGAGCTATTACTTGACCCTGTAGCTTAATATAAATGCTTTCACTGATTTTTATTTTTTATAGAGGTAGGCACTGATCAGTGCTGCTGATCGAAATGTATATAGCAGCTTTCAGATTTCCTCTGAGCTTCAAGCTCTCCTGAAAGCAGACCATGAATTATTAAAGCAGGAGATTACCTTAACTGGAATGTATGCGGCTTTTTAATCAGTGAAGTTGGGGATCACTCCGAGGGGTGGACAGGCTTCCCATGGAGGGTTAGAAACCTGAAATGGTAAAGCTCTCCTTGCTTTCCCCGCCTCTTACAGGAAGTCTGCAGCAGCTTACAGAAACTTCTGCTCCAGATCACTCTGGCCTCCTCCAAAGTGGATACAAAGTCTTCAGGTTGGATCTTTTCATTTTTGTGTTTTAAAACCTTCCTCCCAAGGACTCTCCTTGGCAGTGTTTTGGTTTGGTTTTTTTTTTCTTGGACACACATTTATTTTACCTTTCTTTTTTATTAAGATATATTAGTGTCTGGGGTGCCTCCCTCTCCTTCGTGTGGAGTCCTCCTGGCCACAGCCCTGGGGTGCTTGCGGCAGGAGAGCCCTAAGCACTGCTTTTCCTTACTCTCCTTGGGTAATAAGTTGCTTGTTAGAGCAAGGCCATGATCCTTCTGGCGTCCCCAATGGATGCCTTCACCAGCGGCCACTGGAATTAAAGGGGGAGCAGGAAGGATGTAACATCCCCATGGCCTTCCTTAGAGGTGGACAAAGTGGGGGCTCGGTGCTACCAGACGAGCCCTCAGGGCAGCGTCTAAAACCCATCTCAGACCCCCCAAGGCAGCAACCCCCTCTCTGGTGGAGCAGGCATCTCTTCAGCCCAGTTGCTGCTGCGATAGGTGTCCATGTGCCTTTGGGGAGATGGGCTTCAGACCTTGCTGCCCACTTGTCCTTTCCCAAAACCTCTTGCTGGCCCAGGGTGGGGGACCCTCACTGCCACCCCCTGCTGAGCCTGGAGAGGCTTTGGGTACCACTGTAGAAATAAGACACTGAGACCGAAGTTGGCAGCGCCAGGGCTCCTGCATGTTCCTCTTTCAGCACTCGTACATCTCCACTTCAAACTCTCTAGATCACCTTCTGAATTCATAACCGAGAGAAACATCCGACTCTGCATTAAGTCAAAGCTGTCCCTTGGGCCTCATAGGTGGTGATAGGAACATCTCAGCTCCTGAGTTTATATTCTCATAAATCTTGAAGAAGGTGATTTTTTCCTTTCTTTTTTTTTTTTTTTTCCTCTCTCTCCCTGCTTTAATTACCAGCCGCAGGCATCGCACTGATGAACAGCCCAGTGCAGGGCACGCTCTCCTTGCCATGGCCAAAGCACAAACCCTCCCCACCAGCAGAGCCCAAGCAAAGCCATGACAGTGGGTGTCCTTGCAGAACTGCTGAAACCCCAACCCCTGCAAAGGTTTCCAAGGACTCTAGTTATAGCCTGCAGGGATTGCACTGCTCCCTTGGGAGAGCCAACGGGACGCTGGCCAAATCTGGGTGCAGAGCTGTGAATGCAGCCTTTTTCTGCACGGCTTTCAGGGCTGATCCTTTCTTGATGATGGTGTTTATGTTTGCTAACAAAAAGTGACAGGGGGATGAGGAATAGAGATCATCTCCATGACTGCCCTCCTCTGGCATACAACTAGGTTGGCTGCTGGCATTGATGTAGTAACATGGGAGCCGGCGAGGATGGCGTTTCCCCAGGGCCAGGCAGGCTGCAGGCTCTATCCCGGTGTCTGTGATGGGAGACGGCAGCAGATACAATGCAAACCATAGGGATCCTGGATGTCATGCCACACTGTGCAGCTAAATTAAAGGGCTACGTGGGCCAAAGTGCAAACCGCTTTGTAGGAAAGCCCACTAACTGGCTTGGGGCAGCAGCAAGGCAGGATTTGCTGGAGGTGGACGATGCTTCCCACCATCTCCTTCCTGCTGCATCCCTTCATCCCATGTCATTTTCATTCTGGTGAGCAAATATTTCAGGCTGACAATTTTAATGGCATCCTGTGCATAGTATCAGCCAACCAAGGGCTCCAAAGCCTGCCGGTGCTTGCTTTACCTCCCCTGCAGCAGGTACAGCCCTGGACCTCAGCCTCCCATTGCATTGCTTCTAGGGATGCAGGCTGGTCCCCAAACTCTGGTGAGGATTCGCCATGGTTAAGGGCAATGAAATATTGAGAAGCACTGTGTGCTGCTTTACTCTCCACGTCACACAGATCAATTTAGAGAGGGATATTTTTGATTACAAACCCTTTTATAATTTGTTTTCATGGTTTTACATTCTTTCTTTACATTAAAGTGTTACAACGCTGCAGCCAACCACTAAAACCTAAAACCACCCGTAAGCAAATATACATTAAACGAAACAAAACAAAAAACCTAAACCTGCGACTCAGATAAATTAAGCACTCCAGAGTGAAACACAGTATAATACAATAGAAACTAGTATAAATCACAATGAACCAACAGAATCAACATACCAATATCTGGTTCGCCAGCACATACTTCTCAGATAAAAATAAACTGTTCTTGGAATGAACCCCTGCCTTGATTTATATCTTGCAGTCCAAGTACACACAAGGAGGATGTAAAATCTGCTAATATAAATACCACTGGTCTCAGGCTTTTATCAGATGTTTTCTACCAGGAAAGAAAAGGCTGTTTTTTTTCTGCTCAGGTAATTATTTTGTTCCTTTGAGCCAAGCTCCCATGTTCCCTCCTTTTTCAAAGCTGTAATCCTGGGTGTAGGCCCCACACAAAATTACCCCGGCGCTCCTTGCCAGGGAACATCTCTGAGCCATGAGCCCAGCCAGGCTCAGAGGAAGGATGGTTGTTTCATGGGCAAATGTGATGGTAACTAAAGGCACACACCAGCTGCAGGGGACAGGAGCCACAAACTGGGACTTAGATCCCCCCTTGCAGGGACTGACCCCCTCCAGGGTCATGCCCAGTGTGTGCGGGTAGGGGATTTTTTTGGGAGATGCTCGGGAATCGCCTGCTGCTGGTGAGGTGGCAAGAGAGCCCAGCTCTCTGGATAGCTGCGGTCATCACAGCTGTGCGATACTCTGTACGTGAAGGATGCATCTCGCCATCCCAATTTTGACCCAGGGAGCAAGGCTGCAGGGTGGACGATGGGGAGAATATCCTTGAGCTGTAGGTACTGGCGTTTGCACCTCGTCTTTTCGTAATGCAGAGGAAACATTGTCAAGCTGCTGGCTTTTTGAATGCTCACTTCTTTCTCACTTGATACTGGGCAAACAATCTCTGATAAATAATTTATTCTGTGAATTTTGCCTCTATGGCTGAAATCTAATTATCCAAGCTGTAGACTAGCCAGGCTTTGGGAACAGCACATGAAACGAGAGGGGTTTTTTCCGGAGTTGCCATTTAGCCTTTTTCAGTTGCATTCTCCTTGGAGAGGCAGCTGGGATCATGGGGCTTTTACCTGCACTTTATGGAGCTGTACTCAAACTTCAATCTTCTGACCATGTCCACAGTTCAAAACTATTTGTGAAGGCACCTCAGGGAATAATTTGTGTCTGTTGCTTTTGAGTGGCCAGTTCAGTGCAGAAATTCAGGATGCAGAAACTGGAAAGGGAGAAGAGATGCTCAGATGCCGACGTGGGAGCGCGTCATCTGCCATGTGGCAGCAGCAGCATGTGAATCTCAGTCCATGTCATTCCCCATCCTTTTCCAGACCCAGCAGGGTGGAGGCAGCACTGGTATTGGCAGCGCCTCTGCCTAAGCATTGCCTGCCTCAGTCTCCAATGCCCACCGAGGGACCCCTGCTCTGTCCGTGCAGTGCCTCACCGCTCAACGGGGACAGTCACAGCAGCGCTGTGGTCATTGCCCTTCCTAAACTTGTCCTGGCTCAAAGGCTGGCTACAAATATCACTGGAAACCCAGTGGGGCTCTGCCTGGCTTTGCCTGCTGCGATGTTTTTGTGATCGGCCCATCTGCCTACTAACCAAGCAGAGCTGCAATGCTGCAGACTACGTTCGCCACCTCCATGCGATGCCAAATGCCAAATAAAACCTGCCTACAGCTGACACTCCACCTAAATCCAGGGTTGTCTCTGGCTCTGAGGGACAGGCCTGAGAGTTTCCCAGAGGATGCACAGACGAGCAATGCTCCTTACCCCGGTATTTTTGTCACTAGGACCCAGGAAGGTGGGGTTTTGTGATTTGATGAAGATGCAAATGTAGCCTGGAGCTGCTGTTTGTCCTGCATTGGGGCAGCTCTGCTCCACAGACCGGACTGGGGACCTGAAGCATCCTCTGGGCAGCCAGAACATCTCCACTGTGTCTGTGGGAGCTCTCAGCTCCATTCCTAGCCAATCCCATGGGCCCGTATGGGAGTTTAGTGGTCAAAAAGGGCTTCTGTCTGCTGTAGCACTGGAAACAAAATAAGCATCATTACACAGATACCTCCTGGGTTGGATAATTCAATCTGCTGAGCATTTTACAAAAGGCTACAATCAGCATGCAATTGTCTATCTGGGAAATAATGCATATGCAATGCTCCGGAGACCTTCCCAGTGTAGCATGGGAATGTGGAAATGTCTGCACTGACCACTCTGAAAAACACCACTTGTAGTTTATTTAAACAACAAAGGCATGTTGCATCGTTCATTAATGAAAAAATAATATTTCTGGATGCCCAGGCTTGAAAACTACAGTCCAAATGTTGTGGGATCAGATAAAAAAAATACGACTTTGCCTTCCTCTGTCTGCAACCCTTTGAAGGTTGCATTGCCAGGCCATTTGGCATTCCTGTGTCCCCTGCCCACTGAGCTTTCCTGATCCACCTAAAACCTTTCTGGAGGTATAGCTTTCCTTGGAAAAAATAAAAAATCTCAATTTTATTCTCTTCCAACGAATATACTTATTTTTCTTTATTTTATTTTTTAAAGGACATGGGCAACCTGGGGTACACAGACAGGATTGGTTTCTCTTTTGCCCCTTCCTACCTTGCTTAGCTTCGCTATTTTTTTCAGATAAGTCTTCCTCAGGTTTCTGACCCCAAACCAATTTTTACTTGGTGGCATGTAGCTAGGGGAGGAGCTTTGTTAGCTCTGTGGCTTGGGATTTACAGTCATGGGAGCGACTTATGAGTGCTGGCATTGGAAGTACAGTAATTTTCTATGGCCTCATGGTGTTCAGAGCAGCAGGGCATGATCAGCCACATCCAGCCTCGCCGGAGGTGGCTCTTTTCTGAGCACAGGGAGGGATTTCTTGTTTGGGTCAGGTTATACTGACATTACCGGGGCGGAACTTGCATTCTGCGGCTTCTCTGATTTACTGCCAGACAGCACAGCTCAGCGATGCCACGGCAGCCTGTTTAACAGGCTGAGGATACGCAGATCTCCCTTTGCAAGATTTTAATCACTGGACAATGCGCAGGCAAGCACACCGCTTCTGGCAGGGGCTGTCCTGGGAGTAACACCAGCGGGCGGCAGCGCTGATATTTTTTTGGTGATTTTTTTGGTGACTTCCCCTTTTTGGATTTATTTTGGAGGCTTGTGTTTTTCTGTCGAAAGCAGAAGCCTGAAGGAAATTCAAGCTGTATCTCCTGTGCCTGGGTTTGCCAGGATGGGGGTAGAGACATGGAGAAGTGTAAAACGCTGTGGATCTGTGTCCAAAATAAAGAGATCGGTGCACACAAATCCTAGCCTGAACCCAAACTTCCTGCCACTGTAAAGCTATCAAGAGCCCCTTGACTGTTTTGAATCCTGTCCTGATTAGTAATGATGTTTTTAATTGAAATTTCAAGGTTCATTACTGAATGCAGATTAATTAAATTGTGAGGAGAGATAATGAGAAATGTTCCCTTTGGACCCATAAAGGAACACACGTGTCCCAGTGGGACTTTTGCAGCCCGACCTGCTGCCGAACTCCCCAAAGAGCATCTTCCAGCATGCAAGCCTGATGTGCCTGCAGGGGCAGGGGGGTGCATTCCCCCACCCCAGGCTGATCACAGCCCTCCCGAGCACCAGGCATGGGGTGCGTGCTTGATGCCTTGCAAAATCACGCCAGCATCATCTGTAAGTCAGACTTGCCAGGTTTTACATGGTCCCTGCTCAGGAAGAAGTTTGAAACCTGTGGGTTTCCCCGTGGGAAAGATTAATTGAAAACCGAGGCTGGGACCTTGAGATCTCCTGAGCTTGGGAGATGCTGGTCTGGTGCTGGGGGACTCGGCGATGTGGCTCACTTTCTGGTCCAGCGTGGATGTTCCCGGGCTGCATTGTCCCACACGAGCAGCAGAGCAGGAGGGCAGTGCTCAGCAGTGAGTGGCCCCTCATCTCCGCTCCCACTCTCATAAAGTCACCTCTGTAACATCAGCAAGCTTCTGGCTAAAAGTAAGGTGGGTTGGGGTTGCTTTGTTTTTTTTTTTTCCAGCCCTTCTTGCAATGTGCACTCAGAGACAAAACCCTCCCTGGGTGTGCAATGGCTTTGCATTTGGAAAATATCACTGGGAAGGAGCCGATCACAAACACCTCCCAAACGTCTGTCTTGGAAGGGGTGCCCTGCCTGTTTGTCTCACCCGGAGATCTCAAATGTGGTGGGATGGGAGGTGTTTCAGCAAAACCCGTGGGAAACCGGGACTGCAGTTGCGTAGAGTCCTTGAGTCACCGGAGAGGTGGTCCTGCCCCTGCTTCCACAGACGCAGTTGTCTTTTGGGGTCCCTTCTGCCCCCTCAGTGAAAACATCTCCTATAGTGCTGCACATTGAGTGACCCTTGATGGGCTTTGGAGAGCTGGATGTCCCTAAGTGTGCTTGCTTTCTTAGCCACAAATGCCAGCCAAATGGGGTCAATTCTACCATCTCTTTCCTGCAAACCTCACCAGCAAGGTCCGTTTGTCTCTCCCTAATGAACTACAGATGGCTGATGAATTTCTCACAGAGATACGGTTGTCCAATGGTCACCTCTGTGCTCACAAGGACAAAGTGGGACCTGGCATAAGCCACATGATGTGGCATGGTAAATCACATGTTTTGTGACATATATAATACATTTGCTTACATGGCAAGCCAGGCTTGTCACAGGAAAAGGGTTGTAGAAAGCGTGAAAAGCAACATGGTCTCCACGAGGTCTTCGTGACCTTCATTTGCAACGTATTTTCTGGAGAGGTCTGTGAAAATTAGAAAGCTTTAATTGGGCTCATATGGACCCTGGTAAAATCTCTTCTGACTGCAGTATGATGAAGCAGATAAAACAGCACTGAAGATATTATTTCCTGGAAGATTTTCTATTTCTGTCAGCTCTTACTTGCTAGCTCTCCCCTCCCTGGAGGATGAGCTCTGCTTTCATACACTAGTGGGTTTTTATTTTGGCAAAAAAAGTGTGGGTTTTGGCAGAAAAAAGAGACAGTACATCAATGAAGAGGGGAAACCAATTTTTTTCCAAATGCTTCAAAGCTACCAGTTAAGGGTTTCCAAAAAGCTTTGGAGTAGAGACCAAGTGGATGCTAAAAGAGATGGGAATTGGCTCATATCCTGAATGACTTCCATTATTGTTTGCAAAAGCAACTGAGTTTTGTTATTGTATTTGTGTAGACCACTGTGCTGGAGACTCCCCACTGAGGGACAGGGTTATTTTATCCAGATACTGCACATAATACCGAGAAACATTGATATGAATAAACCTCATTAGAGAACAGGCATGCACTTCAAGCCTACAAATGCAGAGGAGATTGCCCAGACCCTGCCCTACTTGAAAGGCTCTTTCATGGGACCAACCGCCCCAAAAGTGTGAGCATAATTGTTGCAGATGACTTTGTGCATCCTGGCTTCTCACCATCCCCACAAGCCCCTCCAGGGCACGAGGCACGTGAGGAGGCACAGAGCTGTGCTGTGGGACACCAAGGCACCAGGAGCATCCTGCTGGAGGAGTGGGTGTGATTGACTCCTGCTCCCACATCCTTGGGCAGCCCCAGCTGGGGCTCAAGAGGGGACAGGTCTGGACCACAGCAGCTCTTCAGGACTCATCAGCTCCTCCGTGAGCAGGTTTGCTGGGGGAACCTGCGTTTCCTGGGTGGGTGAGCAGCAAGACCTGCAGGCAGCAGGGTGACCCCATCGGGTTCAAAGCAGCTTGGAGGATGGGAGCAAGGGGTGGCAGAAGGCCATGGCTTCCTGCTCATGGGGGGCTGGCTCACGAGCACCCCAGTGCCCGCAGGAGGGAGGGGATGGGGCATGGCTGGCTTAGTCACTCTGCAGTTGTGGGAGGCTAAAACGGAGCCTCCTTTGGTGCTTGCACCCCACCATGCCCTCTCTGCTGCCAGGGCCAGCCGCAGCCCACACCTGGATGGGTGGAAAACCCACCTGTGCCATCTGGGCATGGGCTCAGGCCATGCAGCATTTTGGTATTTGGGGTTTAAGACCAGCACAGGCTGCTGAGACACGGCGTGGAGGTTTGGGAGGGGGTGTCCATACTCTGCCAGAAAGTCTGGATTGGATTATCCAGCCAAAAAGACTGCCCTCCTAATTTTTTTTTTTTTTCCAATGGGCTTACCGAGCCTGGGATACCACGATGGTGAACTCATGCACTGTGGCCAGACAAAGCCCATGCTGGGGATGCTGCTGCACCTCCCGCCCGTGGGACCACTGGGGAGACCTCCTGAAGCACCACTTCTGTTTCTGTCCTCATTGAAAACCAAAACCCAAGTGCCTTTCTGTCTTGTTAAAATGTGTCTCCAGGGGATAGGAGAACAGCCATCTTTTCTTTTTCAGCCTCCGCCAAGCAGCATTTCTTATCTTGCAATGGTTTTGCAGCTCATTAATAAATATGCCAACAGGAAGGGAATTGGGCAATGCTGGGTTTCGCCAGCGTCCATGCCCGGGGGAAGGCTGCTGCCTGCCCTGGGAAGCCTTGGCAGCCACAGTGATTTCCAGGGGAACCTGTCATTCACCCATTGAAACAGTGACTCTGGAGGAGTGTTAAGGTGTTGTAAGCTTCCATCTTCTCATACAGAAGGAAATGATGATCTACCTGTGGCCAGATAAACCCCATCAAATATTGACTGGTGATAAATAATTGCACACGCATCATTACCCAAATCACTGCCACACTGCCACTAGAGACAAAAGCAAAAACACCTGGAGAGCAGGCGCCAAGAGATGTTTTTGCTCCATGTTGTCTGAAAAGCAGAAGAGCATCCCTTAATACTGGGATGCTGATGCAGGAGCGCAGCCTGTGTGTATATTTTGCAAATAGCCTGTCCAGTCCAGTCCATAACACTTAAGCTGAATGTGAGACTAACTAAAGACTAAATGGAGACTGATGTTCCTATTTGCATCAAGAGAGGTCTTGAATCTCTTTTAGCTGCCCTTTCTAGAACAACTCGTGAGTTAAGCCGCTGCCTCACCAAACCCTGTGCAGTGAGTGTTTTTATCCCCAAGTTTGCTTTGCTTCCAGTAGGCCTCTTAATTACAGCTAATTAAAAATTAAAAGAGAGGATGGCAGCAAGCAGTGGGTAAGCATTGTCAACAACCGGCCATGACGCAGGCTACATGACTGAGTGCGTCGCTCCAGAGATCATATTTACACTGAAATAAAGATGGAGATAAACTCCCGAGAGGGTGAAAACCCATCTAGCTCGTTTGTGTATAATTAGCCCCCAACTTTTTCAGTGAGGTCACTTCCCCTTGAAAGATGCTGTTTAGTCAAAGCAGAGCCTTTTCATGGGGAGGTATTAACAGGATGAAATCCTGTTTTGAGAAAACTGTTGGTGGACCGTGCCATTGCTAGCAGAGCGAAATGTCACGGTCTTTCCTTTCAAGGGAACTTGGGTTTTGCTTTCTTTAGAAACCCCTGACCTAAATGGTAATTATAAAATTTTGAAAATTGGCTGAAACAAAAAGGGAATGTTCTTGCTTGTCCTGGCACACAGCATTTTGTAGGGGATCTTTGAACTATTTTCTTTTCCTCCTGAATGCATTGAAAACCAATGTGGAAACACCAGGATCCCGAGTAAAAAAGCAATTTGGGTTTTGACTTCCTCCGTGATGATATCTGGAATGAGGACAGCTGTATGTAAACAATCAATCTTTAAAAAACACAAAATCAAGCCATATCTCTCTCGAATCAACCCAGAACTTCTCTAGTCACTGAGAGGAGGGATTTGGGTTCAAAGGGAGACCCATCCACTTTCTTTGCTCCTCATGGTTGGAGATCACCAGCAGGAGCAAACTGTGCTCCCTCCTTCCCGGGGAAAAGCTACCTACCTGGGACCTTCAAGCGAATGCAGCGAGATACAGGGCAAATAAATGGAAATAGCAGAGTGATTGCCAATTAAATGCTCTTTAAAATTTAATCTGAACATTAAACCTAACAGAGAACTGCACTTATGGTATCTGCCCACCGGGGCTGGCTCAAGCGCGTATTCCCCAAGCCCCGCAGGGTCTGCCAAGGCTGGGCGCGGTCCCTTTCGGCAGTGCCTTTGGAGGTGCTGTGGGAATCCTCGACTGCACTGCTCACCTCCTCCAAGCCAAAGTGCCCGGGGGAGCTCATGGCTGCCATGCACTTCACAGCTGGGAGCATCCCTGGCTGTCTTTCCTGCTCAGCAGCCTGTGTTTCCTTCCCTGGGCACCTCCAGCAGTTCGAAGTCCTGGTCCTGGGTTTACTTGGGCACTTTGGGACCTTTTATCCCCCAGCTCTGGCTAGTGTCCCCATTGTCTTGCTGCCCCGCTCCCAGGCACAAGGGAAGGGGTCCTGTCCCTCGCTTGTAGGGAGCACAGCTGGCTGGGGAAAAGGGGTCCATGAACAGCTGCAACAAAGGGAGCTGGGCATGGGTGGACTGTTTTAGGACTGGTGACCAAACTGGGGCTACCAGAGACCATCCTTGCCCATCTCCCCTGAAGAAGGCCCCTAGTGCCCTGAGACTAGCACCCCAGCCCAGAAGACAAGGTATTAACCACAGCCCCATGGCACTGGTGGGGAGATGCCATCCAACTCGGGACAACGCAGGCAAGCTGCCAGGACCCTGTCACTGCACTGTCTGCTGAGCTTCCTGAGCTCTCATGGGCCATGAGAAAAGCTTTTGTCAATGAAAGCTGCTTTGTGATAACCAAAATACACTGGGATGGCAGTTTGAAGACTCAAGTTTTCGGGGAGTAGGTGTGGATATAAAAAGAAAGACAGATTGGAAGCAACAATCCTTTGCGTGAACATTTGGGGCAGCAAAGTCTCATTCCACAAACATTCACAAGACCTGAGAGCTGGAAGGGCACGGGCAAGGTCACAGCAACAGTTCAGGCTGGGAATTCACATTTTTCACCAATGTTTCCACCAGTGCGGTAACACGTTTTTAAGTTGCACCATTTGCACTGTTGTTCTTCTGACATTAGCTGTGTCTGTGCGCTACACGGAGCTGGGACAGGAGGTCACTCCTGGTAAAAAAAGGTTACCAAACTGGAGCTGGAGCAATGCAGAAGCCTGTTTTTTTAGTCTTTGTAGCTTTTGTCTGGTTTCTTTAATGAATGCCTTTTCTGTAGGAGAGACTCTGACTTCACAAAGATGAAGCTGCTGCACTGATGAGTTTAGGTGGTCATTCTTTATCCATGTGGTTTTAGTGCTCAGAAAGTTATCACTAGGGCTATCAGATGGAGCAAGCAGCAAAAGGCTGGAGCCCGTGGGGATGTTTGGGTTATAAACTGCAGAATGTGACTGTTCAGTAACAGATTGCCCGGGTTCAACGCATCATGCAACACATCTGCACATTCAGTACCTCCTCATCATATCCTACCGACAGCCAGGAAGCGGGGAGATGCAAGAAAATATTATTTGTAAGCTATCTATATTTTTTCAAGCACACCATTTGCAACGTGGTTTGGTGAGCTGTTTTGGTAGAATTCTGCTTTTGCTGGAAGGGGCTTATCCCTCTGTATTCGCAACATGCGTGGGGCCTCTGAATGACAAATGAAGCCGATACCTCTTAAACCTTCTTGCAGAGACAAGCTGTGCTGCATCCATTGCAGACACAGCCTCAGCCGTAGCAGCAAGTACGATGCATATTATGAGCTGCACATACTGCCAACACTCAGAGAAAGGGCCGTGCTCTAACAGCTCTCCAGGGGACATTGGAAACAGCACACGCCTGTCTGTAGCTGTGCATGATTTTTTCCACATTTGTAATTGCAGCCTTTTTCCCCTTTTGGTGGTTATTAATGTTGTTCGTTTCCTCAAAAATTACATCTGTTTAGATGTTAATTGAGTTAATTGTTACCATTCAGCAGCTGGAGCAGCAATTTAGCACCTGCTAATAAAGATGCTCGGTTTGAAGTTGTGTGAAAATGACCATATTACAGGATTGCTGTTGTACTGTAGTGCCAAAAGTGAGACCGGCAAAGTTAGCATGCAGTAATGGATGGAGAGATGTGCTGGAGGGTGGTTTCTTTGAGCACAGTGTCAACTTTCAGAGTCAGAGATCAGTAAACAAGCTGAGCAATCATGATACAGAGACACTGAAGCCAGGGGAAAAAAAAAAAACCAAACACAAAATAACAGAGAAAATACAGGTGGCAAGTACAGTCAACAATAAATACTATCCCTCTTTTAGAAGAAGAAATACAGCTTATCTGTGACAGGCTAATTGGGTAGAATCAAAGGAGGGAAGAAATGTAAAAAAGAAGGACTGACGGCACATATGAAGAGACCTTTTACTAAATGTTTTCATGCCCAATTATGTGAAGACCTTTCTATAAAGAAAATGCAGGAGGTTCACAGGGAATGAAGAGGACGGTGCTCGAGCAGAGTAGCTCTGGGATGAGCTTAATGATGACCATGGTAAGCAGGGTGGACATTTCACTCTGCATCTGCTATGCCAGGCTGCAGAGGGACACCTGCCCTGCAGTAGAAATCGCCGGTGAGGCTTTTTGGGCCATTGAGCCTTCTCTGCAACGCCCCAGGGAACGGCAGCCGGGCACTCCAGGCAACGCAATCATCCTGTACCAAGATGCTCTGCCCGATTGGAAACTGAGCATGATGGATACTATCCTCCACCCCCTAGTTACATGCTGGTCTCCTTCACTGTCTGAAGCATGAAGCTTCCCATCATTTCAGAAATTTTTAGCTTTGCTGTTGCTGTCTAGCATCCTCCCGAGGATCACATACTTCCTTATCACACTCACTGTGAGTCCTTGCTGAAGCCACATACTGAAGCTACCTCTGCTTACTCTGCATCAGGACCCGTGTACTGACCTTTATGTAATTATAACTGACCAGCACAGCTATGTTTGAGGGCATATGTGACTGTATGAGTCCAGTGTTTCCTTTGGCTGGGGTGAGGTCCCTGGCAAGGATGCAAGATCTTACATTTTTGTAATGTCACGTTAATCTTTCATTGCTCTTATTTCACAGAGAGGATTACATCCACAGCAGCTCTGCAAGGAGAAGCAGAAACGCCCAGGGACGCACCTGGCTGCATCGCCATGACCTTGGCCAAGTCACTAAAGGCATTTGGAGAGAGGTAGTGTTTTGCGCAGAAAACTCCAAACATTGCAAGAGCACCCCTAGCTCAACAGCCTGGCAGCCAAGCAGCATGCTGGGATGCCCCGATGCTTCTCCTTTCTCTTCACTATAAAATTGTGCCACACGGGGCACATGGGGCATGCAAGCTCTTACTGCCTGCAACACCACCAGCAAGATTCTGCAGGTTTGGGGTTGGGGAGGGGGATGATCCCTTCAAAGCCGTCTTTAAAGCAAGGAGCAGAGGAAAAAGCCGATTCCTCCAGAGGAAAGGGTATTTTGGAGCAGTGGGTGAGTCAGAGCCAGCCTCCCTCCCACACAGCTTCATTATTTTGGATCCCAGGCACACACACATGCTTGCAAAGCTGCGCTGTCTCCCCTGCACATGGAGACAAGGGCACACAGGGGCACAGTGTGTTTTGGGGAGCCACACGTGGCCCCCCACGCCATCACAGCCCTGGAGCTGCACAGCACCCATCCCCAGCACCACAGCACATGGAGCAATTTCTATGCATGAGGACACCAGCCTGCAGGGCTCTGGGTGGCATCCCTCTGTTTTGGGGAGTAGAGCACTCCATGATGTCCTGCACCCCCTCCCAGCGTGCTGGTGCTTGCCCCATTGTGCCTGGGAGCCACCCACAGCTGCCAGAGCACCTCTTCATCCCTCCGTGATGAGACTTTTGGTGTTGGCACAGACTGATTTAAAAGAGGGCAGGGAATACCCTCTTACCCCCAACCAGAAGGGTGAACAAATCCCACCCTGTTGCTGTCTGGAAGGGGTTAATGAGGTGCCTCATTACCTATCCAAGCTGTAATCAAGTTCCCAGTTAAAAACTGCTGAAAAACAACAGGCTTAAAAGGAAAGGTAGGACTGCAGTAAGGGTTTGGGGAGGTTTTTTGCAGTGATGGCTGGAGGAGCAGGGGGCTGTAGACCAGCAAAGGTCATAGGAGAGCTGTGGTGTCAGCAGGGGCTGTTAATGTTCCCAGAGGTTGCTGGAGCTACACAAGCAAGTTTGGTGCAAGAGGTAGAGTCCTGTTGGGGTTTTTAGGCTGATAGGAAGGGAAATAGGTCCCTGGGAAGGAAGAAGGTGGAGACAGGCTGACACGTGGCTTGCTGGAAAAGTGTGAAAGTCTGTGGGGAGTGTGTTTTGAGGAGCATTTGCTGCCCAAGGTTTCAGAGAGTGCATAAGTGTGTGCTTGTCTGGTACATGGATATTTGTACTAGGGTTAAATGTATAAGTAAAGGCTTTCTCCACTGCTGTCCTTGCCATTGCTCTGTCTAGCTGTGCTGGGGAATGCCATCAGGGATGGAGCAGCAGGAGGAGCATTGGTGTTGGAGCATGGCCATGGACTGGGGTGTGTGTTGGCAAGGCACTGCTGTAACCCAGGCTCTAGCAGATCCTCAGCTGGGAGAAATGCTCCTCTTGCATGTGCTCAGAGCAGGCATGTGTCAGCCTGTCCTGCTAGTGCCCCCCAGGCTGGAGAACAGCCTGATCCTTTCAACTCCAAGACCCTCGTTCATGCGTCACAGCACCCTGCTTCCTTATAGGGCTGCTGGGGAGACCTGCTCGTGTCCCAGGGCTGCAGGCATTGCGAAAGCCTCCCTTGCAGTAGTACTAAATGGGCAGCAGATTGAAAAGATAAGTGGAGTCCTCTGTCTGCACAGGCAGCCTGCAGCCTTTGATAACAACCCCAATGTTGTTGGGTCTTTCTGCTCTAGCAGTGCTGCTAAACTGTCCCTGTGCCCCGTCCCACTCTCCTGATGCAGGTGACACTGGCTCCGTCAGCCAGCACTGGGAAGCATGGGAAGCCATCAGGCTCATGCTGGTGTGGGTCACTGGGAGGACTTGGGTTTGCTGATGGTTAAGTGTGTGCCTCTGGCAGCAGCATCTCCTCTACGTTCCTTCCATTGCAGCAGGTCTGTGTGATTCCCTGCGTCCTCCTCACAGAGCTACAGGGTCCTGCACAGCAGTGTCCCTGGTATTGATGTGCTGTCATAGCTCTTATAATTGGGGATATCCCAGTGCTCTTCCTTTTATTTTTTGCATTCGCATTAGCTCATTTGTGGAGATCCAGACTCCGGATCGCTGTGCTATCGCCTGCTGACAGATGTGGCTGAAACTTGGCTTTCTTGAGACTTCTAGAAAAGGCTGCAGGTCAAGGAGAGGGGAAGTACAAGCTCAGCCCTTGGACACCATGGCACAACCTCAGCAGCCAGAGGTGTTTCTTTGGTGTCAAAGAGGTGACCCTACAGTGCAGTGCAACCAGGGACTTGGCATAAAGTGTACCAGGAGGAGAGAGATCTGGAGTTGGTGGTTGGATGATGTACTGGGACATAGGGAGCCCAGAGCTGAGCTGGTGGGGAGGGTGGAAGAAGCTGTGCATGTGATCTCCCCCCAGCCAGGGCAGGCTGGCATGGGCATGATATGGGATGGGGGGGACGAGAGAATAAAGTAGCAGAGTGGGCAGAAGCTGCTGCTTCTCCCGTTTCACCATCTTCTGGTGACTGCTGGTGTCTACTCTTGGGTAGCCCTTCAGCTGCCTTTGGTAGTCACTGATGGTTTAGGCACTGGAGGTACTGTGTTGCTTGTTATGATCTGGAATAAGGCACTTCTTGCCTTCCTCCAGAAGCTGAACTCATAACATTAACTCTGCAGCTACAGCAGCGAAAGGGTCCTCTGGATGCTCCCTGCTTTTCTTCCAGGAGGTGGGCAGCACTGGCTTGTGATGCCCGAGTTTTCCCACTCAGCAGAAGGTGTGGAGCTCCGTCTCTGGGCTGGAAGAGCAATCGCTCCTCCAGCACCCGGCATTGCCGCTCTATTTCTGTACGGCAGGGTGTTAGGACTTAGCATGCTAAAGATAAAATGGTGGAATTTAATACTCTCAAGTCACTTGCATTCCAAAACCCGGTATGAAATCCCTGCTTATGTTTAAATAATCTGTATGTTTAAGTAAAGGATTATGAGCCAGCAGAAGAGGCAGTGCTTTCTTCGTTTCCTGCAGGGAAGTGCAGAAGGGAGTCCTTGGGAAAGTCAGCTTGCTGAAGAGCAGAAAGGGCAACCCAGGGATGCTTCCAGCAAGCTCCACATGTGAGCGAGAGCCAGGAGACAGCTGCTCACAGAGGCAGGGGAAGCAATAAATAGTGAGAAATAACATTTAATTACTTCTCACTCCTACCAGTCTGGGAAAGAAGATCTCTGATGCCTGGTGGAAAGGGACCTGTGTTCTGGTTGTGGTTCATTATTCTTCATCAGGTGAAGAACCAGATGAGTTACCTGAGTAACAAGGATCAGACCATCCCTGGTAAAGCCTTGGTGGGACTGCAGGGTGGCAGCCACCACAGAGCTGCTTGGGTCTTGGTGCTGGGATTGGCTCACTAATAGCAAAGTGGAAGGTTGTGCTTGAGCCAAGCTGGCCAGCGGGGATCCTGGGGCTGTGGAGCAGGTGACCACACCAAAAGGGTCCCTTCTGCCCCATGTGTGCAGTATCCACCCCTGGGGTGGCCATACCAGCAGGTATGACCCTGTCTTGGTTGGGCATGAGTGTTGAGTGGAGGGCAGTGAGGCAGTGTATGAAGGAGGAAGGCTTATAAACTTCCCTTGCTTTTGATGGAAGCTGAGTTGGTTTCTGCTGAGATGAAATGCCTGGACTCTCCCATTTGACACCCAGAAGCACTCGCCAAATTCAGCAGGGCTTTTCTACCCACCACCAACCTCCCCCATCTGTCAGCCTACTCCTACCCTTCCTCTACAGCTACAATGGGGAGAAACCAGTGATGGGTGCTGTTATGCAGGGCCGTTGCTCTATAAGTGGGTGCCTTTCTGGTGCCACCTCTGCTTTCACTTGTTTCCTAAATGGTAATTTGAGGCACACCAGGTAAACACCCTGTAATGGATTGATAATTATGGGCTGCAATAAATGACTGCACTCACATGTGGTAGAGCCAGGATGAGTTGCCATGTGGCCTGCATCACAGGTAGGAAAAGAGAAGTATTCGCTTGCGATGAAAGGGTATTTACTGTGTAATTGCCTTGGTGCTACATTGTAATTATTATGCAATTAAATGGTCAACAGGCACTGTCTAAACAAAGAGGACTTAAGTGACATCTCTGTCCTGAGGCTTAAAATATTACACTGTGGTAACGGGGGGGATGGAAATAATAAAGTATTGATGGAAATGTGGTGGATATAACAACTCCCTGACTTCTCTGAGTTGAAGCTGACAAGGGATGAGAAGGACTTGTGCTACCCTGGAGGACAAGGGACCAGTGTTTATTGCAAAAGTAGAGATTATCAACTCAGTGGCAAGGCTGTATGCCAGATCAATGTACACCTCTCTTGTCCATGCTCCCCTCTTTCCCTGCTTACAGCTGTGCACCACAGCGTGTGAGCCTGGGGATGCCCTCCCTTGGCCGCATGGGAAAGGGGTACCCCATGTTTAAGCCCCTCCATGCCATCAGTCCTAGATACCTGCTCCCGTTCCTGCTGGCAGTTCAGGGACTGGTTGGTCCCTGCAATGCTGCACTGCCCATCCCATTCCTTAGAGGCTGTGGAAGGGTCATTTAAAAACCAGCAGTGACTCCTTCACGCTGCTGTGTTGCTGCTGTTGTGTTCCCTGTGCTGTGACTTGTCCTCGCCTGACTCCCGTTGTAACTAATTAGCACCTTGACATTTACACAGTGAGCCAGGCAGCCTTGATGTTTGTGAAAGAACAGAAGGCACATCTGTCTGCATGATCCATTTGAAGAGGAGGAACATGGCTATGTGGTGTTTATAGCAAGCAGTTGGGGGAGGAATTAATTTACAAAATTTTTTGAATTAAAACAATTCCAATAACTTAAGTGCCCTCTCCCTCCCACGTCAGCTGTTTACAAACTGTTGAGTTGAATTTGTCCCACATGTCCTTTGAACCTACCAGTAACAGAGGAAAAAAATTGAAATACATCATGAAAAACTAATTTTGAAAAAACAAAAATCCTGCCCACAGAGTTCAAACAACTTGTCTTGCTTTAGCTTATACCAATCTTCAAGTACTTAGACAAATGTCACCAGAACCAGACCTAATTGACTCCATTTTGCTCTTTAACCTCATTAAAGAGGAATGTAGTTGTTCTTCACTGTCTCTTCCCCCTCTACACCTGCACCGTGAAGATGCTTTGTGTAAGGCAGTGATTAACTTTATTTGTGTGGCAGCAGACCTGTGAAGTTTGAGGGCAACCAAGTGTCATGGTGATGGAGTTGGGGTCTCTCCTCCTTCCCAACCCAGTTGCAGTCTTGCCATGCTTGCCCTGTCCTTTCTCTGCAGGGAGGCTATGCCTTGTGGTAGGGACCATGGAGGCTTTCAAGGCTCTTAAAAATACTTACCCAGCTTTACCTGGGGTGTGGAGTGAGGGGGAAAGCCCCCAAACCTACTCTATCATCATCTTAGCTCCTCTGGTCTGGCACCTATCCCTTAGGTGTTAATGCATCATAGATGGGCCAACTACTGCTCTCGTGTGACTGTAGGAATGGCACTTCTTAAGGGGTAAATAAAATGCATGGAGGAGTGCAGCAGCAGTTGGCAGGTGACTGCCATGCAGTGCCATTGGTACCACAGATGAGTCCTGCATCTGAAACCCAGGCTGCTGTAAAACAGCAGTTTTCATAGGTTTGCCTCGAATTCCTGATGACTTGTTCCTGCTTTTAAATGCCGGGGGGGGGGGGGGGGGGGGAAGAGGTCTTGGGAGGGA
>NW_008794170.1:813718-839774 GCF_000699145.1 Aptenodytes forsteri | reverse complement strand
GGGGGGGGGGGGGGGGGGGGGGGGGGGGGGGGGGGGGGGGGGGGGGGGGCAATTACAAATGCTTCTTGTTTTTTTCTTAAGGAGATCTCTGGCTCATTAGCATTGTGTAAGTGTCTCCTGTGCAATGTCCTTTGAAGCTTTCCAGAATCAAAGCTAAACTCTGACCTCTGGTATTTAGCAATCTGCCATAGCTAAGTAAGATGGTGTAGTACAGGGGAAATATTGACTTCCCCACGCTTTTTTGCAAGGAGGATAAAGGAAAGGCAAAGTACTACCCCTGGCCAAAAATAAGCAGGGCAAAGTTGATAGGGTACTGCTTTTGTAGGGATCTGATAGCTGTGGTTTGGGTTTGCAGGAGATGACTACAACCCACTTGGTCATGGCAGGGATTACCTGGGATCAGATGTCAGGGTGCTGAGCCCAGTGGGAATAAACCCTCAGCTTGGTATGATGCTTTCCTTGGAGGGAGCAATGTGTATTTATCTTCCCACCCAAGCTTCTTCCAAAGTAAAGATGTGAAAGGGTCCTTGGTGGGTCAAAGTCAGGGTATGACCCAGCTGAGTTTGGGATGGAGGGTATCTCCAAATGCCTGTGGGAGGCCAGTGGGCCCAGGTGGCTTTAAGTGTTTTCTCAGCCAGAAGCTGCCTGTTTCAAGGGAAAGAAGATTTGAGGTTCACCTTGCTCTCCCCTGGATTCATGCAACCTACAAGCCAAACAGAAACGGCACAGAAATGAGCCTGGGATGCTGCCCTTGGATCCAACTGCTTGGCCACTTGCAATAGGTATCACAACAGTGAACCTGGTACTTCGTCATTGACTTCACTGTATTGGGATGTAGTCCCAAGTCAGGAGGGTTAACACAGCTTGCAGCCCTATTTGCATCTTGGAGGAGAGCTCTGCAGAGTCTGAGAAAGATCCTTCTGCAAGACATGGGTCCTCACAGCAAATCAAGTTATGGGTTGCTCTGGCTAATCCCTCAGGCTTCCTTGGGTTTAAGTTTTTACATCAGCAGAGCATGGTGACCTGCTTTACAGGTCCATGCTGTGAGTTCTGGAGCTGTTTAGTGCCTTTAATGCTCTAGTTTAGGATGCTGTACAACCTTGAAAAGTCTTTGAAGGTTTTTTGCATGTGTTTGAGGTGGAATCTATGAGGTTCTCAGGACCCTGCTGTTCTGTGGGGTGGCTTAGACTTCGGTGGCTACCTACCCTACCTTCTGGGATTTATGCTGGAAAAGTCTGCTTGGAGGTGGGAATGCCCTACTCTGCTGTCCTTCATGTGGGTGAGACCTTGAGTCTCCCCTGAGATGGAAAACAGCATGCTCTTGTTCCACCTTCCCTGCACCCTTATGTTGGAAAAGGCGCTCATGGTAGTGCCGTGTCAAGACCAGCCCACTTGGAAAACAAGTCTCCTGCTGGAAACCTGGGCAGGATGACAAAAAATACTCTTGCATCAGTGAGGCTGCAGTCCAGGCACTGCTCCTCCACCTCCATCCCTGCTCAGAGACAGGTTATCATCATGCTGCTGCAGAAATGTGGCAGGGCTGAAGCATCTCCTCCCAGCGTGATGAGATGGCAGTGCTTTGGGCACACTCCTGCTTTGCAGGTTTCAACAACCTGTTAGCATGGCCCCTCATCCTGTAGGTTTGGTGGTGGTTTTGCTCCCACCAGCAGCAGGTATCAGGAGGGTAATACAGATCGACCTACTATGTTGTGGGGAAAACACCCTGCTATGGATTGCCAGGGGCTTCTTACTGAAGGGCTCTGCAATGTCTCCCCTGCTTACCCCATCAGATGGCACATACAGGGACGTATGCAAAGGGCTGGGCTGATGTGGGATTGCTCGGTGTAATGATTTATATTGAGCTGCTGCACCCTCTCCCCCCACCTGTTGTTAAACATCTGTTTAAATACATGAGTTAACACATCTGCTGACAGTGCTCTGATTAAGGATAAAACTTTATTCAATGGTGAAAGGTAACTTGAAACGCACAAAAGGAGGGAAGATGAGGGGAGAAACACGTGCAGCGTAAGCTGAATTTTGAAGGCTCTGGGACGGCTCCTCTCTATTCCCTGTCTTGTTGGCTGCTCCTAGGCAGCAGTGCCCATAGCAACACCGCCTGGTGCAAGCAAGGCTGCAGTGATCCCATGGGCATCCCTGCCATGAGAGGGACCTGAGTTAAGGTGCTGTCTGCTGTGGCTTTCCCCCCAAACCCAGCTGAGCAGCACTCGTGCCAAGCATCCTGTTGGGAGGAGGTGAGGGATCTTTCATCCATCAGGGATGCTGAATGAGAGCTACACCTCTCCTGGCTGTGAATGCAGCAGATCTACAAACGTTCCTCTTTTTTTATTAGCAACTTTCCCCATGTAACCATGTTCCTGTGGGTTGGGGTTGAATGAAGAGAAGCTCCTGTTTTAATTTTTGCTGTCAGGAGTAACGGGTAAGTGTAGGAGGAAGAATATTAATCATACCCAGCAGGCATTCTTCAAACTTAGAAACAGCATAAGGAAGGAGCCCAAATGGTTTAGACATTGTGGGGACCATTTGTATGGGAGTCTCATGCTTGAAAACGTGCAGGATACTATTTTTTTTTTTTTTCACCCCAACTTAGTTTAAATGGAAAGTCATTGCTCTCCCACCTCCTCTCTGCAGCAGGGACCAGGGTCTGCAGCCCTTATGTGCTGGTCAGGTCTGCGTTCCCCGGAGAGATGGGGAGAGGTGTGCAGGGGACATCGTCCCTCCCGTTGAAAGCTCTGCCACATCAATTGGCTGTTTCTTTTCCTAATTCATTCTCTTTCTGGATGCAAAAGAAAAGGGGAAGGAATATCATGGTTTTGATATTCCAAATTTTTGCACTGGCATTGTAGCAGGCACAGCGCTGCCAGAGGAAAATCGAGCTTTTCGCCTCTTTGGAGTGGTGTGAGGGACCAACGGAGGTTCAGAAGGGACCCCAGTCACACAGTGGGCTGGTGGGTCCACCCTGTGAAGAGAGGGTTGCTTTAATCCCTCTCTTGGGCATTGAGAGGCCCCCAAACCCGATTCCCCCTGCTGCACAGATGTGCAGGCTTTCTCATGGTTCACCCATGACCGAGGACATCAATCCCCACTGTCTGAGCCCAGGTGAACTTCAGCATCCCTTATGCACCTCTTTCCCTTCCCTTTTTACTTTTCTCTACTCCTTTTCTTTTGTACAAGAAGCCTCTGGGCAAGGGCACCTGGTGGGTTTTCACCTTCCTGGAGGCTGTCTGTGTTTTCTAACAGGGCTGGAAGCCTTTGCATCCTCCATCTGAAGGGTATGGAGCTGGCTGACCACCTCCACTGGCTGTGGGTGTCTGCGTTGACCCGGGGCTGGCAGCCAACAAGAACAAAATACCCTTATCCCGGGTAAGCCAGCATACAGGGGGTCTACCCTGGGGCAGGGCATGAGGCATTGGGGCCTTCTCCCACCTCCTCTGTTCTGTTTTGTTAATATATCACAGAAGCCTTTCTCAGATCGGCAGGAGGCTATGAGGAACATCACCGCACTGCTGTGCAAAATTGCTATTCTCTTGTGTCTCGCCACTGCTGAAATTGGTTAAGAGCATCTGACTGGGAACCAAATTTCCTCTCCATCATCTCCTTAAGCACACAGAAAAGACTGTTTGGCAGATTTTACTGTGCCTCAAAACTGGGCGGGGGAAAGAAAAAAAAGAAAAAAGATACGAGTTGTTCACAGAGCTGAAATCCTGCAATGAATTTTCTCAAACAAAACACAGCGGTCCTGGTGCTGAGCCAGTTTGTCTCGCTGGGCTCCCCTAAAGGGCAGACCTCAGATAGGATGCTAGAGAGCTGTGCTTTCCCAGCAAGCGGGTTTCTGCTTTTTGTCAGGGGATCATCAAAACAGATGCACAAGTGAATCGTTTTGGGTTTTGAGACAAAACTTCATTCTCCCAGCTTAATCAGCTTCCTTGCAAAATTCCCAGCACCTTCTGGTAAGGCATCCCAAATACAATGCTTGCGGGAGGCTGCGGCATTCCTCGCTCACAGAAGTTTGAGGCCTCATTCCACGTGCAAAAAATGAGTTTATTCTTCTGAATTGGTGCATGTTCTTTTTCAGCAACACAGGGTTTGTTTGGGCAGGGGAATACATCCACTGAGGAGTTGGAGTCAAACAGTAGAGGAAGGGGAAGAAAAAGCTGTGGTCAGGTATAACCTTGCATCAAGAGCCAAAAGAATTGTGGTACCTGGAGTTTGCAAAACTCCCAAAACCTGTTGTTTTGTTCTGAATCTATTTCTAAAGGGCTGTGGACACCCACCACCGCGCGCCAAGTTTCAGCCCCCCTGACAGCAACATTCAGCGTAGCAGCACAAAGAGCAGCAAGCTGTAATTTCCCAACAGGGCTGTGTCCCTCAATGAAAGCTTCCTACATGTCTATTGGAAGATTATTCTATCAAATCCCATGCTGCTTTGAAAGGTACGCATTTAAAACATGACTAACGCTGAGAGATGCTATTATTCTATTTTATTCTCCAGCTTGTGAGTAATGTCTCATTATAAATGGGGACGCATTCAGAAAAACATCATCTGCCTGCCGGAGCGTGGGCTCCTCAGCACGGGCAGCTCGTGGCAGAGGAGTCGGCATGCCACGTGGCAGCATGCGGGTCAGCAGCATTCCTTGAGTCCTGAGCCAGCCTCGAGCTCTGCTTGCTGCCCAGGCCGGGATGTAACTCTCTTTTGGGGTGGGTTTGATGGCCCTCAGGAGCCGAGTGTCAGCACACTGCAGGGATGGCGATCTGCAAGCCCAGGCTGCGGAGCTGGCACTGGTGGAAAACGACAGGTACTGGCAAAGTTTGTGCAGGTCATCACTGGCAGAGCCGGCAGACTCTTGCTATGAAGGTATTTTATGGCCTTCATGAGGTACATGCAACCCTCCTGAATGCTGTATCTTCTCAAAGCACCGGAGTTTCCTATAGCTGAATATCACAAAACTCTGGGCTATGGGAAAGTTCATTATAACAGGGGATGAACAGGCTCCTGCCTGCTTTCCTGGCTCCCCAGCTGGGGACATGGGTCTATCTAGGCTGCGCTGCTCCTCTTAACGCCACTCAGATATAAAATCTCTGTACCTCCTTGTCTAGAAATGGTCCCTGATATCCTGCTATAAAGGAATCTTCTTGTGTATATAGAAGCCAGGTTCCTCTTCCCTATTGGAGATGTCTGCTGTCATCCACCCTCTGTGTCCCTCCTCCTGTGGTGCTAAGCACTTGCATTTTTAGGGTCTTCATCAGAAGGTGAATGGCTGATCTCACTGTTGCATTTTTTGTGTGGGAAGGTCTCAGGTTTTGCAAGCTCCCTGGTCTGGACAGCAGGGCCTCCCTGGCAGCTAGTACAGCCATCACGTCCATGGACTGTTGTGGATCTGCTGAGGCTGCTTTGAAACACTGAGCAAACAAAATGCCTCCTCTCCAATAAAAGCCTAGATACGTGTCTGCCTCATCAGCATGCCTGGGCTATTGTGTCAGCTCTCCAGGGGATAAAAGCATCGGAGAGCAAGCATGCAGCAGTCTGTAGGCACATGGTGGAAAGTCTGCCTTTGGAGGTGCCTATGGGAGCTGGTGGCGGAACCCACTGGTGGTGGCCATCAGGGCTGGGGAGTTTGGTTTGCAGAGACTGAGCCCATGGGGGCTGCAAGGAGTTAAATTGCCTGGCTCTGGGTTTGGGCTCTCTCCAGGGGTCCATCTTGAACCTTCAAACCTTCCTTCTAAAAAGAGCTCTAAAATGCACAGGTGTTCATGGAAATGGTCAGTGCTGGCCAAGTGGCTTGTTTACCTTTTTAAGTGCCGTCTTGCCCACCTTTCCGGGATTCAGTGGCTGGTGCTCTGGCTGTGTGTAACCCCGGCCAGAGAGTGGTGGCCCTGACCTTTCCCAGGGCTGGTGCAACCCGGCAGCCTTGTCCTGTGCTGCTGCTCAGCATCCCTGTTCCAGGGTCCTTATCATATGCTGTCCATCCTTGACATCTCCTCTCTTCTGCCTCATGCAAGAGAAAGTGAGATGTTTTTATTTTCCAGGTGGTGTTTTTTCCTTCACCTCCTGCTGTGGAGGTTTTGGGGGGTGTTTTCTTCTTTTTAGGTTTATATTGTTGGAACATTTATTTCCTCTCCTGTTTTTATTTTGAAAAGGGGAAAAGAGCTCACATCCCCCTGAGGTGTTATTAAGCTGAAAGGCTGCTGATTTGACTGTGAGGCACGCTTGCACCTCCCACACTCATGCAGTTGGTGACGCATGCCGCAATCAATGGAGAGGGGATGAATAAACCCAGCATTTGCTTCTCGCCTGCCATCCCCAGAAAGAAGGGGGCGGAGGAGAGAGGGAGGGAAAACTCTGCTCTGGGCGTGCAGTTTTAAGAACTGTTTTCTATATAGCCAAGGGACGCTTGCCAAAATGTTTCCATCACATGATAGGTCCTCTTTGTCTCATGGGGTTAGGGTTGCAGTGCCATGAAGCTTATGGGACTGCTGCAAGCCTGGCTTTGGTGTTTCTCATCTCGTCAGGCTCTTTTTGAGGCAGTGCACTTCAAGGCATGCTGGACTGGTCCACATGGTCTGTGGCTCTCCTCCACCTTGTGCTTCTTGCTGACTCTGGACTTGTAAATTATGGGACAGGGACCTCTGTCTCTGTGGTGTACAGCTCCTGGCACACTGCTGTGTGGCTCCCAGTGATGCAAGTTTAAGACGAGTTCAATAACCTGTCTTCTTGCTGTAATGGTCTGTGTCATGGTTCTCCAACAGCGTATCACAGACAAGGGGATTCCTCCTTCCCCTGATGGGGTGCCAGTCCCAGGGGCCCTTGAGGAATGGAAATATATGGTCCTGCATGCAAAATGGGGGCATGTCTATGCTGATGGGGGTGGAAGTGATAGTACATTGCCCTGGAGGACAGGAAGTGGCAAAGGCTGAACTGCAGGATTTGTGTATCTCCAGCCTGCATGAAAACAGTCTCCAAAACAAAACAGCAAACTGGCTGTCAGGTACTTGGGACCCACCATACTGAATAGATGACTTGAAATAGCTGAGCTGGAGTCAGAGGTTGGGCTCCGAGGGCTTCCTAGGGCACGGAGAGGATCAGGCCCTCCTCCTCCTTGGAATGTGTGCTCCAGCCCCGGGGAGTCTTCTTTCCTGGAGGGGAAGTAGCTGAAACTCTGAATAATTAAGTACTGGCACTTGTGTTTTTTTTCTTTTTCTGCCCCCCTCTTGCCTTCCTGCATGCACAGCATGCCCTGTGGGACAGTAAGCTGTTCCCTGTGGTGGTGTGGTGCTGGGACCTGATGTGCTAGAGAATTAGGGGGCTGCAGTGGGGTGAGAGGACATGAGACCTTTTGCTTCTGGTTCAGGCCATGTAATCCACATTTCAGTGGGACAGCACTTCCCTTTGAAGAACATAAGTATTTTTTTTTTTTTTTCCCCTGCCCATGTCAAGTGTTGCATCTTTAGCCCACTTTGGAAAGTTCTACCTATAACATGGATCCTGGCAGCTTCTTGCTTCCAGAGAGGACCCCCTCCAGCACTATCACCCCTCTGCCCTGCCCGTGCCTTAGCCAGGGGAAGGAAATGGCATTGCAGAGGCTGCCATCACTTGTATGAGCAGTCAGCACCAGCCTTCAGAGCTGTCACATTAAGGATGCAGCTTGGATGTAGCTGTATCATAGCTGCGTGCCCATCACTCATGGGCAAGTGTTTTTATGCCCCATATTTCATGCCTCAGACTATTTTTAATAATTGATATTAACATTTTACAACAGAGGAAATGGACAGCAGGCCATCATTTACACACCATATCAATAATAAATGGAGCAATGCCAAAACACATCAATAACAAGGTTGTTTGTCCTCTTCTCACGTTCACAGTGATTCACTTCTAAGGAGGTAGAGCATGGGCAGATGATCAGGCTAAGAGATCTGTATCAGCAGAGAGAATGATCTGCTGAGGAAAGAGACTGTGAGGGACAGTGTAGGACAATGCTGCTTTTCAAAAGGCTCAAAGTTGGACAAAGCTCTGTGTGCTATGCAAAAGCTACACATGTGCTATTTCCCTCAAGAAGCCCTTTTTTCTGCTTAATGCCACTTTCCCTGGAAACTGGAAACTCACTTGAGCAAATGGTTTCTGACCCAAATATAGACCCATGTTCCCCAAGCCCCTTCCCATCCTCCTGATGCTGGCACTATCCCAGCGATGAGCACAGCAGATGCTGAAACATCTGTGCTAACTGCACTGCTGTGGGCTACCATGTAGCTTGAGCTTGGCAAGGGGGCAGAGCTCACTTGGCACTGGCCTGCAGAAGACCACATTAACTATGGGTGCATTCAGAGAAACATTTTCTTTCAGATCAGGTGTGTAATGCATGACCAATGTTAATAGGCATCCAGGTCACAGGATCAGACTAGACCTATCCAAAGTTAAACTCTAAAACATATATAGCATGGATGTAGAACAACTGTTTCACTCTATGAACCCGCTGCTCTGGTATGGCTCTACTGATCCATGTAGATATAGACGGTATCTGCCTGAAGTCTCTCTGGTCAACTTCTCAGCAGAGAACTGGGTAGTTTGGAGCATAGGAAATGATTATCTTGGCTCATGTATCTGTTAGATCTTGTAGTTCCTCATTTCTTGCAGTCTTTGAATCGGTTTCCAACTTGTTTGTGTGTGGTTGCTGTAAGGGAAGCTTGTGGGTCCGTGTGCAATGCTCTGTTATTTTTTATTGCTCATGTAATTTATTTCTTTTCTCTGTCCTGCATCAAACCACAAGCGTTTTCTGGGCTCCTCTGCTTCTAGCATTGGCCTCAATCAAACATGCTGGCAGTGTACCCGGTGCTGGTTTTCTTCTACAGTCCATGAACATCTTCAGATCTGCCCATGCTATGCTGCAGGCACCTTTCTCCAGACGTCTTAGTACTGAAAACATGACGCTCACTTCAGCTGTGTTGTCTCTCTCCTTCCACATCGGTCACTCTGTGCCTTGACTCTTCTGCATGAGTAGTTGCTCTTTAACTTGTTCTCCTATCCTGGCTATTTGGAGGCATTCCTCTAGAGTTAGACCTCTAGATGTCCACAGCTTTCTCCATTTGCAGGAATCCTACCCAAAAGCCAACATCTCCAAAGGAGTTGTTACAAATTCAAAATTAACTGTGGGTGTTTCCACACATTTATACCTTGTTAACCCCACTCCTAACTCTTGGCCCAGTAAAGCCCAGTACCCCTGCAGCTTGGCTCTGTCCTGGCTACCACTCTAACTGTTCTTACTATAGCTGGCTGCTTCAGGTGTAATCCTGGCAATAGCATCCCTTCCCACTCTGTTCCCTTTGGCAGGCCTAGCAAATATTTATTTTCCATACCTCTACTGCTCATAGCCAGTCCTGTATACATTTTGTACTCAGCCCCTTCTGCAGTAGGACCTTTTGTAGAAATCCTTGGTGCTGGGGAGTCAAGCTCTCTCGTTCTGCTTTCTTAGTCCACAAGCTTCATAGACATGGAGAAGAGGAGCAGAAACTTTCTGGAGAAGGTGGAGATGGCAGAAGGCCAATCTCTGTGGACCTGGCTATTCTTTGAGCTGACCTGTGTTAATAAGCACTCGTCCTTCCTGTCAGGCTCCCTAGAGTGACTGCTGTCAGCAAGGCAATAGCAGGAGACTGTTCCAGTCTTGTGAAATGCAGCAGAGTAGGCGAAGCTGCAGATGCTGCTGGCATTGCAACCAGGGGATCTCAGGCCACTGCCTTGGCACCACCTCTGAGTTGTCCTGAAATATTCTGCTCGTTGCTCCAGGGTCCGTGAAATTTCCGCCCCAGCAGAGACACAGTTCTTAAAAGCTTCTTGCAAGCTAAGCCTGAGCAGAAAGCATGCTCTTTCATGCAAGTGCCTTCTTGCTACCAGTTTCTCTTGCCCCAAACTGCAAAATCCACTCTTCCTAACGCAGTGTGTTTTCGTAGGAGCTTGAACTGGCTTGTTCTCGAAGAGAAGAGCACCTTCAAGACTGGTGTGTAACTGGGCTACCTCCTGGCACCTGCCGAGACAACCTCTGCTGTGTTACCTGCTCCTCACAACTCGTAACAACCATAGGAAACTCTCCAGGCAACTGGTAATTCGGATGGGGGGAAAAAACCCCCTCTTGTGTTGACACTGAAATGTTTCATGGGCTCAGTTTGACTTCAAGGAAGCTGTAAGGGAACCCAAACAGGTTTCCATTGGATGCCTACATAATTTGTCACTGCTTTTCTTCTTCTGGCTGGCTGCTGGGGTGAAAACAGGACTGCCCCAGCATCTGTTTCCAAAGCCCTCTGCTGCTGGGCAAGGTGCTTCTCCTCGAGCTGACTGGCAGCATAGTCCTGGCGCTTGGCTGCCTCCTCTGCCACAGAGGAGGTTAAAAAAAGAAAATCCAAACCTCAAACCAAACAAAAAAACCCCCTTGAAACTAAACTGTATTTCCAACTCCCCTTTGAAAAGGAAATACTTTTATTTCCATGTAGCTCTAACAATGATGCTCTTTGCTGTCTGTAATGTTAAACCGCCCTCCTCTGATGTCTTGTTGAGTCCCTGCAGATTTTAAGTAGCTTGATGTATATTTTAAGGTGCTCTCTGCCATTCCCTTGCCAAGGATATTTTTAAATAGCCATTATTTTGGTTGGACATACGAAAAGCTAAGTTCTTTCTCTTGCTGGCTGTGCAAACCCTGTTCCTGAGGCTGTGCTGAAATGGCTGATGCCAGGATGCAGACAACAGTGTTTCTGGCACTGCTGGGAGGTGAAATTGCTCTTGGCAAGAGTAGCCCAGCTGTTTGTTTTATCTCTGCTCACAGCGAGGGGCTAGGTGGGGAAGGGAGGGATTAATGTTTGCTACATGGGAGGGAACAAAAGGAGAAAAATTAAGTTTGAGTATTTTGGAAGCACTATAAACAGTGGGGAAAAAAACATTGACATTACTTTTTCAAGACATAGTTTAGCTTAAGCTTACCTTTGTCTTTCTAAGGACTCGTGCCTTCCTATCCTGTGAACCAGGGCAAAATTGCTTGCTACCTGTGAAGCAGCCTGCTTTCCTCACTGTGGAATAGCGGGATTATTTAAGGACGTTATTGGAACTGGGAAAGACTACCCAGCTGGTCAGATGAAGAGAATTTAAATCAGGCTCATAGCAAATTGCACTTGGATATGACAATTTTACTGGGAATACTGTGAGAAAGTTATGATTGCAGCTCATATAACAAGCTGAAAAGTAACAGTAAGAAACTGTGAGCACATTAAAGACAAAAGCATTATGCGATCTGGGTGGTCATAAAGATACTGTTCGTACTGTCTGTTTATAAAAAGCATCGTTACCTGTTGGATGGTACTCCGGCTACCTGTGACATGATTAATTGAGCTTGTTTTAAACTAGCATAGATGGTCTAACTATGAATGGTGTCCTAGATTACATCCTGAAGTGTCAGCATCATTGATGGCAGCTTCCATCTTCAGGATGTCTTCATAGCAGCCTTCTGGATGTGTTATTTTTCCAAGTGGTTTCAGATAATAACAGGGTATAAAGTGTTCTGCTGTCAGTAAAATATCAACACAGGCAGCTCTCAGCAGGTATCTGGTAATAAAAGAATCAAATGCTAGCAGTTTTAAGAATCTGTGGATTAGGATTTACTGCTGCTTTGGCAATCTAGAAAGAGCGAATATTAAAACTGCCGGTGCCTGAAAATTCAGGGTTCAAAGGGACCTCAAGGGACTGAGTCAGGAGCGTTTGTGTAAGTGGTGGCATGTACAATTAGTAAGAAGCAAGGAATGTGTAAGAGTTAACTTGTATAGGCACTGATCTTTTAAGATCACAAGTGTTTCTGGCCAGAGGCTCTGGAAAGAAATAGTAAGGGCTGGTGGCTACGGGCTTAACAGCTCAGTTGAGCAGTGAGGACAATGTTCCCCTGTGCATCCCCTGATTTCTCTCTCTCTTATTCTTACCAACTTCCAAAGTGAGACTGACTGCACAGGGGACTCCTGTGGCCAAGCTTCTTGTATAGGTTGCCTGAGGAAGGAGTTAAGCAGACAACAGCTTTCTCCTATAATTAACTTGCAAGGGAAAGGCTGTTTTTCAGTCGTGCTGGTTGGGACCAGTGAAGGAAACTGGTTTCCTACTGAAAGGGCAGTATCGTCAAGGAATAACTGATTACAAGAAAATCCATCTTAAAAAAAGCTGGAAATAAATTAACGGGGAGGGAAGTGAAGATGCTGCTCTGCACCTTGCAGCTTCTAAAGAGGTTTCTTTGCCTCACAAGACAAGACCTGGCTCCTGTAACAACTGCAATTGCTGCGGCGCTGGTGGATTATTTTCCAGAGAGAGAACCAGAATTGGGGGGGGTCACCCAGGTGCAATCAGCACACTCACCACTTGCTGCAGGACAAAGAGCTTGTGGTGGGACTAGGCTAGAGGCATGGTCCCAGACAGGCCCTGCTGATCCATACGTTGGTATCAGCCGGAGCAGGACTCTGCTCCAGGGTACTGTTCAGGGGATAGTGTCAGGAGCAGTTTTGAGTCATTTGTCACTAAATTGTGCATTTCATCAGTCTTGCAGCTCCTTGCTTTTTGTCTCAATCCCAAACAAGATGATTCCCTGTCCCCAAATTCTTATGCCCTTCTCCTCTCCAGCATAATTTCCTGAACAGCCACAAGTGTACTGCAGCCACATAACTGCAGTTACCATTTGAGGTAACTCTGATTTGAATTAAGTTTGATTTGCTATCTTGTTGAAGATGAAAAGGGGCAGTTCTCTAGAGGGTGGATAGTCTTTTTTTTTGTCATTTCTTGGATCCTGTGTTTTGCATAGCAGTGTCTTGTGCTGCAGACAGGGATCACAGGGTTCCCTGATAACATCAATCACTCCATCAGAAGAAAACGTTGAGTTAGTTCTGGTGTAGTGTAATGGTACCACGTTTCCATCACAAAGAAATATAGTCCTATGATGCTTAACAAAGACTTCTTGTTAGCAGTAACTCAGCTGACTGTACATAATGCTCCATAACACAAGTCAGGTTTTTAAACACAGAACCTAAGGCATAGCAGTAGATCACCAAAATCTATAGCAGATATTATCATAACATCATAGAATAGCTTCTCACAGAATTAAAATTATCTGTTTGGGCATTTGGCTATCTTCAGTTCTTGAAGGAAATATTCCCCTAACTGAAATAAATTCAACTATCTGGTAACTACAGACAAATGAAGAAATTAGATTGTCTAGTTACACATGGAAAGAAAATAATACAGACACTCTGGGAACCTTATATTGTTGAGCATGTGAAAATCTAAGGGTAGAAAAATCTGATCTTGCTCCAGAAAGCAGGTGTTGATGTTATGCTTAAAAAGGATGCAGGTTTTTAAACAATAGGTTTCCTGGGGGTTCCCTTTGGACCCAACTTTTTAGCAAAATATCTCTTTTGGACTTACAGACTTGTCTGGTGGTGGCTGGGGAGGACTCTGCTGCACGACAGGGTTGTTTCAATTACTCTTGTTCTTAGCACATGAACTTTTCACTGCGAGTCCAGAGACTGAGTCCTACTGTGCTCAGCCAGTGGGTTCCTGACTCTGTTTCTTCTAAATTCAGGAGGCCTCTTTTGCTAGAAATCTTTCCTCCTGCTCTTCCAATATAGGTTGTTATGGACTGGTCAGACCATCTCTCCAGCCCAAGAGGAGATGAGTTGTTTCAGCCTTGGACTTCAGGGCAGATTTTCCAGGCTTCAGCTGAGATTTGTGCCTCTTTCCTGACTAGCTGCTTTCCAGATGTGCTTTCTGCACGGTTCCAGCCATGGTCTTGCCAAAGAGCTTTGCTCATTTTCTGCCATGTATGTATCCAAGTACTGAAATGAGCTCTCCCTCTCTTTCTGCAGGTTCCCATGCAGCTAGTTATTTGCCAGGGACTCTTTGGTTTCAGTTCCCGATGAATGCAGTCCCTTGTCCTCAAAATGCAATGTGTGCTCTTGTTCCTACATGCAGCAACTTGCATTTGGTTGTACTGAAAAATACGTTGTTCTGTGGAGCCCAGCCTCCCGTGCTTTCCAGATTGCTCTGCATCGTTTCTGTCTGTCAAGCTTCTTACATTGCACCCAATCAATATGACATCTGAGCATCACTTGCTGAGGAATGGAAATCATAGTAAATATTTTTTAGTCTGTGCAAAATGAGTTGGCGGTCTCAATTCAGTTGCTGTTAGGCAGGTGTTTGCATATATTCCCTAAGACCACTCTTAGATTTGGCACCTGTTATTGTGCTTCCTAGCGGGCACTGCTGCAGGACTTGGGGCTGAATCCTCTACCTGCAACCACCCCAGCAAGGCTCCCGGCCTCTTCAGCAAGGTGATGCTCATCCCTCAAAGAAACCCATAACCCGATGGGCTCCCGGAGAGCAGCTGGGAGCGCGTACTACAATGCTGCTGCTCACGTACTGGCCATGTTGGGAATTATGCCAGGGACTTCAAGCACCTTCAACTACTCCTATGGTTGATTTTGTGATTAGATCTAAATGTATTTTATAGATCTACTTGAGGGCTGTGCTCATCAACAGGAATCTTTCCATTGACCTCAGTGAGCACTGAATGTATTTCTATACAGGTGTATCTTATTCCAAGTTTGTTTTCACAAGGAGGAGGACAACAGTGGAGTCAGTACTGTGTTCAGTGTAGTTAGGTACATTTTTCTGTAAATAAATGCAGCATCCTCTTCCTTGCGCTAGTTTTGGAGAGCTCAAGTCTGCTTTTCCAGGCAGGCCTGTACCCCAAGACATACTACTTTTTCTTACTGTGTTGTGCTCACAACAGCACCTCCAACTTTCCAACTTCCAGGCAGGGTTAAGCACCCACCTCCACCCAAACCAGCATCCCAAATTTTCCAAATGGAGCCATTAGACCAGGCAGGTGCATCCATCAGCCTCAGCATTGCCTCCAGCTACCCCTGGATCAGACAGGCTTGGTGGCAATCCGTAACGTCTCTCAGCATGCATGCACATTTGGTGCTGATTGCAGACATTGATGCAGTCAGAAGTATCTCTCCATGAAATGGATGTTCTGGGAAATGCCTGGCAAGTGGAAGTTTTTGAATTAAAAAAGTGATGCTTGTGAATTGTCCGCTTGTGAAATGGGCTGGAGAGTAGCCTCATCCATGACGCTGGCTAGCTGGCAAAAAAAAAAATTATAGAAGATTGTGAACTTGATTTCTATCCTGCTTCAAAAGCACTTTTACTGTCTTTCTTACAAAATGTACTGCCTGCACAGTATGATTGTTCTAATAAGGCTCATGGAGATTCAGGGAACCTCTGCTGTACGACAGAGCAGCCACTGAGGTATTGCTAGCAATCACACCTCAAACTGCTACAGAAAAAGCAAGTGAGCTGAAAGCCAAAGTGGAGATCTCATTCCTTGACAAGGAAGGTGAGCCAGGACTTCAGTGAAATCAGCGGAAGACTCTGTGGCTGCTGCAAGGGAAGAGGCTCCACCGCTGTGGTGGTGGGCAGCAGTGAGACGGCAACTGTGCTGCTCTGTTCCTGCAAAAGCAGAAGTGAGCACGTACTGAAAAATCCTAGTTAATTCTGGATCACTAACCTTGGCTAACATTAGCTTTGTACCTTCTGCTTAGTGTTCTTTCTTGCTTTTTATTAATTCTAATATGTGCAAGGACCTTCCCTCTTATCCCATGGCATCTCAGAGCGCTCAGTAAAGGAAAATACTGGAAACATTTTGGAAAATCCAAGATTAGAGCAAATGTCTCCCTTACCCATATGCTTGCTGACTCCTTCACAGAGCCACCATAGTTTGGCGAGGCAAAACCTCCCCTTACAGAAATCATGATGATTCTCCATGGCTATATCCTTATTCATCCATATGTCCTCCCTTTTTAAATACAAAATTCAAGAACAGGTACCAAGGCAGCTTAGGATGGCACGTTACAAGCTTGGCTGGTAGTTCAATTATTTCTTCTTTAATTTCCTTTAGAAGGCACAGATGACTTTGCTGATGAGAAGTAATTGATTCCAGTGACTTTATTATTATTTATTTGTCTAGTCTCTTTCTCAGACACTTCACACACAAGGGTCCTGTCTCCGATTGTCCCCCATCAAGAACGTTGTTGTGGGAAAAATTCCCCTTGCTCCAAATACTCCTTTTTCCTACCCCAGTAGCATGCTTTAGAAGTTACATCCATGCCTAAATCCTATTGACTTCAGTGTTTTTTGGAAACTATATTTAGATGGACTGTTTTGAAAGCACTGGCTCCATTAGGAACGCATGCTAGACATTCTCTCCCAGACTTCTTTCAATGTTTTCCTTCTGTACCAATTATGTCCGGATCCAAAGTTAATCTGTGAAACGCAAGAGCAGCTGTATGAAGGCAGAACGAAGATTCAGCTAGCTTTGCGCACTATCTCTGACATTGGGTGGTAGTGGACGCTTAATGGAAGGAGCATAAAAACAGGTGTTACGATGGCTCCAGCAAATACTCCTAGCAAGCTGCAGCTTAACAGTTTACTGAGCTAGAGGTTTTTCTCCATTTTTATGTTTCCTAGATCTTTTTGTTCAGCTTACCTTCCATTATTTTGGCTCACTGCCTTTGGTGCTTGCTCACTTTTCTGTCTTCCACAACTGTCTATGGTAGTGAAGTCCACAATTCGCATGAAAAAGTGCTTTGTTTGGGTTTTTAATCTGCATCATTTTAAGAATGTGCATCAAACAGTGCTCTTGTACTGTTAGAAAGAGCGACGATGTGTTCACACACCTACTGATTTGATGGAAAAGGTGACAGAGATCCAGAAGTCACCTCTTTTTCAGGCAGAGAAGTAACTGGCCAGACATAAACTATAACTTAAGGGGAGGGATTTCTCAAGCCATTCCCTGGCAATTCTTTACAGTCTGTTCATCTCTTTGCTCACTCTTTGGGAATGAACTGATGTTTTTGTTGATTTGGATTATCTCTTTCCTGACTGGTAATAACTAATGAAGGGACTACGGTGAGATCAGTTTGGTTTTGTGCTGCTATCATTTATTTATCAGCACCTGGTACTCTGTTTTATTGCCATGTCCTTCAGTCCTTCTGCAGCTCTTTGTAGACAGCACTCATTTCTCTAATTTTTTTTTCTTTATCTTCCACAAATCACTCCTATATCCCTTTTCCAGATCCTTTAGGCTCTGAGAACAACCCATGTCACAGCCCATATTGCTATGGGATTCCACTGGGATTCCCTCTGCTGTGAAAAATAACCATTTATTCCTACCTGTTCCTTCCTATTTTCTACCAGTTTTGAATTCACCTGAGAACCTTTCTTCTACTCCCAGGAGAGATTTATTTCCTAGGAGCCCCTGGTGAGGGAGCTTTTGAGAAACCAGAGTACACAGTATCAACTAAATTGCCCCTACTTACATATGCATTGATGCCCACAAAGAATTCCCCAGGAGGTGTGATTCCAGCTACCAAAAGCATGTTTTTTCATCTTAGTTTTCTAATTATCTATAACGCTATTACATAGCCTCTACTGCTTTGCTCAGTGTTAAACTCAGTGATAAGTAGCTCAATGAATTCCCCTTTGGATTATTTTTGTTTGGTTGAGTTTTTTTCTTTTTAATTTTTAACTGGCAACTTCCTTTTTTCTGAGGCTGACAGCCCCAGAGTTGATGTGTTCTTATTCCTGGGTTACCCCTCATCTGCACTGGTATGCACTGGTGATGAGAAAAGGTAACACCTGGATGTGAAAATATGCTTTCTACAACACTGAGGGAGAATATTCGATGTCCCACAAACACTCAATGCATCACCTGTGGTTTATGTGTACCATGCAGAACAAGTGCTCGGGACACTTCACAGTCTTTCTCTTATTTTGGAATGAGGTGCTGAGGATTAACATCATGCCTATAGCTGCTCAGTGTGTCTGATGCTGCCAAGTAATTTTTGATTTCTAGGGCTACCAACTGGTTTGCTAGAACAGGTAAAGACAGACTTACAGCTTTAGTCCTTCTCCTTTCCAGAAATGCAATCAAGCTTATTCCACCATAATCAAACCTGTGTTTGCATGCAGAGATGGCCTCAGGAGCTTGTGCGCTGCATAAAGTTGTTGTCTCAGGATCCTTCTGGGTCCTGTAACCCAGATGCCTGTTCCTTTCATATCAGTAACAGATTTACGTGAGTGTACTCTGTGGCCTTGCTTTGCAAAGAAAAAAATAATGGCTCTGTTTAAAGGTGATTTTTTTTTTTTCTTACAGTATAGGAATACTGTTAAGGTTGACAAGCTAGCTCAGTTCCAGAGAAACCAAGTTCTTCAGTCTGCAAAGGGCAGGATGGCAGACATTTTTCTTAGCAATTTTTTCAGCATTTCTTTGAAGCCACATGTTTTTGGGGTTTTCCACACCCTCCTCATCCCCATTGTCACTTTTTTTTTTCCCCATGGAGGACATCTTATGGTTTCAGGAGAGATACCACCAAGGGCTAGCCCAACGTGGAATTTCTGCAATCCTGAACCGCTCTATTAGTGTTCCCAGGGCTGGATTCAATTGACAAGAGGCTCTGCAGCCAACCCCCTTGGACTGCACATGTGTTTATTTAAATGTCAGTGGCCCACACAAGCTGAATACCTATTAGCTAGAGCATGCATAAAATCCAAAGCACAGCTACAGTTCATATTTATTGTTCAAAGTACAGATCCCTTTATTGTTGTCATTTCAGTACCCTTGTATTTATGGTATTATTCAGTCAGCTCTGAGAAGTTAACTAGCACTTTGCAGTGTTTCTTTACTGCGAGGGTATAATATCTGTCTATACTAAATATATAGGTAAGGGATTTAAGAAACAAAACAAAACAGCAACAACATATTGCATGTGAAAACTTTACTAAGCAAATAAAACATTTCCCGCCAGAGCTGTGGAAAAAAAAAACCAGCAAGCTGATATCATCTGAAGTCAGTTAATGAGCAGTAGATGTGTACTTCCACTCTATTTTTTAACTCCATCTTTTGTCATTCTCCAGCATTTCTGTACCCCATACTCTTTAAAGAGCACAGCTCCCATGCAGGCTGGAAATACATTGATAAGGGTTGTAGCACAAAGGCTTTTTTGGTAAGGGCTGCTGGGAGCTGAGGACTTCAAGGCATCTGGGCCAGGTGTAAGTGCTGCTCTACTCATCTTTGGACTTTTTGTGCATGACTGATACTAGAAATGCCACTACCTGCAGAGCTGTGTTAGCAAACCTGCTGAGCAGTGACAGGACAGAATTGTTTTTGCCAGCAAAGCTTGTAGTGGTCCTGGGAATGAAGTGAGAAGTTGTAGCAAAAGGGTATGTTTTTGGCATAATCATCCCCCCAAAATGTGACGAGTTAAACCAAGCATAGAGAAATGAGGATGCTGTATTTCTTCTGAAGGCAGGAGGAAAGCAGAGAGAAAATGTCTTCCGCACTTGATAGTCTAGAAACCTGCCCTATTTCAATTCTAACAGTTGGCTTGGTGAGGAAACATCCAGCAAAAGAAGATCCTTTCTGCTAGAAGTAAAGCTATTTCAAGCTGATTTTAAATTTCACTGACAACATTCACCTGTGATCTTTCTTAGTTTGGAGTGGTGATAATGCTTGCATTTGATTTGAGAGAATAACAGTTTAATTAAAGGCGGGGAAAAAAAAGAACTTTATTTTTGGCTGTTGTTGTTCTGGTGACATGAATGTGAGTTACTCCAAGTGGGATTTTGGGCTCAAGTCCAGAAAAGCAAAAATGCTTCTTTAAAACCAACTCTAAGGCTGCTTTTCTGTAATAGGGGGCTGTCCTGCTCGCTCATTAAAACATATAGAAGATGGGATGCATCAGGAGTAGGGATCATTTTTGCTTGAGGTTGCTGGTTTGAATTCTGTCCAGGCTGGTAGCGATGGAAAGCTGCAAACCTCCAGTGGTTATTCAGTAACCGACGTGAAATAAGTTGGTGGTCCCGTTCCAGTTCCTGGTGGTCAGGTGTGTGCATCACAGAAACCACCACTTCACTTGGCATCCTCCCTGAAAGCTGGAGCAGACAGACCGGCAATTGAATTGACAGAGGAGGGCACAGAACAGCCCTACAATTTTAGGATTAAGTCTTCAAGGCCGCTGTTGAGAAGGGCTGGCAAGACAGTTGGAGGGAGCTTGCTTTGCCCCATAAGGGGTTGCTGCTTATACGAAAGGAAATCCAATACCAAAGCCTGTCGGCATTGCATCTTGCATGAGTGCTGCATTCGCTACTTGAAAAATTAATGTTGATGGGTAAGTTGCGTTGCAAAAACACATATGGTAGAAGAGCTGCAAGTACATATTCTGCCAAAGGTGTACAGCTGTACCTTATGCATTGTACAGTTGTGTATTAAAGGCTAAGGATGCCCATGCTTTTAAAGCGGTTTCCAGGTCTGACTGTATGATTTCTGTATGAGGAGAAACCTCAGGCTAGATTTTTGGACTGTGACTTCAGAGACCGATCTGTAGGCAGTCAGGCCCTTATTGAACAGAGCTGCCAGTAACTGAGGCACCCAAAACTGATGGATGCTCCTAGGAATTCAGCTTTGAAATACATAAGAGATCTTCAGAGAACTTCTTTCATGATGGCACAGGAGTCCACCTTCCAAAATCCTCAGTCTTGTGGCAAGATCCATATGGCCATGCATGCGAGAAATGGGTCTGCAGTGATACAGTCATATCCAAAATATATATTCATGTACCTGTGTAGGGCACTGCTCCTTCCTCTAGTCTGATAATTGCAATTCCTTTAGTTTTGCGACCTTAAAAATTCTTCTTTTGATTTTGTCACATTAAGGATATCCAGTTCCATTTTATTTTTGGCTGACTGTAGAGCACCAGCATCTAGGCCAAAACTCAATGGTAAATCTGTGATAGTCTCTATCAGGAAAAAGAGGATAATGATTATACCCAGGAGTTTTATCAGACACAGCTGTTACGCTGTTTGCTGGAGAAACTGTTCTTTGAAACATATGACCAAAGTAAACAGCCTTGCATCTGTAGCATTGTGGATAATTTAGCAAGTAATCTACCCTGAAACAGTTGTTTGGATTTACCAAAAGCAAGGTGACAAAAAATATTCTTGTGCTTTGGTGCTGGAGATAAGCGGTTAGGGTTTGCAGGGTTCAGAAGAAAGTATGAAACTAAGCAACATGCCTCTCCCACTCGTTAGCTAGTCCTCTGTTGCCATACTCTAACAACTCTTTCATGCCTACTTGCCTTATCCAAAATAGTTAGTTCACGAGTGTTGGGTTTGCAATCAGGCAAATTACTGCTTGTCCTTTGTTCACTTGACCAGATGAGCAGAAAAAAAAAAAAAAAAGCTCTAACACTTTCTCTTTTCTCCTTGCTTATATAGAAGGACAGCCCAATTTTGGTCCACTATGCTTCCTACCACATGATCACAGCATCTTGCGTCTTAGTCTCTATGTATGAGCCAGAACATGTCCTGCCCCTCGTTCCAGTACAAGGCAGGGGCTCTATTTATCATACTCACATTTCTTAGCCAGTCCAGTAGCTTTCCGAGAGGTTATCCATATTAGCCTGCTAATGTGTGATGTTTGAAAAGTTCCCATCAGTGTTCATAACTGAGTCTTTAATATCCAACAGGCCACCTGCTAACATGATAGGAAGATCCTGATAAGGATGAATCAAGATCTGTGTGTCTCGTCTCTTTGCCAGAGATGCAGTGTATTGCAGTGTGAACAACCTAAACCAATTCTACTGGAACGATACAGACACATTCCATTGCAACATCATCTCTAGAGGTACCGATTGCAAACTCTTCCTTTTCCAAAAAGGAAAATATATGGCACTTATTATGCAGTGTAGGTATTATTGATCTGTATCTCAATTACTTACATTCCATTTCTGGGTTGGTCTCCACTGCCTTGCAGCTTTTTGAAACAACTCCTCAGTTTTAGTTTCCACTCTATCCCACTCAGTCCTTTCCTTGAATCTAGTCCATGACACCATGGGGTCTCTGCTATCTGCTCTTTTTCAGAATGTGAAGTCTGCCTTTTTTCTTCTTCTTTTTGTGGAAGAAAGCTAGAGGGACCTCCTCTTCTTTTCCAGGCCTGATCTTGCCTAGTGATACTGGAAGAGAGAAGTAACTCTCCTTTATGCCCATGTTTTATAGACACATACAGACATTTCTAGGGCTGCAGAGGCTTTGACTCTTCTGACCTCTCATCATAATACATCCTAAATATTATTTTTAACATTAACAGCAGAATACTTATGTCTTAGCTTTCTATTAAACAACATATCTGCAAATGAGAGTGCTAGATTCAAAAGTCCCACCCAATTATTTAATAGCGCCAAACAGGGTCTGAGTAGAACTCTTCAGACTTTCAGGACATTCCTTTCATGATTTTGATACCATTTTCTGCAAGCCCACTTCACTGTTGCTATTCTGGACACTTGTACTTCTGTTGGCATGTCTTGATCCACTGTGATGCTTTTTAAGAAGTCAGAGAAAGTGCTCGTAACTAATACAAGTTTTTAAGATACAACAGGTAAGGAACAAGCATTAGGAAAAAAATCTTAAAGAGGAGAGACAAGGATCTGAGAATTTTTCCTCTTTAGATGGCTTTGTGTATCTGTATAAAGAGTGGAACCAGTGCTGCAGGAATGATCTGCAGACGACATGTTTCATCACAAGACCTATACATCCACAGACAACCTCCCGGTGTGAGCTCCAGACTTTAACTTTCAGAAATTTTCTGGATTATTTAAGTGAATGCATTCAGGTATATTCAGTAAGAACAGATCTTGCTCCTTGCTCTCTTTTATTCTAATGCTCCTTGCTATATTTTATTCTAATGTTTTACTCTGCTTTCTGAGTGCACCCAGTTGACACTTCTGTTCTGAATTCCCCAGTGGCATGCCTTCACAGCAGGAGGGATGTTATCCTATGCCATCACGACCAAAGTCCTTTAGGGAGGTGGAAGCTGCCAGGCAGAAGAAGGAAGTGAACTTGGATCCCCCATTTCATGGGTGCATGCTCTGAACACTTGAAAATGCTGCAAGCTGTAGGCACCTCTAACAAAAGTAAAGTGGCTCTAATTCAGTTTTTGAATGAGAGAGTGAGTTGTGGGTCCCAAGTGAATGGCAGAACCTCCCTGCAGGCCTTAGTGACAAGATGTATTTAAGGCTTGCTCCTGTGCTCAGCATTCCCCATAGACCAGCTACAGGCAGCTGCATCGAGAACATGCTGATTTCAGGCCATTCACCATGCCGGCCATTACGGATCCCATTCTGCCACATGCTTTGCCTGTGAATCTATTTGCACACTCTCCCATAGAGTCCCAGGTCTAAGAGCCCTGGGTTCCCTTCCTGGGGCTGTAATTGTTGGCTTGGCTTTTTATTTGAGCTTTGTCCCAAAGTAGATTGGCTCTGCGAAAGGAAAGGCTCCAAGTACAGGCTCTGCCAGCTGCTACTTCTCTGTAAAATCTGAAAGTTGCTTCTCCTTAAAGGCAGTTGCTGCTCCTGAAGCCAGGCATTTTTATTTGCATGAGAAAGCTGTAACTGTAAGATAGACTATGATCTTATTTTAAAAGAAAAGGATAAAAATAAGTTTAATTGTGTTCTTGCTCTGCCTCAATTTAGCGGCTAGCCGTTCTCTTTTGTGGTCCCCACATTTTTGGAGAGCTGGTTGACACTTATTTAGGTTGGCACAAACTAAATATAACCAAGTGTGTGTGAAACAGCATGCACTGGGTCACAGCTTCAAGAGCAGCAGAAAGAAGCATTCTGCCTTTCATTGCGGAGCAAGGGGGTTATAGGCAAAATACAGCTATTCTGAGACAGCTCAATGAAACACACAACCTGAACAAAAAGTAAGTATTCCATTCAACTTGTGAATGCTTGTGAAATTTATTTTTTGCCAGCTTTTACAGTCCACAGCCTTCTCATTCAATCTTGAATAATAGCTTTGAATTGAGCTGTAAAAGCTTCCAAAGTTTGAAGTCTTTTGACAAGTTAATTCAGCTGTATGGTAAAAAGTTTTTCCCCCAGATAGAATAAAGCCATCATATCATGAATGTAGTAGTCATCCAAGGGAAAGAAAACACCATTAGGCTTAGAAATGATGGGCTTTATGGAGATAGTTTGTGGTTTAGTGTAATCTACTATCAATATTTCAGTAGAAAAATATTCTACTCGTCATTCAGCTGGAAGTCAATATCTTCACTTAAAACCAACACCCAGGGGTCAGACTGTATATATTTTTTATTGAAAAAATAACTTGTTGCTTTTTTGTCAGGTTTTTTTCTCATATTTATTTAGATTTTAATTGTTTTTCACCCTGTATCACACCGGATGCCTTTTTTTTTTTTCTGGTTGAAAGAGACAGACTAGAAAAATGAATCAATATTTCCTTTTTAATTGTTTTCCCCCTGTATCACACCGGATGCCTTTTTTTTTTTTCTGGTTGAAAGAGACAGACTAGAAAAATGAATCAATATTTCCTCTAAGGTTCCCACTGTAGAGACACACAGTTTTCTCCCAGCAGCTGCCATGGATGAAAACAATTATTATTTTTTTTTTTTAATATTAAGAATCAGAAAACAATCACTCGTAAGCTAAGTGTATCCTCACACCGGATGCCTTTTTTTTTTTTCTGGTTGAAAGAGACAGACTAGAAAAATGAATCAATATTTCCTCTAAGGTTCCCACTGTAGAGACACACAGTTTTCTCCCAGCAGCTGCCATGGATGAAAACAATTATTATTTTTTTTTTTTAATATTAAGAATCAGAAAACAATCACTCGTAAGCTAAGTGTATCCAGCAATTATTATAGCCTCAACTTCATAAAGATTCCATATTCATTTTAGACTTATTTCTTGTTTATGTCTAAATCTAAGCTTTATTGTGCCACTAAAGTTGACTGAACCGAAAAGACAGCTGAGGGGGAAAAGAGATTTCTTTCGTACTCTTAACTATACAATTTAATCAAGAGGGATGATGACACTCTAAGAACTTTGGGACAGTGGTTTGTAATGGCTGCAGAACATTTCTTCTCTATATAATACAGTTGAGAGCATAGCTGTTATTGCTAAATAAATATGGAGTTTATAAAATCCAGCAAAAATTCTTCAAAACAAGTTTAAGCAAAAAGAAACTTATTTAAAAAGTGTATTGTACTTATGATAAAATGACTGCCATGACAATCCCATATATCTTCATTAGCAGTCTTCATATGTAAACTTTTTCAGTAAGTTATCTACTTTTTCAGCCTACGTCTTCCTTACACTGACTTCAAAAAGCAGCAACGTGACTTTTCCTTACTGCAGCTCAAGGAAGAAAGCAGTTGCCCCTGCTATCCAGGCTGCACAGGATGGCTATTTCCAGGTGTAATTCATGGGCAGAACATAGTGGAGCTGACATCTCTGTGGCAAACATGCGGGTGTGAGTTCCCAGCTGCGTTACACCAAGCCTCCACCAAACCTCCAGCATGGGAAGTAAGCACTGCCTGTTGTGTGGCTGTCTAATCTACTGTCACTAATTCTTGCATTCAGTGACATTGCGTTGCAGCGCTGTCTATTCTGTACTTGATATTACTGAAATAAAGAGTTTAATTTGAGAGACAATACATATGATGGAAAGTTTTTTAAAAAGCGTAAATACGAACTCCAGCCAGTAAGACAGCTTCATCAGGGGCCCAACTTAAATGCCTCTATGCAAACGGACATAGCATGGGGAATAAACAAGAGGAGTTAGAGACATGTGCACGCCTGCAGGGCTATGACCTTATTGGCATCACAGAGATGTGGTGGGATGGCTCCTACAACTGGAGTGTTGGGATGGAGGGATACAGGCTCTTTAGGAAGGACAGGCAGGGGAGACGAGGAGGGGGTGTCACCCTCTACGTCAATGACCAGCTGTAGTGCATGGAGCTCTGCCTGGGGATGGAGGAGGAGCTGACCAAGAGCTTATGGGTCAGGATTAAAGGGAAGGCAGGGATAGGTGACACTACGGTGGGGGTCTGCTACAGGCCACCTGACCAGGAAGACCGAGCAGATGAGGCCCTCTATAGACAGATGGGAGCAG
>NW_008794170.1:806875-811263 GCF_000699145.1 Aptenodytes forsteri | reverse complement strand
GAAGAGGTTGCCCAGAGAGGTGGTGGATGCCCCATCCCTGGAAACATTCAAGGTCAGGCTGGACGGGGCTCTGAGCAACCTAGTCTAGTTGAAGATGTCCCTGCCCACGGCAGGTGGGTTGGACTATATGACCGTTAGGGGTCCCTTCCAACCCAAACTATTCTATGATTCTATGATCCTATGAAAAGGAGAGCAAATTTTACATTATGACCTCTACTTTGAACTTCACTTGCTTTTTTTTTTTCTTTCTTCAAGTCGGGGACAGGGACTTGATTTTTTCCAAGACAACAGCAATAACTTGTTTCTTAGAGACTAGCTCTTAATGCTTCAGAATTTAAGCTTTTCAGTCATTGAGTGATGAAGACTTGATGAAGTGTTGGGTCTGCAGACAAGCTGGAAAAATAGCTTCTGCAGCCAAGTACAGGCTTCTTCAGCCTCAACAGGCACTCCCTTAAGTGGAGGAGAACCACCTTGTTCTCCTTTACAGCTCACATCAAGCCAGACAGGACTGCTCTGCCAGAAGATAGATTTTGTAGCACAGCAAAAAAGAGAAGTGTCTCTCTGCAAGAGTATTGTACAAAGATACAAGAAGGAGTCCCAGCCGAAGCAAAATTCACCAGGAAAAAACAAAAAAAGATATGTCAGAGGAAAATGCAGAAGTGGGGCGATATAAATTTAATATTCTTTGTTCCATTACATCTGTGTCTTAAGTCTGGTTTCTTGGGGGTTTTTTTGATGGCAGAAAGGAGTAAATAAGTATGCTGTAGGAAGGATGCAGAACAGATGGGAGTGGGAGATAAAATAAAGAAGGGTGGCTGGCAGGAGAGAAATATCAAGGGAGAACAAAGATGGCAACTAAACTGATGAGCAGGAAGAAGAGAAAGCAATCAGTAGGTAGAAACTTGTGTCTAGGCTTGACCCTCTCTAAAGATGCAAGTGGCACTGCACTTGGAGTAGGTCTTCAGTGGCTAAGCTCTAGGGGAAGTTCCTGCTGGCTTTCTTCCTAACCTGATACTCTCTTTTTTGGCCAAGGAGGTGGTGGGAAAGGCAGGATTAGAGTGGAAAGCTGAGACACCCTATTTTACTTTCACCAGATCCATGTGACTAGAGAGGGAAATTAGCTGGAGTGTTGTGATGGCTGTTTCCTGCTTAAGAACATAAAAAATGGAACCATTCCTGACAAACAAGAAGTAGAGTTCAGCTAAAGATGAGGTGGAGGTAGGCGGGAAGTTCTGTAATTGCATTTTATTTAAGTCTTTATGAATTAGCTCTGCCAATTTTTTTTTTATTTTTATTTTTTACTTCAAATGGCTTCTGAGTAAACTTTTCAGCTGCAATGACAATAAAAACAGACTACGCTATACACAGTTGGATTTAACATATAGGAAGTATACTTTTTCTTCTTAATCTCTGAGCTCTAATTTACACGAACAATGACAAAGTTTAATTTTCTGCCATTATGCACAGGTTAGCCTAGACTGGATATTAATAGATACACATATTCACACCCACAACCACTAGTACTGCATCAATCAAATTTTGAAGATAAAACTTATACTCCATGGCAACTTTTAAGGCACAATTTTCTTCTTGTTTCCTCTTTTTAAACTACTTCAGCAATGCAGAAAGCATTGGAGGCAACCGATGCGGCCAGGCAGTAGCCTCTGCGGTTCACAGCCAAGAGAATGGCTCTGCAGTACAACATCCAACCCTTAGTGTTGAGGGTATGGGGACAGGGGATGCAGGTGGGGCACGCAGGTAGGGGACCTCTGGGCTCAGTTACGTTTAGAAGCTGCAATGACCACTTTCAGAAAATGTTGTTTGTAACTCACGTTGGTGACCAAACCATCTCCTAGCTGTACCAGAATTGGGGAGCCGCAAGAGAGGGCAGCCAGCCACCTGGCTGCCCACAGGCGGGTCCTATGCTGACCACCCATCATTAGATCCACTGAGGAACTCACAGCATTTGCAAATATTACCTTGTCAGCTACACAGTCAGCATTAGTAAACTTTTAGTCCTAAACCACTTACATCCAAACGTCTCTTGACATTTAAAAATAATTTAGGAGCTTATTCATACACACATACATGTGAGCACACAAATTGGCCCTGCATAAAGATAGCAGAACAACCATACAAGGAAACCTAAAACCTCACCGACCAAAGAACAACAAACAAACAAGCCCACAAGCCAATATAAGCTAAAAATGAAACAAAAAGGGCTTCAGCTTTATGCAGAAGTGGTGCTCTTCATGTCAGTGGTGTTCTTAGGTGCATATTACGGGGAGAATATTCCAAAACTTCAGGTCTTCTCCAAGGCAGGCCATGCTGCTTGTATGCTCAAGCTTAGAATAATCAAAACATAAAGTTTGTTGTAAGTTGACAGTAATAAATTAATCTCTTAATAATAAAGTAAGACTGGAAAGCTTAAGTTAATGGGATGCTATTGCTGATGGAACTGCCAGAGTAATTCTGACCTCTGCCAAGACCCGAGCATGTTGTTCACAGCATGGGAAAAAAAGTAACTGTAGGGGTCAGATCAATATGGCAAGGATTTTTAGATGGGTGGCCCTTTCAAATGGAAATGTAGTTGCTAAAGATCTCAAAAAGGAAAAAAAAAAAGGAGCAGTGTTTATATACTACCATGTATATGTAAATTTTGAGGGACGGACAATGTCGCCAGCAATTCTGTCAGGTCCTAGAATTTCTGTAAATCCATATGGCTGAACTACAGGAGTTCATTTTTCTTTAAGGAAAATCTGGAAGTTTAAAAACAATTTAGCAAGAGCCAATTAATCAAAACCACTAGAAGTGTGCTGGGATGGCTGCCTACGAATAGGAATACTATGTCTCATATTGTCTTAGTCAAGGATGTTAAGAAACTCCTTGAAAGCTAAAAGTGGGAAGTCCCCATGTATTTAAGGGGCTATGAATACGGCACAGAGACTGCACTCCAGGACCCAGGCTGCTACAAGAGGTGTGAAAGCAGACCACTGTGCCCAAAAGGCTGGTACCGTTAGCTCCTTTAACTGTGTTCAAGCCAAGGGCTCGACCTATGTGAAGTACCAGAACCCTCTGCAAGCTGTACTTGGATGGGAGAGGAGAGGTTTGAACGCCATGCAGATGGCCTTCACCTCAGACAGAATGGAACTGAACAGAAAAGGGGGTCATCTTCTTTCTAGGACTACCATGGTGGCTTACCTTCAAAAAAAGGTTAACAGCCATCACGAAAAAAGGGAGTAATAATATCTGATTTTGTGGTATTTGAGATTTAGACTTTCCTTGGCCATTGGCGATCTCTTCAGTGAAGCCTGACTGTTATCTAATGCATCTCAGGCAGGATGTTCCCATCACAGCATGCCTCACAGGTATCCCCTGGCTGAGCTTTCTTGCACCAGCTAATAGAGATGCCGAAATATTTTGCTTCCCATGATATGGAATGTTTGCAGCGTGTCTTCTCAGTTTCAGGCATTGTGCTGGTCAAAGGTAAAACAATAAAATGCGAGTGAAATGAAAGTTGTGCCAGCCATGGGCTTGGCCAAGCAAAAAACTGCAGCTAGAGAAGACTTGACAGTTCAATAGGGTAATTCTTTAGAAAATAATAGAAAAATCAATTAAATGTTGAATGGTTGCTAGGAAAACATGGGTAGAGGTAACTATGCTGAACAATTCCTTTTTTTTTTTTTTTACTCTTGGTAATTCAGGCAAGGATTTATTAAGATTTTGAACTATGCTCTCCCCTTTTCATTTTTTATATCTTGATTCAGCTGTTTGCTAGTAAAAGCAGTGTACTCAGCAGCCATTTTTTATAGACAATACTTGATAGATAAAAGAAAAACACACTTCAGGAGTAGGATCTTGAATGCAGAAAACTGACAAAAATGTTTCATATTCTATTAAAATACTATATATATCTACTATGGCTTGCATTTTCTATGGTATTTCTAGTTAATCCATCTCCATTAGTATCCTGAGAATCAAAAATCCATAGTTTCAGATATGTCAAACTACTAAGGAAAGAAGACAAAAGCAGCATAACATTTCTTGTTACAGGTGGAAGAATTAACTTCAAAGGAATGCATCACCACAGTTGTTTCTCTATTAGTTCTGTCCTCCACCTCACGTTTCCCATAGCCAAATTAATCTGGATTTGAGTTTTTCTTTCCGTTACATTTCCACCTCTTAGCAGATACAGATGGAACTGTGGAGGAAACTATAGGCAACAGTGGGTCAAGGAGAGACGGGGGAGAAAAGCGGAGCTTGCCGCACTCGCGTGACTTTCCAGAGACAGCTGCCCAGCACTGCGTGGAGGTCTCCTCGCTTCGTGCCGGTCCTTAGGCACGTGCTGCTTGTCCTCGGCCACGCGGCGCCGGGCTGCGGACACAGCC
>NW_008794170.1:770808-804551 GCF_000699145.1 Aptenodytes forsteri | reverse complement strand
CTTGCCGGGGCAGCGGCTCCCAGGCGGGGCCGAGGAGGTTGCCCCGGCCCCCGGGGCACCAACCCCCTCAAGAAAATCATTAAAAATGGCTAGGAGGAGAAAACAAGGGGTATTCTCCTCATCATCACCGCGCTTTTTGGAGGTCCTGAGGTAATGTTGGGTTGCAAGGGAAAATGACAGATCGAAGCCGAGGCAGGGCTCGGTCCTCAGCCACTGGCTGCGGCTTCTCCCCCCAAAATGCGTATTTTGGGGAGCTGGTGGTGAATAAAGCGCGTGTGCCGCTCTGAAATGTGAAGTGTTGGTTTGTGCAATGATAAATTAACAAAAAAAAAAGCTTATAATGCCTTCAGAGGATCACGAAGGGAAGTGTTGTTGAGCAGTTGTGTGTGGGTTTTGCTGCAGGAATTTATCAGGAAAGATGCTGTGCAATCCCTCGGCTCCTTAAATGTTATCTTTTGAGTGTTTGTGGCGTGGGGAACGCAGCATGACATCTTAAGCAAGCAAACGTATTTACATAACAATTATTTGACATTATAGCTCGGTGAGCGTACCATTTAAAGGGAAGTAAACCTGCCCTTTATTCAAAACACTTGCGTAATTGTTTTGTGCACGCATTTCATGATAGTGCAAGGTTTTTTTTTGGTTGTTGTTTGCTTGTCAATAGCCTGCTTCGGAAGATTTGCATAAATTAGGCTTGTCACCGCAAACGCTTGTTTTCCAGCCATAAGAGCAGATTTCATGTTACAGGCTTGCCTGATATTCCAGACTGGATTACAGGTCTAAAAATATTACTAAGAAGTGGGATCTGTGTTGGAAAGGTGTGGGTGGATTCGGGATGTGAAAATCGCTTGTAAATCTGGGATGGGGCATGCAGCTCAGGCTGGTGGAGCTGGGTATAGGTGCTCTTGGGTGTTTTCCGTTTCTTCTCAACAGGGATATCCAGGCAGCTTTATTTCATGCTATTTCCAGCAGCTGTATTTGAGACTGAAGAGATGGAGCAAGTATTATTTTGGCCCTCCGTGCTACAGTGAATTTCACCGTTGAGTGAATAATCTCCCTGCCAATGCATTTTGATTTACTGGTATTATGTACTGTCAATAAATGGGACTTGTGCTGTATTCGCTGCCGTCAAAGTGCTTTCGGTTGTTGCCAAAAGCTACCTGGAGTTAATTATCTGAATTGGACTTTTTTTAATGTCAACATTTTTAAAAGCTAAGGAGTTCTGAAGTTTATATAATAATCTGGTTCTTGGCAAGGTTTCTTTTTTTTTTTTCTGTAATGTGGTCTGTCGCGGCACTGAGTTTTAATCGTTTCTGATGTTTCCACCACCGCTGTATGGAGTTTTCAGCCTAAAAGCTGCTGTTGTCACTTCGCACCCTCTCTGAAAGAGTTAAGAGGGCATTGAATTAAGAAAGCTGAGTTGCTTGTATACAAATATACAGCAATTACAAGGCAACAAAGTTATTGCAGAATCCTATTGTAACCATGGCAACGTGTTCACTCAATTACATTTGGAAATGTAAAATGCCACCCAGTTAGAAGGAGTAAGTTTTAGCAACTGCAGATTTTCTGTGTAAAGCAAAATGTGTAAGTCATGGCTTTCCAGGATTATATACTTTTCTTCATATTTAGATGGCATGTTTTAGCATGCGCATCTGACAGGTTTCTGTTGCTGATATTAAGCTGTGCCCTTGGTTGTCTGAACTTAGGGGAAAAAAAATCCAAAAATCTTTAAATCTTTAAAATTTAACTTTGCCATCCTATAATTTCTTTAGTTCTGCTTCAGGACCTGGCTTTAGAAAGTGGACAGATCAGAAAATGCATGAAATGCATTTTGAAAATTACCTCAGAATACCAGAGGAATTTGTCATTTACTTAATGGGATGAAGGCATGAAAGAAAAGCATATGTACAGCATGAAAGCTTTTATTCCTTTGGGAGGAAATGTTTGTTGAGCAGTCTGTGTTTGTGTAGTGCAATCTCTAACAGACTCTCCTGAAGCAGAAGAAAACTGGCAGGCATGAACTACTGAACTTGTGGTCAGCACCAAGAGAAAGCAGTGAAGTTCTTGAGAAGTCCAGGGAGCGAGCGTCCATCAGCCCCAGGTTAGGAGATAGCAGGTTCAGGACACCAAGGTCCTGATGCGCGATGCAGATGAACTCCTTAGTGGAAGTTAGTTTGATGGTGACTTACCAGCAAAAAGAATAAAACAGAAAAAGTAGTTTCTTGCGTATGTTAATCTTTGTATTGGTCAAGATGCAACTTTCTGCTTTGCTATGCAGAAATGCCATTAATGGGCAGCATCCCATTAATGCAGAAAAGGGAAAATCAACAATGCACTTAAAATGAGGGTTTTTTTTAACTAGGAGTGGTGTGTTTATAGACACCTGCAGATTGATGAACTTCCGAACTTCTGAAGAAATTACCTAGTAACAGGAGCTGATAAGAGATAGTTAAGTGGATGCAGATTGCAGTGGGGTGTCTTGAAGAAATGCATTTTGGCCAGATCTTCGAGAGCTTGAACTCCAGGCTGCCTCCTGAACTCTTGGAGTATCTGGATTGGAAAAGTTTTGCAGGTCCCATGGACCTGTGTTAGATTATGGGTGGTTTTGGAAGGAAGCTCTGTCCAACCTGTCATGTCTTTCTGCTTTCACCATGAGCAGATAGTTTGCTTGCCACATAGCTTGCACATCCCTCAAAAGCAGCAGCTTTGGCAAGTGTGGCTTTCTGCTCCCATGGTGAGTGCTTGTTTTTCTCTTTGCCTTTTACTATGGGCAGATGTGGAAGCACAGGAGCTGGCTGTTTGTAGACTGCTGGAAAGGTGGAGTTGATCTCAGTCTTCAACCCTAAATCACATGTCGAACTGCAAGGGCGAGGAGTAGGACATGATAAAAAATAAAGGTTAAAATTGAGCAGGAGTCCATAGTTTTAGATTAGATTGCCCTCTTAATCTCTCTTTGAAATGGCTTTGTGCTTTCTGGGGAATAGAGTTTTTAAAGCTGTATTAAGGTGTATCTGTGACTCAGAAACTTGGTGCAATGCCTGAAACTTGCCCTCTAGGATCATTTGGAGGTTTCAGATCTGAGAAAGCTACAGACTTTATATACATGAATGTGCCCAAACACATTTAAAATGAAGCGTTGAGACAAAAACTTGCCACCAAATACATAGTATGTGATAGAGTCAAATATTCTAGGCCAAATTTCTTTCATCTTCCAGAGCTGAGAATGGGCAAGAGCTTTTACAATGAATTGCTCACAAATGTGTTTATCAAATGACTTTTGCTAAAAGGAGTTAGTATGTTGCGTCTCTTAAAACTTGTTGCGCAGCCTTACCTTAAGGAGGGCAAACTGACAATTTAATGTGAGGTGTTTATGTTCTTCAATATTGGGCATGCTCCACTGAAAGACTACTGTCTTCATTTTTGGCACTTTTGGTTGCTTGAAGCGTTCCTCTAATGCTTGTATGCCATGCCATACCTTTGTAAGGTCTCAGTAACTAGTTGTCCTTGTATTTTCTCAAGGGTAGCATGCGGCTGTCTGGGTTAAGTGGCATAAGTGTGTGCTAAGGTGATGTTCTCTTCAGGGTTTGAAAACCTGAATGCTCACTGCCCAGCTGTGCCAGCTTAATCTTGGGGTTAAAATGTTTCTTTGGTGACCTCTTCCAGTTAAAGAAGTGATTGTGTTACACTCCTTAGCATTGTGTGTATTTGTATTTAGCAGAAAAAGATACTCCTTGGCATTGTGCGTGTGTATATATATGTATAATACAAAATCCCAAACCCTTGGGACCATATTTTTACTTGTCTTGCATCTATGGTTGAGTACACACGATAATATTACCAGAATAGTTTATTTGCTGAATAGGATCTGTTGCTAGCCAGTTCAAACAGCAAAGCTTGTCACAAACCACAAAGAAATATTAATTGAACATGTTATTTGGACACTGGTAACGGCATTCATTAAATATTTGCCAAGTATTCCTAACTCTTCATGCTGGCTTCTTTGGTGGTGTCATTTTCTACTTCATTGCTCTTCCAGTTTACCTTTAGCTTGTTTCCAGTTATCCCATTGTTTTTCTGTGATCTTTTTCAATCCTGCTACCCAGTCTACAAGGCCAGCCATTGGGTTTAAATTTTATCAGACTCCTGCTGGAATCATTTGAGTTTGTGCTTTTGTAAAAGCATGGGTTACTGGACAGTGAAGCTGACAGGATGTGTCTTGTCACTGAATTCAAAATTGCTTTTCAGTTTTGAGTCCACCTCCCTAATAGATAGCTTCTGTTTTCATTTACCTTTGCTTCCAGGTTCCCCAGGTCCAAGCATACCAAAGCAATGAAAGGAACCTGGTTCTCCTCAGCTTGCTTGCTGATCTCAGAGGTCTGGGTAGGGGCAGGGGGGAAACCCATGAACATACGTGGTTTTGCCTCAGATTTTCTGCTGTTTCTCAGCTTAAACACGCTAAGGCTGTCTGCTTTAATAATTAGAAACGTGGCAATATTGTTACCTAGCAAAAGGGATAAATAGTCTTCTAAAAAATTAAAGTAAAAGCTGTGCGTGGTGGGGGAGGAAATGCATCTTAGCATTCTGATGCGATTTAGATTGTCTCTTACATATATTGTCTCTATATTCGAGTCCTTGGATGAGGGAACTCCTCAGACCACTCTAGTAATTAATGCCACTTGCATTTTGATTGTGTTATGCAGAAAACTGAAGTGGGCCAGGTTTACTTTATCCTGCAGTGGACCATGTTGATAAGGCAATATGTAACAGATGATTCATGAAGTGATGCTTGTCATTGCCAGGACTGCTTGAATAGCAAGCAGATTTTGGGCAATGCTTCTTCACCGGAAGGACTTGGGCAATTTAAACTGAGGGGAGGAGAAGAGACAAATATTTCTGGCCATGTTAAAGGAGCTGCCTCCCAAAATTTAAAAGAAGTTGGGGGGGAGGGGAAATGGGTAAAAGAAGGGGTGTAGAGCAGCAGGAAAGCACACAGAGGTTGCATAATGATGTTGAAAAGGGAAACAATTAGGAAAGGGCTGTGAAATCTCTTGGAAAACTTCTGTGGTTTTCCCTTTGCAAGGAATTACAGCTTGGCCTTCCTCTATAAAAATTCGGTCTTTTTTTCATGGCATTCATTACTAGACACATCTTGATCAACTTGATTTTTTTTTTCCTTCATGTCTTCCTACTGGATATTACCTCAGAAAAGTTTTATTAAAATCTGCTTCAAACTGCCATCTACTAGTGCAGAGGAATGTGTGTTGACTTGTGGTCGCAGGCCCACTTAGCCGTCTGCCCTCATCAAATGATTGAACCTTTGTTCCTCATACAAGAAGTATTTAAAAACCAAGAAGTTGCAATTTGAAATTGGATCTTGGGCTAATAAGAAACCTCTTTCTAGTTTGGTCAAGATTCAGTTTTGTTAATGTTTTGTTAATGTTTTTTTTTTTAACCCTAAGAGCCCTGCGGGACAGCCATTTAGTTTGGTTGAGGACTAGAAAGAAGCCAGAGAGGTGCTGGGAGGAGCTAGAGCCTGAAGGTGATGTGTGCAGCTAATGTGGCTTATCCAAGGTCAGAGGAAGGAAGAGCTCCTGTCTTTGGGCATCATTACAATAGTTTGGACAAATCCATAGGATATGACAAAGTGTTGCTGTGGCAGCTTGTTGCCCATGAGGTGATGATGTCTAGGAAAACATTCGGCAAGTTTTTCAGCTGTCTGTGTTGCAGATGTGACTTGCTGAAATGGCAGATTGAAGACCCTGCCGTGGATACAATCTGACTGTCACGTCTGGGTTTGTTGCTCTGTTCACTCTCTTGTTTTCTTTCAAGTTTGATCTCCTGTAGGCCTTTCCTGGGTATTTGCATCTGTACATTTTATAACAAGCCAGTAAGCTGTTGGATTAAGAATTGTAAGGCTTTTGTTTTTTGCAATCATAGGATAAAATAATGTATAGGAGATTAACATCTCAGATTGGGCGCTAGCAGCATGGCAATGTATTGTTTTAAATGACCTTTATAAGCATGTCACTCATTCTGGTGAACACTGACATCCAATTGAATTAACTCCATTTATCTTTTATGAGTCGTGAAGAATTTTGATATTTCACATGTAGGAAATAATTCACTTTATTAATTTTTCTGAAGAACTGGTGCTTTAATGAGGTGTCTGTCAGTAAGACTTAATTACTGTTAAATTCTGTGAACATTAGTGTACTGTGACTTGTTCTATGTAAAATCAAATTTCATTTGTCAAATGCGCACGATAGCATTAGTTTGCTGATATAATTTGCATTAACTTAAATTTGAGACATAGCAGTTACTCACAACCGGCCTGTCACTAGTAACTGGTGTGTAAGATTTTGCAGGGTGTTGTACTTGCCTGAACTGGTGCTGCTTTGTCCTCTCTGCGATTGTGTGTGAGGACACTGGTAGGAAGGTGTAGCATCACAGCTGCATCCGCACTAATGTCTTTGAGCATTTCATGTTGAATAAGCAGTTATTCAAATTTGCTCTTCAGGATTAACAGTAGATGAGCACATTACTCTGTTCCCCTTTCCCCCAGTGTTTTCCAAGTTGTCTTCCCGTTTGAGTTTTTGTTTTACTTCAGTGAAAACCTGTAACTTTCACAAAGTTATCTCTAGTCAGTTAACATACTTCTACTGTGTTGCATTTTCCTAATATGCTAATAGGAAAAGCTTATGTTATGTTTGCTCGGTAGGAAAATGTTCAAGTTAGTTCTGGTGTTGTGCTGACAAAAGTTTCTGTCTCGTGTGCATTGCTCCAAGAAAAGGATCCAAAATGTAAGCCTGGAACAATGAATTAATTCTGTTGTATTCTGTTCCCAACAAGTATTAAGAAAGGGAGTATTGTATTAGGAAAGTTAGTTTTCCCCATGGGAGCCATAGTTATCTAGTTTTCGTTAGTGTTTGTTCCGGATTCTGTTAAAATCCCGAATACAGGTAGTTCTTGTGATGAGCAAAAAACTGGCCTGCCACAGGTTCATATAAAACGTTGAGCTTTAAGATTTGCTGTTCTGCTCAAATAATGTGCATGGAAGCGAAGTGTTAAATCAAGTGAAGAAAAGTTGCATCATTAACCCTTTTAAAATGCTGAGGATTCTGAAAAAAGGGATAGTCTGTGAGTTTTAACCTTGAGAGCTTGGTAGCTCAGAGAAGGGTGCGATTGTGGCGGCAAGAAGGGGAAAGTCTCCACTCTGGAAATGCAGTTCTATTGGGGCAGGTATTTGTGAATATTGGCTAATTTGGAAGAGGTAGGATGAGATGGAAGATGGGCTATTGGCCCTTGACTTTGAATGCAGTGGCTCAAATTGCAAACAACTAAGAATGTAAAGGTTATCTTAATTCCCAAGGACGAGTGGAAAGAGAAGACCTGTGGTGCAGTCAGGCAAGAGGGGTACTAGAAGGAGAATTTGTAGGTAAAACTGAGCTTTCCTGCAGGCTGGATTGTATTTTAGAGCACTGCATAGGTGGAACTGGTTTCTTCAAACATAAACAGAGTTGCTTCTCCAGCCATCACAGACTTTAAAAAAAGTTGCTGTACCTAGTGCTTTGGCTGACTTTGGAGGGGACTTCTCCAAGTCATGGTATGAACAAGGTAGCAGGACTCTGAAACAGAGGTTGGACTCTTGCAGCACAGCAGGATGTACACCCTGCTGAGAAGCCTGCCTTGTTTCTTTAGACAGTTGGGGAAAAAGGGAACACAGGCATCTTTCTGGAATATCTCAGAAGATACCGGGTCATGTTTCTTGTGGAGGTCTTGTTGGAGATGAATGATGGCACCTTTTATAAAACTGGAGAGGGCAAGAAAGCAGTAAGGTGCAGTTTCCTACTGCCTTCCCAGGGAGACAGTGTAGTTTCTGAGTGTGGTTTGTGCTGCTGTAGCATCTTCAGGGGCAGTGAAAGAAATGGCTCCCTATGACGCTAGCAGGATCTTTGTTGGGTTGGTGCTAAGCATAGCCCTTTCCTGCTCCATGTGCAAAGCAGAAAGCCTGGTCTGTTGTTGTTGTTTTCTGCTGTTAGCCAACAAACCAATCCCTGGATTTCTGTAAACTTCACCTCTGCTGTAGGTGGCGATTACTGTCACAAATTAACTGAAGTTCTCCAAGTTTAGTTCTGTTGCTGCTGCTCTTACTCAGTGGCAGTGTGATGAAGCAAGGCCCAGATGTGTTTGGTAGTGAGTACGCTCAAGACTTTGTGTCTTGTCTTCATTCTGTGATGATGAGGAAGGGAAAGCAAGATGAAGAGGCCACATGCAGTCAGGTATGTTTGAATCTAGTCTTAGATACCCTGCTGAGTAACCGATCCTTCCAGTGGACTGGAACAGAAATTGGCTACCGTGATCTGCATTTGCATTTCGGTTTTTCCTCACCTACTTGGTGTAAATGAGCCTCCTAAAATAAATTATTTTCCATATGGATTCTGTTGTGCACTTTTCCTACCCAAGACTGCTTTTCTGTTTGAATCTAATGGCAATGCTTTGGTTGGGAGAAAATTTTATTTACTCATTTATTTCCCCCAACTCTTACCTGCTGTCAGATCCTGGTAGAGGCTGAAGGATGCATCTGAGTGAAGACTGCCTCTTACGGGATTTTTAGCCTGGAAGCATGATCAAAGGAGGAGGGAGAGGACTAGAAGTGAACAGCAGGGTATTTATTCTGATTGCACATGGCAGGTATCAAATTCTTCGTTGGGGGCTGTACTTGCCTATCCTTCTATTGGGCTTTTCTTTATCCCTGTACGGAAGTCAGTGCTATGCACTGCACGGAAGACAGGCTGCTGCCTCATCTGCTCCCAGTGCCTTGAATGGAGCATTTGATGATGGGCTTAATCATAATTGTGGATGAAATCTTAGCATTTCAAAAAAAACTTCTTGCTTGAAGCTCCGCAAAAACTATGAATTTGTGAGAGAGAACGGTAATCTGAGTTTTTACATTATAAATTATGAAACCTAGCATAATGCAGAAGGGCTAGATACTTCTGGATCAGTAGACAAAAAGGCTTATGTTGATGTATGTATTGATGTGATTTCAGGGCAAAGCGTAGCTCTGTTACTGGCTACAGTATAGCTTGAAGAAGATAGTCTTGTAAGTTGAAATCTTGTTCATAAGCACATACTGTGAATCGTTGAAAATAGAAAGGACTTTTACTATGCAATTTTATGAGCAATCCATGCTGGTTTTGGGTGGATTTATATACAGATTACATGGTCTTGTTCACCTCTGTGGCTGTATGTGGATATCTTCTGCTGATGTTTCCGGTACTAGGTTATGCTTTGTAAACAGAAACAGGTGGTGGTGGTACCTAATGAATCTGATTCTTGTGTGTGGTTCATGGCACTGCAAGTGTAAAGATAGCTGGTGTTCTTTTTTGGGGGGAGGGGGGTCAAATCATTCTCAGTGCAGAAAGCTTGCACACACATGAAAAAACAAAGCACGATCCATTCTTTTGATGGAGAAGTGAATGGTATGAATCCTTTTTGGGCAATATTGGGCTGACCTTTGTGAACTGGCTGGTAGCCTGGGGGCAGTGGTGTGGGGTAGTTGGGAGAGCGCTGCAGTGAGTGCCCAGGGGTTGACAGTGGTCCTGGATGGCAGACATGTAGCTACTACCTATTTTCTATGACCATCAGACTAAAGTGTTCTTATGTCAATTATTGACAGTATTAGAAATCTCAGCTGAATTCAGTTTGGTACTGAAAGTGTGCTGCTTCTGGTCTTTGCTATAAAAATGCTGGTCTAAAAATAAACTGATGTACAGGGATGTTAAAAGCAGGGGAGCAAATGAAGAACTTGTGCACAGAACATAAGGCAGAGCGTTTGACTGATTGTGGAGACGGTATCACAGAGTAATGCTGACCATGGCGTGAGTGAGGTCAAGGCAGGAAAGTTTTGCACAAGGTAATAATTCCATTGTAAGAGGAGAAGGAAGTAAGAAAACTGAGACTCTGAGATAGACATCGAACTCTTCCGTAAGCCTACTGGCGGCCAGACTGCCGCACTTCAAAGGGTATGTGCCATAAAAGCCCAAATAGCAGTTGGGTGAGGAATATTACACTCCAGAATTTCATACCTGGAGTGTAACAGCTAAACCAGGCTTTCCTTGTGCAGGTCCTGTTAGAAATTGCAGTTAGGACTGCACAGACAGTATAAAAAAAAAAAAAAAATTGCATTCCTGTTTAATTAGGTATTTACCTCATTTAAAATCGCAGATAACCCAAGCAACTTGAGACACGGTTGTCTAATGCTAGAAATGAGAGCATCTTCTTTGCATGGGGCTTATCACTCCTCCTCATGAGAAGGATATCCAGTTATTGTATACTTTCAATTCCTAGGTCTTCCCAAGTGCCATTATGAATGACATTCCCCACATTCTTTCCTTTGCTGGAAGGAGCTGATCAAGCCAGGCGGTTGAGAGGCAGGCTGGAAGCTGAGAGATAGCCTAACAAACTAGAGCCTGAGCTTTCTCTTTCCTCTTCAAAGAGTATTCCCAGTGTGGTACCCCCTCAGTCCGAGGAGTTTGATATGGACATCTGATCCTCCTTGCTGCCTTTTTGCCCCAGTAAGAAAAATCTTCAATGTCTACATTCACTAGAGCAACTTTTAAGAGGAACAAGTTAGACTATATTTAAATAAAAGAAAAAAAAAAGGCAGCATATTCTTGGCAATAATTTAGACTTTTGCTGTAAACTGTCTACATTCCCTGGGGGATGAGGTCTCCTTTTGTGAAAATCTGTTCTGGATTCAGTATGTTTGACAATTTCTCTGTATGACTACCTTCGGTTTTTCGTTTTGGTGGTGTAAATGAGCAGACTAATGTGTGTGCCTCCAAGTACTCAGATTTACAAAAAAAAAAAAAAAAAAATCAAAATAACCTCTTAAGTATGCTGGGGACTGATGAGGCTTGCATTCCTAGTGTTGCAACACAAGGTGTTCTCTGTTCTAGACTGTAAATATTTATCTCATTTACAAAAAAAAAAAAAAACAGATCAAAATAACCTCTTAAGTATGCTGGGGACTGATGAGGCTTGCATTCCTAGTGTTGCAACACAAGGTGTTCTCTGTTCTAGACTGTAAATATTTATCTCTTGTCAAAGCAGAGCAGTTACTATTGGGAACTGATCTGGCATGCGAAAAGGTTTTCCTTAAGGAATTTGTTGCCTTTTATTTACAGTGTTATCATATATTTAAGTTCCAGGGCCTCAGTGTATAGCTCTGAGGCTCGTTCTTAACACTGGCAATGAAAATCTAAATTATCTCAGCCTCTGAATACAGATAACTGAATTCTGAGCATATGCTGTAGCCAACCAAGTGTGGGTGTGAAATTCAAGCAAACATAGGAGAAGATACTAATGTTTTCCTGCAGCTGCAGGACTACTAAATGAGGAAGACTGCAAGCCATGTCACCGGGTGCTTTCTGGGCAGTAGGGAATTAGCTTCCAGTGCAGTGCTTGGGGTGACTGTGATGGAAAGAGCACGTATTGAGCACAGATGTTTCACAGTCTGGTGTTTTGCAATCGCTTGTCTCTTCCCCTCCTCTTCGTGTGGCTCTTCTCTCCTAGAGCAGGCCCTCACGAACCCTTTCCGTGTTTCCATTTAGCCTCCCTGTCAGCAAACATGCTTTGTCATAACTTTTCTTCAGGATCTTCAGTGCTGTGAGTTTTGCTGAGCTATCTGTTATGTTTACCACAGGTATGGAGAGATGTAGAGATGGTTTCCTGCAAGTGGCAATACCTGAATCCTCACTGCTGGCTACAGGTCATGCTTTTGAAAAGTTGTAGGTTGCTTTAATCTCTCTGCAGTGGCTTACATTTCTGGGTAAATTGTTTCTGTTGTATTGTGCCATATGTGGTAGGCTTATTCAGCCTGGAAAGGTCTGATTTTTTTTTTTTTTTTTTTTAATCTTCCTAGCTTCTGTATGTACTTATTTTTTGATGCTGGCAATTGCTGAAGTTCTCCGTGCTCGTTAGGTAGCTGACTTCCCCGTGTACTTTGTCTCAGAAGAGAAGCCAAGGACTGTCAAGTAGTTGGAGTACTTTTTTTCCTCTTTTAGGAAACAGGCTCATTGAATGAAATGTTACTGAAGCCGAGTTCAGCCCCTGCCATAGTAGGGAAGAGCTGCTTTCACTCTTGCTTATAAATGTGCAAAATGCATGTCTTGGGCTATATCCAAAACTGGCCTTTGAGCTTGTGTCTCTGGTTCAGAGGTGGCAGGCAGAGAAAATAAAGTGAAAATAAAAAGAAATGCTTTCTTTGGCTCTGGTGTTTTCATATGTATATATTTCACATATATATTTTTCATATATATAAAAATAAATCATTTATGTGTCTCATATTTTTATTTATATTTCTGCTTGGTGTGTCTCTCAGAACTTCAAGGACAACAGATGGATGTCCAAGTATTGCCTTTTTGAAACAGCTCTCCTGAGTTTATCATCTGCTATCAAGTCACATAAACTTCAGTTCTTGCTCTGTAATATCTGTCTTCAGGGATGCATGGTCAATACAGCCTTTATTTTCTCCTCTCTCTGAAATCTCGTGTGAAACTTGCTGTTCGTGGCTTCGGGGCAACAAGCTCTTTCCTGGTAAGGGTTTGTAACTGGTAATTGATGCAGCTTTGTCAGGGTGGTTTACAGCTTTATGTAGAGTCTTTTTTATAGTACTTCCAAATTAGAGTACTAAAAGGTAAATGTCCAAAGTGATTCATAAATACTGTGATATTCAAAGCAGAGGCATTATTTGAATAGAAACCTTTGTTCAGTGTTCCCTTGAATGAGAAGTAGGGCTGTCTTGGTCAAAGGGAACTGTTCTGTATAGTTCTGTGCTGGACTTGGTCCCTCTTGCTTTAATGCAGTATATTTTACAAGAATTGTAGTTGTTTTTGAATGTTACTGGCTTCTTGCACTCTTGGTAGAAATGGCTGCCTATTTGCATATTTACTGGCTTCTGTGCATCTAGATATGTCAGCAGCCTCTGCTCCTTTTCACTCGATCTTATCTCCCCATTCCTTTTCAGGAAAAAATTCTTACAATCTCCTTCCCCCCGCCCTAGCCTTGGAGTGTGCTTTGCATGCAGAGTGTTTTGAGGTAACAGGAAGTCATGTTTGCTTTGCAGTGGCTGCGTACTGTTGCTTGAATTTAAAACTGGTGCTGAAATGTAAATTTTCAGAGACCACTAAAATCCAAAGGAGTTAGTTATTTGTCTTTTGTAGTGCACCGTAGCTAGCTTTGCGTTTTCACTCACTTCCTACAGAAAGGGGTCGCAGTGTTAGGTAGCGGTGGTTGCTAGCGTTGGTGATGAGACCATTTTTTTTTTTTTCCTCTGGAATAATGTAACTTATCATTATGTTCATGGTAATACAAGATACATCGAGATTAACATTTAAAAACAACAAAACCAAAGATTTTGAAAGTATCTTGTATTCCTTCCTGTTCATTTATTTTAGAGTATTCCAGGTAGCAGGTGATAAAGCGAAAGGAGATTCTGCACAGCAGAGCTTTGGTGGCTAGTGGCAGCTCATCTTGAAAGCTGAGCAATTCCTCCGGGTGTGGTAGCTGAAACTGTTAACGTGAAGGTTTCAGGAGGATATTTAGGAGCATGCAAAGGTGCAAAACCCAGAAGAGTGAATAAAAGACCCTGAAGTTTGGGCTATGGTGTTTTAAAACTGGAGAGAGAAGGCTGAAGAGGGACAAAACCAGGTTTAAATTACTTTGCTTGATTCCTACCCTGAAAGAGGAATGTCTTACAGGGAAGAATGTTGTGTCTATGCTGTTTAGTGTGTAAAGCCATAAACAGCAGTATAAATTTTAATCTAGATCACAGAAAGTTAACAGCATGTGAATCCTTGCATATCTAAGCTAGGGCTGTAAGGCTTCCTTGAGGATACTGAGTTGAAGTCTGTCTTTTTAACTGGTGACTGACAGTGTTTTAAAACCTACCTTAAAAAAAACCATGGCAGATACTGTATCAGTCCTTGAAATATGTCCCAGTTTTTGTGGCTTTACAATCCAGTTTTCTTACTTCAAGGAACAATTCCAATTTGTCTTGCTGTGTTCGTGTTCTGCAAACAGACAAAATGGGCTATATAAAATGTGGTGTAAATCGTGAAGTAAATGGAGCTCTTCCTTCACTCTGAGTTAAATAACAGCCCTGGTGTTGGAAGCAACACCTGGTAAGTAAACTCTCAAAAGTTTGATGGCCTCTGTCTCTCTACAGGTAACCTGCAAGTACTTCTTTAAAAGGTTTTGTCCTTTTTTGCTTTGGTGTTATAAAACAAATAAATAAAAACCAAGCCCAAACCCCCTCAAGTATGAGTAATATCAGTTGTTCCTTCCTTGCTTTTCTTGCTTGTCAGCTGCAAGCTTGAAATATTTGACCGAAGATTCTAGTTTTTATTAAAGGGTGATGTTGGTCATTAAAAATTTAACCCTGCTTAGAGGGGTACAACACAGGCATTTACATTTTTCTGGTGATTGAGTTAATTTTCTATGCTGGCCGTGTTTGGGGCTCGAGACTGTGACTTGTAATTTAAAAATGGAGCAAGTGGAAGACCTGGAACCCCTGTGAATATAAAGGCATACATTTACTTTAACTTCCCACGGGGATTGCTGCCCATTCGGTTATCAGCAGACTTGTGCTTGAAGTCTCAGCAGCTTTGGCAGATGAGCCAGGGACTGAGTAGTGTGCCCAGGACTGCCCTGTGTCCCTGGAGATGATCCCACATGCTTCAGGCACCACCCGTCAGTGGCAGTGGTCCGTGGGGAGCTGGCAGTGCTGCCCGCTGTGCAATCCCTGTCTGATAAACCTCAGCCTGAAAGTAGCATGTTTTAGCAAAGGTGGTTTTTCCAAAACGAAAAAAATCACTGCTAACTAACATGTCACGTATCATTTAAAGAAGAAAATTCTAGCTACCGTTTAAAGATTTTTACGTGGCAAAAATAAATGTTGACTTAACTGATGGAGTACTAAAAGCTATCTGAATTTCAGTGTTTGACTGCCAGCTCTGTCATGCTTTTACAGGTGTATGTCAGCATCACTTTTCATATGCTGATGATGAGAGGAGAAAAGGTTTTCCCAACAAATTAAAAAAAAAAAGTTATATTGCACTTTAAAGGCAACGTATTTTTTTCTTTTCAATGCAGTATGCTTTATGCTCATACATAAAATTTGTGTTTAGGTGATGCCCTGGTTAAGATCCTTTGAGTAAGAAGATACACAAATACATAATGCACTACAAGTTATAAACTGTAACACATCTTTGTCGGCTGTAGGAAGAGGCATGTTAAAAGAAGAAATGGAAGTGTGACACCACAAGTTCATTAGGACTGGGGTCTGGATTACTGCATTGCTGTGGGAAGTGCAGTGTTTTGGTAACAGTGTTAGCATTTAGTGTAAGACAGAAGTAATAAAACATACAGAAATGTAAACTTTGGATCCCATGATGCTAGCTTTTGTGGGTGAGGGTGTGCTGTTATCTGAGCTGGGCAATAGCCAGAGTTGAGGGTGCTTACATGAGGTCTGCACGCTTTCCTGCAGTGTATATTGGCAAGCACAGCCCTGTTTCTGTGGGGCAGACTCATGGGAGATGGAGTTTAGGAGCAAAAGGGGATATGTGTGTGTGAATGGTGGTAGCTGGTAGTCGGTTCCAGCCAGTGACATAATACGTCTGCATTAATAGGTGTTTTTTGCAGGGGGTGTGTGTCATCTAGATTTGAAAAATGGCATCAGTGTTGTCCTCAAACAAAATAGCTTTTTGAAGGTTGACAATGAGTGTTTAAGCCACTTAACTGGGGTGTGAAGAAGTGTAATAGAGAGCTGAGCTAAGTGGTTCTTCCCGGAGAGTGTGGCTGGGCGAGGCTCGGTGAGCAGGCATGGGTGCGTAGAGGGACTCTTCTGTCTGGAAGGGAGGTGAGCTCGTGTGCTGGGTTATGGGGAGATGGAGGTGGTGTGGAGCAGGGCTGAGATCTTCAGGGGGAGAGCCAGTCCAGCCTCTGAAGCAGTGGGAGAGTCCAGGGGGAAGTTTGCATCAGTTGTGTGAATTTTAACTGATTTTAGTCTGTGCTGTTAGCATGGTAATATTTGTTTTTTTCTTTTTTCTTTTTTCCGTGTGCCAAAAAAATTTAGGTAGTCCATGTTGCAGATTAAAATGCACAAACTGTTGTAATATCTCTCTGTCTGTGTCACTATTTTGCAGCAAACAGCAGAGGGCTAAATGTCCACTTGAAAATGATGCAACTTGTTTGTGGAGACCTTGAGGCATGTTTCCTTCCAAGAGCATGACAAAGGTCAGAACTTAAAAAGCACGGTGATAGTAGGTGGGAATGGCAGCGCGGTTAACATCGTGCAGTGAGCACTGAGTATTTGAGAACATGCATAATTAAGCTTCTGGTTAAACTTAATGCTGGTCAAAACTAGCATTGCAATGTAGTCACTTCCAAAAGAAACTCGGGGAAATGTTTTACTAGACAAAAGAATTGCAGGAGTTAATGTGCTTTGGTTACTTTAGTGTTCAGACTAAATTATTTTCTCTTGGTAATCAGATAGCATTCAATTAAAAAAAAAAGAAAAGAACTAGACTAACCTTAAACAATGTTTGTTCTTTAAAAAAAGTCAATATTCTTTTTCCAAGTTAATGAAGTAATTAACATTGATTGATGACACATGTACTCAGCTATTTTATGGTGGTAGACCAGATGGGTTAGGCACAGCTAGTGACCAGTAATTTTGATTCTTTGTCAGAAGGAACAAGAAGTTCAGAAGTGGGCTGTAACAGCTGAAGTACATGAATAGAAAAGGTAGATATTTTTCTCTCTGCCTTTCCCTACCTATATATGAGGATTTGAAAAACAACCCCAGGTAAAGAGTTGTGGGTTGTTCATTTTTAGCAGCTGAGAAAGCTGAGCTAGAGCGAAAATGTGGTTGGAAAGCTGAAGGTTTTCAGTTGTTTCCCAAAACTAATTACATAAAGGTGTTGGTATCCTTTTTTTGGCTATGTCAAACTGTTTTGAAAGAGAAAGGAAGTTTCTGTGTGTGTGCACAGGCAGGTGAAGAAAATAAGACTCGGTTTGAAAGCTGCATTATTGAGCAAGTCTACAGAAAAATGGTGGCTGGGTCTGTGAACTTTGTTATGATCTGATTTTTTCCCCCTTGGTGTCTGCTATGCTGGCAGCATGGAGGGAGAGGATTTGGCAAATATCTTTGGTACAGCACACTGAAGACGGATGTCAGCAAAGTAGAGAGATTTCAGCGCTGCTGAAATGCTTTAATGGGAGTTCAGTGTAGTGATACAGTGGTAAGTTTTAAAATGTTGGGATACTTTTACAAGTTGCTGAAACTTTAATTTGCATGAATTAGGGAGGATCTTAATATGTTGGTGAAGTGTTGTGTTTAGATCACAGGCAACGATAGGAAGCTTCAGCTTTTCTGGAGTTCACATGGGAATGCTTCAGTCAGTGAGATGAGCTTCCTGTCTGCTGGTCACACAAACTCTTCCTGGCACTGAAAATGTTGTTAGGAGGATTTTGATTAAAAAGAATATACCATTTTTTTATCACTTCTCAGTCAAGTATTTAAAAGGAGCTTTGATTTTTGTGCTTCTGAATTATTGTAGCTAGGGTGATCTACGAGGAAGGAATGAAGATATGAGATGGACGTTGTCCATAAACTCACAGTATTCATTTACCTTCTGTGAAGCGCTGCTTTCAGCCATCTGATTTGAACTCTTTCAAATGCAGAAATACTAGAATGGAGGAAAAACATGGGATGGGGGAAGAAGGCAGCTTCAGAAAAAGCCAAGACAGTAGATTTTTATAGGTAACTGCCCAATTTCTACCAGCTCCTCCAAGGCTTCAGTAGCAGCTGGAACAGACTCCCGAGACAGACTTTTATCCTTTCCCCCTCCCACGCGGATCCATCTGTGAGACTGCTTGTTCTTGCTGCTCTTGCTGAGAAACTGGATCGAGCTCAGACGCATCCTGCTCTTTCAGACCCTCTGCCAGAGTCCTGCTAGTCAAGGAGGGCTCTGTAATTCTGCAAATCTACATATTCCCAGGTTTTACACACAGTCAGTTGCATTTCTGAACCTGCAGCTCTTCTACGAGCTGCGTTCCTGCTTCACTCTAAAAAAATTTTTCCAAGCTGTTGACCACTTTAAATTGGAGCTCCCACAGAGTGAGCATGAGGTGGTATTTCCAGGTTTCCTTGGGCTCCTAAAGATGATGTTGTGTTCAGAGTCTTGGATTACGTATCGGAGGATTTAGGTCCAGTTGTCATCCACTTGGTTGTTCCCAAAGCCTTGGTTTTTTGCTTCTGTGTGTATTTGAGATACCTGCAGTGCTGCTTCGAGAGCAATACTTGTTGAGGTCTGAAAATAGAAGAGATATCAGCAGATCCCCTCTTCAGCTTCCCAGTAGTATTGCTATTGGTGTGAAATCTGTGGAAGTAGAAATAATGTTAATACTCTTGTGTACTCCTAGCATTGAAGGAGAAGAACCACAAAAATTTTAGGTGTTTCATGGTGTTCACCAGAAGATCTAAGGCTTTTCTTTTTAGGACATGAAGGAGGCACCGTCAGCTTTCAAAGCAGCTGTAACTGTTGATCGAGGCAGTGATTTGCAAAAGTGTCTATAGATGGTACCATGAGGGGTTTTGTGCAGAATAGGCAAAAAGCATATTCTTCCAAGTAACCCATGGTTTAAAGCTTAGTGAGGAAAACTTGCAGACTTCTGCTAGGGGCAAGCTCTAACAGTGGCAGATGTGTGTTAATTTAACACTGAAGTGGGTGAAGAGGTCTTCGCTTCTTCTGAAGTATCAATGTCCTCTTGTGTTCTCAGTTTGGGCTAGTGTCTCAGCATTTGGATTTATATGACTAAAGTGCAGGGGCTGCCACCAGAGATCAGTTTGAGCAGCTGACTTGGAAACACAACTGAAAAGAGCCTGGGAAAGGCAGCCTTACTTAAGGAATCTGCGTGCTGTGGACATTAGTAGTGGAGTGTTTCTTGACAATAAGCAGCAAAGGGTTATGAAACTGTAGAGAGCAATTTTTCTTAATTATTTTTATTAATAATTTCTGTTACATGTAATTAGATTAATTATTTCTATATAGGCTTGCTACCTTTGAATAGCTGTGGATTAGTTCCGTGTTAATAAAGTAGCTCACAGTTAGTTAATAGTGTCTTGCCATTTGTGGCTGTTCATTTTGTTTACTTTTAATGTCTGATGGTGACTTCAGTGCATGCATAGCACTGCTTATATTGCAAAGGCTTGCTTAACAAGCCACTGCCTGAAATAAGAGCAGGATTGCTCCAAAAGCAACTGCCGGGACTGTCTAGCAATGTATTATAACCTTCCCTGAAGGAACTGCGTAAATACAGAGTAGGTATTGGTTATTCTTGAAGTCTTAATGTACACATACTGTAATTTAACACTTAGGACAAATGTGGTTAGAGATTGAATCTCTTTCTGGACATTATACCATACAAAACCTGTCACAAAGCTAAAATGTTTAGTGTGAGCATATAAGCAATAAATCTTCACAGTGTGTATTTGAAAGTGGAAGTTTAAGGGAGAGGTGGAAACACAGTATTTGTTCTACTCTAGGCTGTCATGTGAGAATAGCACTTGTAATGGCTGGCATTGAAATGTCAGCATTTGCTAAACAAATGTACTGTGTTTTAATTCCTTGAAGTACTGGGTAATGCTTCTGTATTTCTTAGATGGTTAGTACATTTGAATCATTGTGTTGAGCTTTTGATCTTAAAGGTAGGTACCTCTGGTTTTGCTGCTGCAAGGTAAGAGTATGGAAACAGTAAGTTTAGCAAAGATGGGATGCCCTAGCTAGGCTAGACTGGTCAGTCTGGATTTGTACTAACTGTGACATGTATATACCTGGTATAGTATTGGTGAGAAACTATTTGTAACAGCTGTATTAGGTTGGGTTTTCTGTTTAATTATTAGTTATACAGTTCTAACTGTAATGAAGGCTTCAGGTACTCAAACTGATTTTGCTCTCCATTCTTCTTCCATGTGGATGCCCAAGTGCTATGTAGATACTTCCACCTGCCAGTTCACTCAAGTATTTTCTTTAATGAATGCAGGTGTACTCACCACTTGTGTGGAAACTAATTAAGAGTTTGGTGTGTGATTTCAGTGCAATATAGAAAGTTATATGGAGTAAACTTTGTATTTTGCAAGATGGGACTATCACATCAGTGTAGGGCAAAGCAGAGTTGAGTTGATTTGGTGACCCTATAGGTGGGCTTTTGTCTTTAAAGGTACTTGATTGCCATGTTCTCCAGCAGCATCCAACAAGATGTACCTTGGGAGGTGTTTCACAACAGGACATGCACGTAGTGACACTTCTTGGAAACACTCTCTTGTGATCCAGTGACTTGTCTCATGGGTTTCCTGGCCTTGTGCAGAAGCACTTGGTGTTTGTCCTCTCTTCTAAGAAGTTTGTCCATTTGCTTTTGGAATTCAGGAAAACTTTTGCTTTCTCCAGCACCCCGAGTCAGAGTTTCTTAGTGCAGCTAAGAAGGAGCATGTAATGCTCTGCTTCTGCTTGCCACCCGAAGTATCTTTTCTGATACATTCCTTCCCTTCTGTGTCCATCCAACTTCTCTCCCAGAAAAAGAATGGGAAAAACTTCTTGCTCTGAAAGAAATAGATGGAAAACAGAGTGATTGGTGACTTCTCTGTATTAATCATTATTCTGCATCACTGTAATATCCTTAAGTCATCTCTGTTCTGGGCTGAAGACTTATAATCTGCTTCACCTGTATGAGGAATTTGTACCACAGCTCTGATCACTTTTTTCCCTCACCCTTCTTTTGAAACTCTTATACTGTGTACTTGGAAATGGAGGGTGAGTGTCCAGATTTATATTCATGATTTTGGAGGAACTGGGCTAATACAGCAGCAAATTTGGTGTTCTGTTTTTATTTTCTATTACTGTCATGGTATTCTAGTTGCTCTTCTGTCCACAGCTGAGCATTAAGCTGATGGTGTATTTTACAGTGCAGCCTGCTACTCCTGCAGTATGTTTTTAGAGACAGAAACATTGTTTTCAGAGACTTAAAACTCTTTGACAGGATGTCTGATGTTGTTTGAGGCTTGCAAATATGTTTTCTGGGAGAGCTCTGTTTTGGATATTGTTGAAGGTGTAGGAAAACCAGCACTTCTGGAAGTGGCCAATGCTTGTGAAACTTGGTCTCTTGGGACAGATTGAGTAAAGCTGTATTCTGCTTCAGAAGTAAAGAGTTGAAGTGGTGGTGTTGAAGGGCTGTATGGGTCCTCAGGGCTACTGCCACTGCTTTTGTCATCTTGCAAAGTGGTGGCTCTGGAGACATTGTCCCTAGAGAGACGAGTCAGCCCAGGAGACTGTTTCACACTGCCTCTGCTCTAAATAAAGATGCAGTAAATCATTTTGTGGTCACAGTAAACTATTATTGTTTTCAAACAGCTATATGCCTCTTCCTTCTCCCCTTCTCCTTTCATATGTAGATCCTATATTGGCAGTATTTTATAAACAACCCCTGAAAAGCAAAGGCAGCTTTTTTTTTCCTCTGGGTAAAGTTCAGGATCTGTTGTCAAAGGAGAGATTTAATCAATAAGCTCTAACAGAGGCACTGCCTCTCATTAGGTCTGTGAGTCTGTGCAAAGCACGTGCATGCTGCAGTGTTGGGTTGTTTGCAGGCTGCATGTTAGAGTAGGAATCCAAGCAAGCATCAAGATGATGCTGTCATCTAACGTGGAGCATATGGAATTAAACTCAATACTGTTTGCCTGTTAATGCAGCAAGGAATCTAATACCTTGGTAGATTTTGGGGGGGGGGGGGAATCTTGTTGTTTATGTTTAATGTGCAGTGTCAGGGTGTCAGGCAGAAGAATTGGTGATAATGCTTTTTGGAAGATGGGTGTTTCCATGACTTTTGGAGACCAAACCCCATGGTGTTGGAGCGCTGCTGAAGAAGTGCCAGGATGCAGAAGGCATTCTTCTAGCATCCCTTCTGCTGCGCTGTCTTCACAGAGCTGGCTTACTTGTCCTGCTAAGAGACAGTGTCTTCTGCAAAGCTTTTAACATTCAGGGGTCTGAAAGACAGAGCAGCTTTCTCTGGACCTAGAAATAAACTTCAAAGCACAGCAATAGCTATAGTAGGTGTATGACTTACACCATGTTTTGATGCATTGAGTCAGCAGGCAGTTAGGTTTTGTTTAACTGAGGTTTTCAAGTGATGTTGTCAGCTGGCTGTAGTGTTGCCATCATGTTGATGGCATGCATCTGAGAGGACGTGAGGATGAAGCGAGGTCATCGATAGCTGGGTATCCCGAAGCAACCAGACTTACTTGGTTTAAAACAATCTTGAAACTTCACCCTTAGGCCAAGATTTTTATCTTGGCTGAAGTACCGTAGCAATTTAAGCTCTGAAAAATAAAGCTTTGTAAATAAAGCTCTATCATAAGTTTAATTACTGGTTACTGTACATCTGTACTTGTGACTAGTAGAGATGCCCATCTGGAATGGGCTGAGAAGAGGAAGGTGAACATTCGTACTGTCAAGACATTTGTATGGCGGAACTGTAAGATTCCTATTACTTATTATTAAAAAAAGCTTTCAGTAGCTGCAAAATGTATGGAAACAGACTTTGAAAACTGTTGGATAACTTACATTTCCTAGTTCACATGCAATTCTGTCTCTTAATGGTTGGTTAGATGCACAGTGGGGAAAAAGTGGTCTTGGAAAGTGTGTGGAAGGAATAGTGTAGAACTAAGTTGTGAAGCTGTCGTGTGTGTGGTTTTGTGGGGGCAAGCCTGGTAATGCAATTGGAGAGGAAGAAAGTGAGGGGCCACTGTTCAGGGTTGGAAATGCAGTTTGTTTTAGAGAGCTGTTAAACAGTTTTGTGTTTAGAGCTGCCATATGCTTCCTCCCTATATGCATTATTCCTGTGCACAGGTGGTTTTTTGGCACGTGTGATGACCCAGCCTGTTGATGAATTTGCCACTGTTTTCTTTGCAGCTTCTGGAAGAAGCAACTGAAGCCTCATGAAAGTATTTTAAGCAGACTCATCCCTTCCTTGACACAAATGACAAAAGGTCTGCCTGCTGTACTGTTGAGGACCAAGCGTGTTGTGTGATGTACTCGCTGGTAGGAGATGAATAAGAGAAGAGCTAAAATGACTGACAGTGCCTTTAATCTAGGGAAGGTGTATTGTAAGGGATGGTGGTTTGTTGAGGCACCAAAACAACTGAGAAACAAGGGGCTTTTGCTGAGGCTGCAGCCCCTCAGTCTGTCTCTTGCTGTATGGTGACTGCAGATATGGAGGCTTGTTATCAGCTGGCGACAAGGAGGTGACAGCATACTCAGGCCGTGGCTACCTTCTGAACCAGGGATGTGATGAGGATACAGCTGCAGATGCACCAGCCTGCGTGGTTTTAGGGAGCATGTGCTCTCAGGCATACCTTGGTAGAAGTAGGCTGAAATAAATAGGCATTAATTTGCTCTTTGTGCTCCTGTTCCAGAGTTTTTCAAAAATCTAGCAGGGACCAGGCTCTGAACAATTCTCCTGCAAGGCAGAAAGCTTGATCATACCAGTCCTGTTTGCTACACCTGATTAAATAAGAATGTGCATTTTACACAACTGCTTGTTTTAGCCTACAATTCTTCTTGGTCTTTCTGCCCTATAGTCTGAAATGTGCTGTGCTGTCCACTGTCTTGTGTGTGGATGCTCTTTGGCTGCCCTTTGCTCTGTGCCTAGGGAAGGACTCCATGTGAAGTGCCAAAGCCAGCACGGTCAGTATGCCACTGCTTGTTGTCTGCCAAGAAAATTCACCTAGCCGGCAGGCAATCCTGGGGCTTGCTCAGAGACAGGCAGGCTAAGCGAAACACTCCTATGGCAGCAGTCGTCCATCTCTTTTTCTGCATGCTGGAGCCCAGCGAGTCTGACCTGAGCACATGTACAGTGAAGCCTGCTGTGCCCGTGATTCTGCTCCCCCTGAAAAAGGAAGGTGAGCGACCTGTCTGGCCAAAATAGTTGATTATGAAGTTACTCATGAGAGGATCGTGCTGCTATAAACAAACACATACTCATCCCCATCACGTACGGCGTGTGTCTGGCTTAGTAGTGTGCAGGCTGCCTGAGCAGCTCATCCTGGCCATGACCCAGTCCTTGCCCGTGCCTGAAGAGCTTGCGAGGAGCGTGCCTCTGGACAATGTGTGGGGTGGACTCGCTGTTCTTACGGCTGAGATGTGTAGGCCAAGAGGTGATCACCCTTGTCCTGGAAGGCAGTGGAGTAGAAGTAAAACAAGCTCTGATTTAAACAAGCTCTGATTTTTTTTTTTTTTTTTTTTTTTTTTTTTTTTTTTTTTTTTTTTTTTTTTTTTTAAATGAGAGAATTTGCTATAGACCTTCAAATATTCCTAGGCATAGGGTTAGACAGCATTTTGCTTCTCCTAATTTGAGAAGTGTTTTTGTGAGATAGTGGCAAAATGACAAATTTACATAAAAATTGTTGTAGATAGGGGCCTGACAACAGCTCTTGACTGCTTTGGAAACGTCTCATTGGACTGCATTGAGATCAGTGCAAGTGGTAACTGAAAATTAGAGTTTGGTAGTGAGAGAAGTTGGGAAATGACTGCTGTCTGTATCCTGGAAGGGTCTGTTTTGCTTATACTTTACTCAGTCTTCTAGAAGAAATGCAGAAAACATTTAAAAAAAAAAAAGTATAAGTGAACTAAATCTGTAGCTTGTCCATCTGATCATGGTTATTTTGTCATCTCTGCTCTGACCAGGCACTAGTATTACTAAAACATGCAGAAGCTAAATATTTTGGGTGTCTCATGTCTGACTGAAATTTAGATAGACCTTTGGGGGAAGAAGTGGTAATAGGTAAACCGGTGGTGCTGTTAAATGGATTTGGTGCTACCGTTTCAGTCCAGTTTCTTTGGGAAATGCATACACATCTTCTCACTGTTCGTGCTCCATACTTCATTCTTGCACTGTGAAAATGAGACAGAAATCTAACTCCATTCCAAATCCTTCTTGTCTACAGCTGAGATTGCTTATGCTATAACATTACCTGCTGGTTTTATTGGAAATAAATGATATTAATATTTTGCTAATGCCTGGTCTAAGCTGACCCGACTCTCTTCAACAGGATGTGCGAATTAATGGAACTGGAAGATCTTGAACGTTTGGGATGGCAGAGACCTGTAGGGATTAGAAATGACGCTTAAGTAATTTTCTCTTGAATTTGACGCGTAACATGAAAGAGTGTTCCAGGTCTCTAAAAATGCAAGATGGGCAGAGGAACTTGGAGAGTAGTAATGCTGAGACACTTGAGAGAAAAACAGCCAATTAAAGAGTTTTTTTAATGAAATACAGCAAGGAAGGCCTCTTTGTTCGACAGCGTCTGCTTGGGCATTATTCTGCAAACCAGGGAAGTACTGTTATAAAGCAGGGCCCATCATAAGCGACGGTGGTGGTATTTGAGTCTTAGACCTGGTTTTGCTGCCTTATTGGAAAGGAACACAAATATCTGAGCATAAGAGCTCTTCCAAGAATAGATGGGACTACTTGAAATGTAATGGCACAGATAAATTGTGGACAGATGCTCATTGTGCAAGCAGCAGTAGTAGTTACTATCATAATCATCCCCCGCCCAAGGAATATTGCTGTCTCTTTGCTGGAGGTCACCACACCCTCAGATCTGCTGGTGGAGCAGTTTGGGGTGAGTGCTCCCTGGTCTGATTTGAGCAGAGTCAGCTGGATTCATTTAGATGGGTTAACTAGTTGGCTTCTGCCAGCAGGCTGACTTCATGTCTGAAGTGGGTTAGGGAGTGCTGGGTATAAACTGTTCTTGCTAGCCAAGCTGTGAGGGGAGAAGTGTCTTGTCAGGGCAGCAAGGAGCTCCTCCAGATACCAGCTGTCTGTTAACATGTCATCCTCGGTATCCAGGAGAGGTTAAATGTTGGGAGCCTGAATTCTGATGACTTTTTTGGTGCGAAGAAGGGAAATAACCTGTGGTTGTGAAATACTTTGCATAAAGGATGCAATTTGGTTTAATCTGTTTCAGTAGCTTTAGCTGGTAGCATGTATCAGTGGCAGGTCTCTCTACGTATGTTAAAACAGAGCAATCTCCCTGAGATACCCTGCCTGTAAAACATGGCTGTGTAGAAATACTGGATGCCACTTGGTATAGTGCCAAAAAAACCTCGAACCCCCCAAACTGAACTTCAGGACACCTTGCAGCAGGTTCTTTTGGTGTAAGTATTGCTGGCTGCATCGGAAACACTGTCTGTGGGGGCCTCTGGGATGGGGGTTTCTATAAGCTAGGGTATCTACTGCTTTTATGTTTTTATTTTGGGGGGCGGCAGGGGTACACTAGGTTGCTAACTCAGTGTGGTTTTTTTCTCTCTTCTTCCTCCCTCTAATATGCAGCTTAAAAATAATTGGGAACAGTGGATTTTTTTCCCCTGGGGCAGTATGAAGTTGCTTCTTAATAATCTGCTGGAGGCTTGAGTAGAGTGGGAGTGGAATTGATTGTGTGGGTTTTTTTCCTTCCTGCTCCAAGACCACTTCTTGGCACCAAGGAATTTTTCTTTAGACTTCTTTGGGGAACAGATGCATGAAGTACATTTACCACTCATACATATGGCTTTTAAAATATGGAAGCTGTTGGACTGAAGTGACTTCATATGGTGCTGTTGGAGAATCAGAATTAACATGCAAGTTTGGGTTTTAAGATTTGAATGTGTAGTTGAAAAGTTGTTTCTGTTTTTTTTTTTATTTTTTTTAATGACGTTAAATATTAGTCTGCATTTTTATGGTTATTAATTAAAACTACATCTATAACTCTGAAAATTACTCTCTCTGCAACCTTAATGCCTAAAATAGTATGCTAGTTTAATCTTTTCTTCTGGGGATAAATATGCTATATAACCTGTAATTTAAATGGGTGTAAATCTTAATTCTCTAATGTAGACATCTTTTTCTTTAATTGCAGGTTTCCATTTTGAAAGCCATTAGAAGATATTCTGCCACCCTGTTGGATTACTTCCTATACAACTCAGCATGTCACTGTGCCCTGGATTTTATAAGGTGGCCATGATTTAATCCCCACTTCCAATTTCTATGTATTGGTGAAGCATTGGAGCTCTTTAGAGCTGCTGTTACTTGCGTGGAAACTGATCCATCTCGAATCCGTTCTCCAAAGGACTAGACGTTACTAGCAATGAGCTCCCAAAGCCATCCAGGTAAGGGCAAAAACACTTTAAATCTAGTAACGACAGCAAAACACCATGTCTTTGTTGCATGAACAGACTTTTTATTGTGTTGAAATGATAATCCAGTCCCTCTCCCTGTACTACTACTTTGTTTAAAACTGAGACTTTGCATGAAGATGGAAAATTGTTGCTGATACCAGAGTTACAAGGAAATCTTGCCGTTTTAGGTTTCTAATTGTTGCATTACATATCACTGAAAGTTACAGGTATTTACTGAGTTGCATTACATATCACTGAAAGTTACAGGTATTTACTGAGATGTAACCAGATGTTTAATTTGTTAAATCTATGCTGATAAGTCTTAACAGTATGTAGTGTACCTCTAAGGAATGGTCATGGTTCTGCTAGTGTGTCTCTTGATATTTAAGAACACTGTTTGACTTTTAAAGTACTTTTAGTAGGAAAGAATAGTTTTGCTGGAACAAGAGTCAATTGGTCCATCTCAATGTTGTCTGGGGGATTATCCCTAATGTGTCTTGTAATTTAAGACACATGATTCATCACTACAAAATTGTGCATTTCTGTCTGTCAAGAGGATCTATAGATACTCAGTTACCTGCTTTCTAGCTTAAAGTTGTCTCATACCTTTGTATTTCGTGAGTTTCAGGTAACTTTGTGTTAGGCAGAGCTTTGTGAGCTTGTGCTTTGGAAGAGGAATTTTAATTGTGCTGTGATATGCCTGCTTTGACTGTTTCAGTTTATGGTAGAGAAAATGGCTGCTGGGGAGTAAGTAATCCAACAATGACAAGGCACGTGAAAGTACTTATTTAACTATGCCTTTGAGAGGTTACTTCTGTGACTTCAGTTTAATCAGTTTTGGGTTAACAGTCAAATAAGACTGAAGTGTTAAAAGCCAACGAACAGCTCCTAAGATTTAAGGAACTGTATATTTGTGGGGGAAGAATTTTGTATTTGCTTCAGAATTACTTCATTTGTGTTTCTGAGGCTGGGAGAAAGAAACGCTGCAGTAAATAGGGATGCTGGAGTTTACAAGCAGCAGCGCTGAAAATCTGACCCTCGTGTAAGAACTGAAATGAGTTTCTAAGTCTGTGAAACTATCAGTACTATCAAAAAGAAAAAATCTGGCTTCTACTTCCATCATGTAGCAGTCTCTTAGATTTTGAAACTTGCTTCTGGTACTATGAGGAGTTGGGAAACTAAGTATATTTGTTTGAGTAGAGTGCATATAGGTATTCACCTGCGTCACATTTCTTGCAATGTGATGTTTTTCAAGAGATCTGTTCGTCAAATAAGTAGATAGTTATTTGAATACTTTCCTGTCTCAAATATGAGTGAGACCGAGGAGCTAACTGCCGCCTGCTTTTTTCTCATTCTGGTGGGATAGGTTAAATATATACCTATATTCAAAAACCGACAAACAAATCTAACTTGATATTGCTTTACTTCTTAAGGACGAGCTCTCCAGATACTTGGGAAAGGGGGATGTCCTTTTTAGTTGGGCTGTTCTGTTGATGCAGGATTATTGGAAGGCTGCTGATTTGTCTTGTTTTCCTTTAATTCATCTGCTAACTTTTTTTTTTTGCCTTGCCTCTTTTTACTGGTTCTGCTACTTTTGCTCAAGTTCTGTGCTGATGGTGTAGCCAGGGAGTCACGTAAGAAGGGCTAATGAAAGAAAACAAGAAGCTCCACGTGTAAGAAGTGTTTCTGTAATGCTAAAAATCAGTTTGAGCTTACTTTTTCTAACAACTGTGTCTAGAGTGGCTCTTGCTGAGAAGGCTGGTCTAGTCAAAACCCGGGGAAGTGGCAGCTTAGCTGGATGGCTTTGGACATACGTGTGTTCTCCTGTGCTGCTGTTCCTAAACCTTCTTGGCCCTTGTCACACAAGACCTTAGAGTGTTGTATGGGATGGCTCAGTAAGAATTAAAGTTGTGACTACTGTATGAGTGTTTGGTAGAAAATAAGACTACTAATAGGGAAAAATTCCGTCTACTCTGGTAGTTAGCCCTTTCAAATGTAAAGAAACTACTGCAGTTTTATTATTTAGAAATACGGCTTAAACTTACTATTGACAGTAACCCTTGAAAATGAAGGACGTGTGATAGAAACTCAAGGCCTAGTGTCAGCTGGTTCACTGGAGATCATTTAAAGGGTGAAAAAATTTCATAAACTGAATAAATGGAGGAAATGATCTTGTGGTGCTATTTTTTTACAGGATGGTGTTCTTCAGGTAGGCTTTGTATGAAAATATTTTCAAATGGTATCAACTTCCACAAAGTCTTACTTCTCATCAAATGCTGTTAAGAAATTCTCCCCGTGCCCTTCCTAGGAGTTGGATTCTTATTTTGGTTGTATTTCCAAGCGTTGGGTTGAAATTCTACAGTGTATCATGGTGGCTTTTTACCCCTGGCTTACACTGTGGTATTCTTATTGCTTGTTTCTCTTTTAGAGTCAATTTTATAATAATTGGTAGAAATATTTTACAAACCTTGCCAAAGATGACATCTGGACTTCTCATGTCAGTTATGATAGCTATTTTGATTATACGGCTACAGGTAATTATTACTAATGATGTGCATTGTTTAAGGGAAGGCTCTGACTTAACTCAAGAGCCTATTAAACCTTGCTTCAGTGGATACAAGCTTTCTTCTCTAATCTTCTCCAAACCTATCACTAATGGGATGTTTTAGGAACAGTGCCATAAAATTGTTGCAGCGTAGATGAATGAAAGTGGTTTGGTTTTTCTTTCCTTTTTTTTTCCCCTTCCACTCTGCAAAGCTATCTTGTGAGAAATGTTGGGTACTGAAGGCTTCTCACTGAAGAAGGCAAAAAAATATGGAGAAGACCAAATTGTCTAAGAAAAGTATGACTTCCCTGCCTCATTCTGTCCCCATCACTGCCACTTCTTTTGTTACATTTCAGAGTAAGCTTTCTCAAAGAATAAGAAAGAACTTCTGGAGAAGTAAGAATACCCAGGTGGGAGAAGTTAATCCTCAAGAACTTCCAATGAGTAAATCAATCTGTCTTGAGCCCTAGACTTAGGGTAAAGACCTTGACCTTTGTTTTCTGGGCCAAAGGCTCTCTCCGCAGTCTCCTACTTGAGCTTTGGGTTAAGACCAGCAGCTCTTGTGAACTTAACTTGCCACAAAAACGCATGTGGGTGCGCTGTATGTGTCAGGAGCAGGACAAGCAGGTGGGCTGCTGGTGTCCCTCTTGCCACAAGCACCATGTGCCCATCATCGTGTGGTGCCCACTGCTCTGGAGGAACGACCAGCTCCCTGCAGGTGTCGGTAGGTTTTGTGGATTCCTGGGCAGGAATGGGAGTTCCTTTGGGTGGAACTGCTGGGCAGGATGAAGGGCAGGGCGTGGGAGGGAAGGGGCTGAAGTTGGAGGGTGGGGTGGCAGGAAGACAGGCTTTCCCCTGCAGTGATGGGCACAGGAGGCTATGTAGACCTAGTCAAGACAAAGCTCAGAGGCATCGTGTGCCCTTTGGCTTTTGGCAGAGGAGTTGCCACTTCTTCCAGCGCTGGAACAAAGCTGAAAAAATTGCTGAAATTGTGCTATAAAAGATCAAGTTCCTGCAAAGTATAATTAAGAAAATTAGGCTAATTAAGATAACATTTAGGATTATGACAAAGCTTAGGGGGGCAGGAGAAAGCATGTTTAGTTTCACTTCTTAACCTGTTAATTTGCCCATAATTTAAACTTACCTTATGTAACCTGTGGTGCTGATGCTGCTTATCTTACCTAGGCTGACTGGGTTGTGAGTATGTGTGGGGTTTTTTTTTTTGGTTTTGGGTTTTTTCCTCTCTTCTTGACCTTAAATGATTTCTTGTGGTTGCCTTCTACCTCCCCCCTTAATTTTCAGTGGCTTGAGTTTCACTATCATTTGGTTCTTTAATCAGTAAAGATTGTTCTGCTGATACTAGTTATACATAAAGATTAGTTTAAAAAAATAAAACACTTAAAGTTAATCACTCAACTGATTTGTATTTGTTTAAAGTTCACTTTCCTTTGTAAAAGCTGAAAATCTCCATGTTCAATGAAGCATTTTGTTTATGAAATGTTATCTTACAGGAATTAGCCAGTCTGAATGCAAATGCTATATTCTTTCTTCAGAGCTACTCTTGCGGAGATGCAAATTTTATTTACATTTTGAAATGCTGAATGTTTGATAATTAGGAATATTGAAGTTTAAGAATGAGCTGCCTATCTGATATGGAAAAATCTGCAGCGGGATCATTAAGACTGAGAGGAGATACCAGAGAAAGCAGAAAGCTTCATGATCACACAACACTGGGAAAATGAGTTAGCAAGTCACGTGCTGTGATATGCTAGATTGATAAGTACTTTTGTATGGTGTTTTATCTGCCAAGTGCAAGAAGCCACTCTCCTTTCATACTCCGTGGCTCAATGAGGCATGGAAAGCTATTTCATGCAGTAAACATAAGAGCTTTCCCTGTTAGGCTCTCAAACATTTTGCACCATCCAATAAATATTTTATGTGTTCTCTTTTTAAAGATTAAGAAGTTTCTGTGGAGATGCATTTCAAACTGGCTTTAAATGACACTGACCTACTTTCTGGCAGTAATGAGTCTGTTTCTGTAAGTTATCTGGGGGCAAGAGCATTTTTTCAATAAACATAAGGACTAGAGGAGTAAATTCCAGTCCTCCTTTAGCAGGGCTGGGACACAACTGATACTTGGTGGCTGTCATCTGGAAGAACATCTGGACATGGTGTATCCCTGCTTTCCCCTACCTGTCTGGTGCTCTAGTTCATTACGACTGGATTATTCTAGACCAGGCATTCAGGCTCCTCTTTACAAGTAAAAAACACTACTAGTAGTGAGTATAGGTAGAACCTTATTATCTCTGATGCTGTCTTTTCTCTACATGGAAATACAAAGACTTCTCCAGACCTGTCCTCTTCCCACACTGCGATGTGTGTGCTTCATGGGAAGCTGAAGTTTTGGGGAAAAGTTCAACTGTGTGGCAGGCCCAGCAGAGGTAAGAGGAACTCTTTTGAAGAGATGCTGCCGCCTTCCTTTACAGCAGTAGGGTAAGCGTTGAGCATGTGGAGTAGGAACTCAGTAGCAAGAGCTACTGCTGTGCCTTGAAGCTGTTGCCCTGAGCAGTCTGGTCCCTCAGATTTGTGGGGGACTTTGAGATTGGTTGAGAAGTAAACTCAGCAACAAGGTCTGGCAATAAGAAGCTTTGGTTAGAAGAGCTGAAAACCCTTACGGATGGGAACTGGGCATGTCTCCGTTCACTTTTCTTTCTTCAACCTATGACAGAATACCTACTCCACCTGCATTCTGATTCTTATACATGTGTAAGCTGAGCCTGTCCTGGATCTCCTCTAAGAACAACAGTATCATTTTGAGGACCTTCAAAGCTTTAAGGCTGCTACCATGAAACCTGTGAAGTTTTCACTTTCTGGAGCATCAAAGAGTTGAGACTTTCTGTAAAAGGTTTTTATTGTACCCTCAAAAGAGAAGAGTTGTTTTGTGCTTCAACTTGGGGTTCAAGTTGAAGTTCCTTCTAGGTCAGTGTCCCTGCCAAGTACATTCCTCTCATTTCTACTTTTTCTTTAAATGCAGTTCTTGCACTTTGGAATTCTTTAAAAGCCTGTTTCTAAAGTAAGTTTTTTGCACTGCAGGATACATCACAGGCTAAAGATGAGAAGCAGGTACTTATGATGAGAGGCAGAGAACTCTGAATTATTTTGAATGAGGAACAGGGTAGGAAAAGAACATTAAAAAGGTTGTACTTTTAAAGTCAGGTGGTAATGTTTGAGATAGTCCTTGGGACCTTGCGTCTCACCTGGAAAGGAGAGAAACCTTTTTCTATATGGTTACTGTATTTTTGTTTTCACTTTTGGTCAACCTCAGTTTGACCTGTATCTTATCTCATGTATACTTCCCCAAATTAAATTTGTTACTGGACAAGGAGTATATTCTCAGCATTTATTTTAAATTATTCAGCTTGTCATCTTCGCGTCAGGCTTTCACACTGATGAGGCTTGTTTGTGTGCCTTTGATGCAGTCAGATCAATTAGGACAGACTGATGTTGAAGGCACCTTCCAGTCATCCCACTGATTCTGAAAGTGATTCAAGAGCAGGGGCAGAAAATCCACTTATTCTCAGATGGATGTCAGCCATACATGGCATGTTTCATCCTTTAAGACTAGGAATTCGGCCATCTGGCTACCTGTGCTTTGACAGGTACTGCTTACCCTCACTGCAAAAGAAAAAATATTGCCTTATTTTTGAGAGGTCTTGGTCAAAAGCTTTTGGAGTTTTTTTTTTTAAGAAGTTTTCATAGAATCATAGAATCATTGAGGTTGGAAAAGACCTCTAAGATCATCGAGTCCAACCGTCGGCCCAACCCCACCATGCCCACTAAACCATGTCCCTAAGTGCCTCATCTACTCGTCTTTTAAATACCTCCAGGGATGGGGACTCCACCACTTCCCTGGGCAGCCTGTT
>NW_008794170.1:759191-769233 GCF_000699145.1 Aptenodytes forsteri | reverse complement strand
GAGCACCTCCGCCAGCTCCCTCAGCACTCTCGGGTGGATCCCATCCGGCCCCATAGACTTGTGAGCGTCCAGGTGGCGTAGCAGGTCATTGACTGCTTCCTCTTGGATTACGGGGGGTTCATCCTTCATATTCTTCATATTCTTGGGTTGGGGAGAAGAGTGGAGAAACAATTGCAATGAGTTTTCTTTTTTTAGTGTTGTTTGTAGTACACTTTTTTTTTCCGTTCCTTAACATTTGTAGAAATTGACATTACAGTCGGAAAATAGCCAGGAGTGACTCAATCCTCTTGGATTACGGGGGGTTCATCCTTCATATTCTTCATATTCTTGGGTTGGGGAGAAGAGTGGAGAAACAATTGCAATGAGTTTTCTTTTTTTAGTGTTGTTTGTAGTACACTTTTTTTTTCCGTTCCTTAACATTTGTAGAAATTGACATTACAGTCGGAAAATAGCCAGGAGTGACTCAACATGGAGTACCATATGCCTGACTGGAGAAGGAAAAATTATGGACATGTTAATTCTCCCATCAGTCAGTAAGGCTTGACAAGTCCCTTTCCCACCATAGTTTGCAATGTACCATGAATTTCCCCGCACCCTTTATTCTTTTCTATTTAGGCTGTTAAGCAAGAAAGGCCTTTGAAGTGCACTGACACCTGCAAGGTTTGAGGTACCAAGTGGAGTGGTCAAAAGTCTGGGTAAAGTGTGGAATACTTTTCTTGGCCAAACTGTGATGGCAGAAATATATTATTACAAATAAACAAGAAGGATCTTATTCATAGGTAACACCTATGAAATACAAGACTGCATGGATTTTAGGGTAGCTTTATATGGTTGTTTTCTAGTTTTCATGAATTTGCACTTAGGAACTTCAAAGATGCTCAGTGGGGTTAGATCTCAAATAATTGATCTAACTAATTAACTGGTAGTGTTGCATAATTACTGAGGTAGGATGAGCAGAGTTTAACCCTCTCTGCAGCCATGCTCCAGAGTAAAACTGCAGTGTCCATTTTGGTTTTTAGCCCTTGTGATGGTCTGGCTGAATGGAGAGTCTGTGGCCATTAGTGCAGTGTGTTGCTGTCATCTTTTCTATTTCTATCCCTTCTCTTTCTTTTTTTTTTCTAATTTCTTGAATCGTGGCACTTGCTTTTCTTTGCCTTGTCCATTGGTGTTTGAGAGCTAGAGGCTGGCTGGGGCAGGTGCTATGGCTCCAGTGACTTCCTTGCAAGAAGAAAATGGGCAAGTGAATCTCCGTTAGCATCTTTGATGTGCTAACAAATGAGAAATGGGGCATACAAATCATTCTTCCTTTAAGAAAACTAAAATTAGTATATCAACAGATCTCCTAAACACTTTTTTTCTATAACCAAAATCAAAATACTGTTGTTTCATCAGTTACTGGGAAAATCAGATGCTTTACCTGCAGTGCCCTTGTTTGCTTTGAAATACTCAAGAGCTCTTGCTGTTCCCTCTGGGAGCTACTGTCACGGTTTGGCTAAATGATGCTTGAGGGACTGAGATGCTGAAATGTTGAAGCAAATTTTTAGCCTTCCAAAAGGATGAAGCTAATATTAAACTTTGCACCTATTGAAAGCTGAATTACATACAGAAAAATACTCGTGGGCTTTTTTGAGATCCTCCTGTCTCCTTGTGATCTCTTGAAAACTGAACTAGATCAAGATTACTTAATATCTTATTTGAAACAAAAGAAATGTATGCTGACTGTAATGATTTAGGGATTTGTCTTGAATTTCAAGCATGATTCAAGCTTAATTTTTTAATGCTTAAAAAACAGATAAGTAGTCTGTAAAAGCCCTTCAGGACTAGACCAGATCCAGCAATACCCTGGAAAGCTGCTGTTGCAGCTTATGAACCTTATAGTGCAGCCATCCTCTGCATTCACCTGGCTCCATAGGTTGTGGGCTTGCCGACTTCCCACCCACGCTGCTGTCAGCCCAAGGGGAGAGTCCATATATCAAGACTATAATTGGGAATATTTGCTAGTTAATACATTTGTATTGACAAGTTCTTCAGCTAAGTTTGTTTACAAAGTACTGCTAAGCTGCTTCTCTTTGGTTGTCAGTTAACTTTCCTAAGTGGTGGTACAACATGTCCTTCTGATTGTGAAGGCGTTTCCCTGTCAGCCAGCATCTCTGGAAAAACTCAACTTGAAGGTACCACTGGTGGCACCAGTTCTTCTGAGCGTTATCAGAAGCCCATGCATGTGTGTGGGGTTCAGTGGGGCATCATTAATCTTCCTTTGAACCCCAGCAGCACAGGCTTTGCTAGGGAATCCACAGACTAGACTTAATCTTCCCAGTGTTTGTATCTGGACCGCTCAACTTTGATGTAGCAACATCAGATTTATTTTCAAGGCGTGAGTTGTGAAGTCTGAGTACATTCTGCAAGGATGGCTGTGCAAAGTCAGCCCTGGGGAGACCAGGTCCGGGAGCCTGACCACATCTAGCTGCGGATGCCTGGGAAAGAGGGTAAGAACAGGTAAGATTGTGGCAACAGCTGTTAATATACCCTCTCAACCTCTAGTCATGTGTGACTTATATCTTTTTGGGGGCTGGATGTGGTAAATTTTACTTTATCAGTCCTTTTTCTGTTTCTGTCATCTGCCCAGTTGCTTTTAGAAGCTGCTTAAGCTTTGGCATTTGCAGGGAACTGCACAGTTGGACCTTGCTGTGTGAGGAGTGTTGCGTTGTCTCCCTCTGCTTCAGAGCTCGTGTGGCTCAAATAGATGTTTTTGAGGATTTGCTTCCTTCCACTGAATGAGGAGTGGAGCAGTGGCATCTGAGCCCTTCACTGTAAGCACCGGAGCTGGGTGCTGGCATACTGATGGAGATAACTGATGGAACGGTTTTGTACAACTTCCCTTTTGCACTGTTTTGGTTCTATCAAGGGTTGAATAATCCCAGCACTGGGGGGAAAAAAAAAAAATCTTTCTTTGTATATTGATACTTGTTGACTTGAACATGAGCAAGCAGGATTTTGCCAGTGCCATCTTCTCCTCCAGAGGAAACTCCTAACAATGGGCGAGGTAGAATTGCTTTCAGTTGAGGGGGCTACTGGAAACTCTCACTGTGCTACAGCTGTGCTCTGTGGTAGGGCTGGGATCAGGATGTTGGAGAAATGACAGATGAATTCAAAGAAATAATTAAAAAAAAAAAATCAATCCTGACCCTTTCACTATTTAAGAATCTATGTACTCGTTTTGTTTGTAGCTGTTATGTTGCCAAACCACATAAATAGCTTTACAGGGAAAATTGTAATAGGAGTGAGGTCTAGTTTGCGAGCTTTGAACTGCTAGCCTTGGCTTCAGGTAACCATTTTGTCCTGAAAGGCGGCTGCTGTAGTCATGTAACCCCATCAGACTTTATGTAATAGCAAGGAGCATGAGCATTGGGGTGAGGGGGTGTGGGGTTTGATGCCTCTCTTGGCAGTGTACTCATTGTATTGTGTATTTTGACTTTTTTTTAATAGATGTTGCTGTCCATGAACTACTGTGTAATGACTCTTTGCTGTCAGGTTTCACCTGCTAATCAATAGACCAAGATCAATGCAGTTATTTGTACATGCGGTCACTTTAGACATCCAGCCAGTCAAGTTCGGTGCAGTTGGGAGATAGGTAATGCTCCCTTAGTTGGTTTATTTGTTGAGAGATCGGAGGGCAGGCTTTTTTACTACTTCTGTAAAGTTGGTTTCAGTATTTTTGATCAATTGACAATTATTCAGGCAGAAAAACCTTAAGGCCTGGTGATTTTAAGATAATCCATTCAGAAGGATTTTTTGCTATTCTGTTTCAGCATTCAAAACTTGCACTTTCTAGATAAACAGACTTCCCCCTCTCCTTTAATTGCTGACCTTTGTTTTATGCTGGCTATAAAAAGAAACATCTCAGTTTAAAACTTTTTTCACACTTGTGTGCTCCTGTTCTATAAAATGCTTGAGCTGCTCTCGTGGGAAGACACAAAAGCCTGAACTAGACGAAGCTACCACCCCTTGTTTTCTCTGGTCAAAAAATAACCCAGAAGACTAAAAAGACCAGAGCCTATACACCAAACTCCGATAGTCCATCCATGTATTGAATCTTTGACGTCTGTCACTTTAGAAAAATCTCTGAAACTTCCAAATAGTTGCTTTATTCTAACTAAGGTACTGCTGGTCTCATACAACCTTTGCCAGGAGAAGGCATGCGATCCTTACAGCTTAACAAACCGAGAAGAGCAGCTTTGGCATCTGTTCTCCACCAGCAGCAAGTATCTGATTGGCATTAGATTTTTTTGGTTTTTTTTTTTTTCTTTCTTTCTTTCCAGCAGGTGGAAGGCCTGTTCTGCAGGCTCGTAACTCGACAGGTTTATCGTGATGGCTTCTTGGCAGGTAGGAGTGATGCTGTTCATTCAGTCTGCCTTAAAGATTCTTGGGTTTTTTCTTTAAAGTGTAGCTTCGTGCAGTAGCTTTTTCAAATAGATCATAGGACTTTTGCCTCTGGTTTACTCCTTTGTATCCAGGACTGCAGCAGGTAGAGCCAACAACCAACTTGCAAAGTCAGTATACCTTAATTGTCACCTTCGCCTCCCCCAAATGTGTCTGAGACAGGGTGATCTGAACAAACGTAGCATCAGTTTATGTTGACAAAGGTTTGGGAATGCTCTGAATTAGTCTTCTCATATGTGTTCTTTTTCACGAGGAAAGGTATGCATAATAGTTCTGTTCAGGCACTGGCTTCTTGTGATTTCTGAAGTCTTTCTAAAGGACCTCTGTGTAAAGTTGTCCTTTTAATTTTTTTTTTTGTTTGTTTTGACTGCATTTGTCATGCAAGACCTGAGCTCGTTTTTAGCAGTTCACCAAAGTGCTTTCTAACCGGGTGCTTAAAGAGAATTCCTCCTCCTCCACTGATTAATTTCTGGCATGGAGCATGAAATAGCTCTTGCGTCAATAAATCGTCACAATCTTTGCTTGTCTCTGTCAGCGTAAATACAGTTGGACTCTAACATGCCTGAAAGTAGGCCAGAGGTTGCTAATTTTGCAGCTGCAAAGTGGTCAAGTCCAAGAGTGCTGCAGGATGTGCATGCTTGGTGGGATCTCAGAACTGCTGCATTTCAGGTTATAAGTTGGGCCCCTTTTCCCCTCTTAACTTTTTAGGTTCTGGAATTGTATTTTATATAAGAAGTTATTGTTTTACAACTGTCTTAAAGGATAATGTTTGTAGGTGCATTTGTGTTATTTACTAGAACAAACGCGCGCATTTTTATAGCTATGAGCAAGCCAAATGCCTTTCTCATCATACCTCAGTTGCTTGGGTTATGTATGTGCTAGTTGTGAAATGAAGATCGCCAGCCTGTGTGACCCTGGTACTCAAGGCTTTGCTGATTTTCCTCAGTGAACTCGGGTGCTCCTCACACCTGCTTACCTCTTGCTACCCCGGTATGTATCAGTTGTTTCACAGCTCGGCTACTGCAATCCTCTGCTTCAAGGCTACCTGCAGGTTGTCACTTTGGAGATGCAGCCGAGCTCAGAAGAGTGTCTGCGATGGTTCATGACTGTGCCTGCTTCATGCTCGCCGTCTTTAGGGAGGCTGCTGAGTGAGTCCGAGACCTTGTTTCAGTTCTTCACCTTTGGTCATTTGGGAAGGCTCGCTTTTCTTCTGGTAATTCTGCAAAGCAGAACCGGTGTTTGCTTTTGTCAGGGAGAATATAGATAGCATTGCACAAAAGAACAGGATGTTTTGGAGATAATTGCCCAAAGTAATTGGGCAACAGTTACTTGATCTTTAGATGTTCTAGCAATAGGATGAAAGAAACTTTCTACAAAGCCATTTGCTTGAACAACTACTGTTGTGCAAATCGGGTGCTGAATGCTTCAAGAAAGGGAAGGTAAGAAACCTGGTAAATGACTTAACAGATTTTAAAGATAGGGTAGAGCTTAATTTTTGGGAAATGTAGTGTCTGTATTTATTAGGTAGGAGGAAGAAAACTTGGATTTAATTGCAAGGATGACCGCACATTTCAAGTACGGCAGTCACCGCTATCTGTATACTTGTCTCAGTTAAGAGATCCAGTTGCAAGTCTGGTCTCATTTAAAAAAGAAAAAAAAAGTACAACTGAACAGTAAAGCAAATACTCATTTTCAAGTTGCTTTTTCTATTGCAAAAAGCAGTGCAAGGTTTGTTGGTTGTTCCCCCCCACCCCGCCCCGCCCTTCCCCCCGAGTGAAGTAAAATCCTTCTCTGCAACAAGTTTACTATTGGTGGTAACCAGGATGTAATGAATATAATCCACGTGTTGCTCTGCCTTGTGACAGGCTATGGCGGTGGCAGAATAACACAGGCTGTGCCACTTGGCTTGTGGGGTGCTGTGGATGCCTGCAGCTTGGTATCAGTGTATGGCGGTGGCTAACAGAGCTGCCTCTTTGCTGGAGTAGCTCACTAAAGCCATTGCAAAAAATGTCAGTAGTTTATTGACAGTGTTCCTCCCAACTCTTGTTAAAGAAGGAAAGGAGCAAAGCGAAAATGTGAGGTGTTTGAAATGACTGAGTACTATGAAATGTTGTCCTGCTGATTAAGGCACACTAAAGAAATGTGTATCAGTGATGGACTTAGATTTAAAGACTTTTTTCCCCCATTACAGGGTAGCTGCAGTCTGACACTTCAGACTCAGGCTTCTTTCTGTGTTTTGATTCTTGGAGAGAAGCTTGAGGGAGCTGCTGAAGGGGCTGAAATGATACAAGTGCAGCTGCTTGTCAATGCAAATCAGAGGTTGGGGTAAAACCTGCCAGTTCCCCAAGGCTCCAGCGGTTTCTCCTCGGAGAATGCCTTGATGAAACAGCCTGTTCGATCCTTCTGGAAGCATCTTCCTCCTCCCACTTGCATCACTGTACCAATGCCCCTGCAGCTTCCCTACCTGTAAATTGAGTAGTGAGGAGACTTGATGGACCAAATGGCAGAGAAATATTAAGACTATTTCTAAAATTTAGATATATTTTCTTTTTTCATTTTCTTAATCTGTATCTAAATACAAACAAAAACTGCTGTTGGAGGGGCGTGGGAAATTCCTAGACATCCCACTGCTGGATGAAATCTTTTGAAGTTATTATTGCCAAGTTTGAGAAACCAGCTGTAGCTACTATCAAACAAACCGTTTGTTTCATAATAAACTTCTGCAAATATTCTTTCTGTCCTTTGAAAAATAAACACTCTGTTGATCTTAATGCCCATATTAGCCTACTGCAGGCAGGAGGAAGCCTGAAAGGACAGGCCTTGATGTGATTTGTATCTTTAAATACTTTCAGAGATATAATCCCTATTTGATGTGACAACTGTCCACTTAAAGTTGACTTTTGTTGTCAGAAAGGAAAGCATGGCTTGTTCTCAGCCCGAAGTAGGGATTTGACAAGCTCTGTATTTTCTAGTACAGGATCCTTCATCTTGTGCCAAGTGTTGGAGCTACAGCATCGATGTCTCCCCCTTCCCTTCCTCCTCCTCTCTTCAGTTGTAAACTAATATTCATAGAGATTTACAGGTTTTGGTCAAGTTTAATGCATAATATGTGCAGAGAATATTTTTCCCCCTTTTTCCCATTAGAGCTCGAGGCTTGAGAATGTGAAATATTTTTAAAGAAATATCTTCACTGTATTTTTTTTTTTATTCCTACATCTGAGATGCTCCTGGTGGTGCCAGAGAAGCCAAAAGATGTTGATCGTTGCAGGAAAAGGCAGTGGTGGTTATGTCACCATGGCTTTTTGGCAGCTGCTTGCCCATACCTGTGTTAGCGTGCAGACCGCATGTGCTTTTCCTTCTTTTAATTGTAAAGTCAGCTGGCGTTGTTTACGCTTTTGTGTCGTTCCTGTAGTGAGAGTCTGTGCCTAGCCTGAATTGGAGGATCTTGGCAGAAAATGACTGCTCAGGAGTATAAGATGCCGTTAGACAGCAACAAGGCTGTTTTGAGTTGGCTCAGGGATGTGGGGTTATGTGTATTCATGTGTGCGTATATGTGTGTGTATAAGTCTATCCTAACTCTGCCTTGGTTACTAAAGCTTGAGTTTGTCAAGGATTTTTTTGTTGAAGCTGACTGTGGAGTCATCTTTTGGTTCAAATACCAACTCTGCAGTGGGTACAGATCAACTCCTGTTCGCTAGTGTGTGTGGTACTGCTGCGATGCCGCTTGTCTGTCTGTCTGGGCTCCTCCCGTCTGAACTGGCAAAAGTTTATTCCTTAGGGCTGTGTTTGGCTCGGGCTGTGCTTTTCTGCAGCCTGATGTTGGATCAGGGCGTTGTAGCCTGCTCATCACACACATACTCATTTTCCCTGTTTCAGGTGTCTGACATACCTTTAAATAAATGAGGTATCAGTGTGGTGTGGTATAGACAATAAGCGATGTTGGGCTAAAGGCAGACTTCCTAATTGCCAAGTAAAGCTGTGTGTTAAATCAAGGTGTACTTTGCTTTTCCTTTTCCCTGGGAACTGGTTGCTGAAGAGCTGGAGGTTAAATAGGCATGTTAATCAGGCTTGGACATGGCATGGTTGTTTCTCTCCACAGAGCTGAGGGTTGGTTCTGGGAGCTTTCTGGGCTGCTGTTTGAGCAGGGATGGAAGGTGCCCAGCGCTGGCCATTACACCTTGAGTTGTCTCTTTGACTTCCTTTGTGCCTGAAGTCCTAAGAGGTGACCTCTGAGAAGTTGCTGCCCCGTCTAATGGCTGCTGCAGTATCAGCTTCACCAGTGCTCATTCCTGGAGCATCCGGTATGCTGGTAGTGCCCATCACAGCATGCATAGAGTGTGGCAGGATGCATCTAGCAACACTCTTGTAAATTCTTGGCTTTGGCCAGCTAGACACCATCTAGATGAAATGCCAGCCTTGATAAGACTAAGACTGGATAAGCAAGTTAAAACTAGACACAGACAGTGCAGCCTTTGCCTAGCCAATGAGTTAGTAATGCATTTGCTCTGGGTGTGTTAGTCTCAGAGTTAGGATAGATGACACTGCTGCTGAGTAGATGTGTTCATTCAAAGCCAGTCCTTACTTGCCTTGCTGTGTCCTGTTAAGGCTACAGTGCCTGTCAGACCCTCAATATTGAGCTGTAAGGAGGGAAGAACGCAGCAGCCCACGTGCTGATTGGGACTTTTAGCAGGAGGAAGAAGGGGCCCTTGTAGCCTAAAAGCGTATCTGTTTCCTTCCTTCTGGAAGGAATTTTAAACTAGCTTCATATGGGCTCTAAAATTCCTTCTTTCCTGCTTATTTTGGTTTGTATTTTATTGTTGAAGCTGCTTTCTCCATGAGTGGTCAGCTGGAGAATAGTCGTTCAGGAACTGCCAGTCACAAGACTTGGATTTCTTTAGCTGCGGGAGCCCGACTCTGCCAGCCAGCAGTGCCATGGGACTAGCCCTTCCTCCAGAGGAAGGTGAGCTGGGAGCAGGGTTGGCATAAAGGAGCATGGTTGCGGTCTTTTGTTTTGCTTTTCGAGCTCCTGAAGCCTACAGAGCTCTGCAGAAGGAGCTTGTTCTTATATTGAAATAATTATGCTTGTAGTTGGTTTAGACACATACTTATAGAATCATAGAATAATTTGGGTTGGAAGGGACCCCTAAAGGTCATCTAGTCCAACCCCCCTGCCATGGGCAGGGACATCTTCAACTAGATCAGGTTGCTCAGAGCCCCGTCCAACCTGACCTTGAATGTTTCCAGGGATGGGGCATCCACCACCTCTCTGGGCAACCTCTTCCAGTGCTTCACCACCCTCAGCGTAGAAAATGTCTTCCTTATATCTAGTCTAAATCTACCCCCCTTTAGTTTAAAGCCATTCCCCCTTGTCCTGTCGCAACAGGCCCTGCTCAAAAGTTTGCCGCCATCTTTTTTATAAGCCCCCTTTAAGTACTGATAGGCTGCAATAAGGTCTCCCCAAAGCCTTCTCTTCTCCAGGCTGAACAACCCCAACTCTCTCAGCCTTTCAGCCTAATTTTCCTTATTCAGTACTGATGCAGTAAAGTTGTGGTGTTATATCTGGGAAGGAAGAGGTCACCTTTGCCGACGGAGACGGGAAGGT
>NW_008794170.1:752894-758509 GCF_000699145.1 Aptenodytes forsteri | reverse complement strand
TTTGCCCTTGGTGAAGCCATGTTGGCTGTCTCAAATCACCTCCCTGTCCTCGATGTGCCTTAGCATAGCTTCCAGGAGGATCTGTTTCATGATCTTCCCAGGCACAGACGTGAGACTGACGGGCGTGTAGTTCCCTGGGTCTTCCTTTTTTCCCTTTTTAAAAATGGGGGTTATGTTTCCCCTTTTCCAGTCAGTGGGAACTTCACCGGACTGCCATGACTTCTCAAATACGATGGATAGTGGCTCAGCAACTTATTCGTGGCTTTACCAAGCAAAAGTACGAGATGTAGTTGTGTTGAAAGATGATTTTTGCTGTGCTAGAAACTCCTTTTTTCTCTTGAAAGAAACAAGTGTGGGATTACTTCTTTTGAACTGTAATGGCTTTTTCCCCAATATCTTAAACCGGAGTTATTTTGCACTAAAAAAAAGTAAGTAGTATTTAGAAACTGTTGTTAGTGAGATTGTAACTGGCTCTTATTTTGAAAGAGGCAGAATGCTTGTTATTCACTCCCTTAATATTTTTTTTTTTTTTTTAGTTTTCCTGCAAGACTGCATTTTCATCGTGTGTAAGCTTGACTGTTCTTGTCACATTTGCAAGTTGTTGATAACATCCTGGTTTGTTAATATTTTCTTTCTGTTGGCCAATTTTAAGTGACTTAGTGGTTTAGATCCCCTTTATTTACCACTCTGCCACTTCCCAGTTAGTAATTTTGCTGACTAAGCCGTGCAGAGGATACTTTTGTGCACAGGGAAGACATGGGGAGAAAAACTTGGACCGGGCTGTTTCTCCTCCCCCTTCTTCCCAAACTGAAACTAGCAGAGCCTGCTGGACACTTTCACTGATTGCCCGCTGATTACTTTAATTAGAAAATTTCTGACTTGGAGTTTCACGTAACCGATTCATGTGTTAGATGCATTCAGAGGTATTTGAGCTGTAAGGCTCTTAAACACGACTAAAGCAGGCAGCCCTGCCTCTGCTAGCAAATGCTGGGCTGCATGCACCATTGCTGGTCTCCAAATTTTAGTTTCATGAAGATCGAGCTCTTTTTTAGGTGCCGAGAAAATAAATTTGACTGTGTGGGTTTTTTTTTCTTCCCAGTCTTGGACTCGTGAAATGCTGCTGCGGACCTCTTTCTAGGATAACAAATACTGAAACATCTAATTATGGATCAATCTCTCATTCCAAGCATCACATGCTCATAGGGCTTTCTGATACATTGCGCAGATTCTTCAAAGCACTGACCTTTGCAGAGTGCCCTTGGCTGTGCCAGCAGAGAAGCATGCTGGCAGCTTAAAGATGTTTTGTCTGGCATTTGAGCAGAAGGGAAAACTTACTGCTGGTGGAAACAGATGAGAGGGCAGAAAATGCAATGTGTGCTGAGGTTTCAGATGTCTGGCATTGTGTGATGGTGAACTGCCATGGCAGTTTGTTCTTCTGTGTTGAAAGGTGACGTTAATGTTGAAAGCTCGGGGGGTTAAGCACATATTGGACAGTCATTGCGACAGCTGTGTTGTCAGCCATGGTTTGCTGGCCATGTGCAGCTCTTTATTAATTGGACTGTCCTATAAATAAGCAGTTGTACACAGCCTTACACAGGCAACTCTTTGCAATGCTGCTGCACCGTAGCAGAGCAGCCAGATGTCACAACTCGCTCCCAATTGCTCTCAGCAGGTAAAGCTATGGGAGGAAAACACCTACAGCTCTGGAAGACACAATAGCTCAGTGGAGGGAGCTGGGTGGGATGTGTGTGAAGGATACATGATTTGTGATACCGGAGGCTTAAAGGCAAAAATAGCATCATTTATAATAGGAAAAGTGAAGGCTTCTGCACTACGCCTTTGCATTCTGCCAGTCTGTAATGAATGGAGGAGTAGTTTGCTTGCAGATGGCAAGCAGGAATGAATAAGCACTTAAAATTTTGGTGCTGAAGAAACAGCTCTTTCATCTTGGCCTCTGAGAAAGTAGCCCCTTTTCTCACACTGTTGCATGCTGCTCTAAATAAAAACGTCAGGAAGCAGAAAATTAAGGCTCGCTCTGCATCCTTCATCCTCCCTGTGGAGTTCACTGCTCTGCTCTTGCCGTGCTCGAGGACTTGTTATGACTAGGGCTGTGTGCTGATTTTTTTGAGAGGACCCCTTTGCTGCCTCTTCCCCCCCTCATCAGCAGGAGGAGGTATTCAAAGAACAATCCACCACTTTGAACTTCTATGCCAGCTATAAACATCTCATCAGCATGGGCTAGGAGATGATATAGGCGCATGGTCTCTTACTGGGAGTGAGTTAAGGTAGTGCAAGCAAGAGTTCAGCTGGAGCATAATTGAAATGAGTCAAATTAGGTGTTAGTTTATCCATGCCGAAATGTGAAGCTGTTTCTCCTTTTGGCTAGTGGGTAGTTGCCCTCTTGCCAATGTGACGGCTTTCCCCGGGAGTGCATTGTGTGTTTCCGTCTTTAGCGTGAATGTTTCACAGAAAGGAAAGCTGGATCTATTGCGGGTTTTGCAGTCAAAATAGTGGGTGGTGTAAATGCAGCTTTCCATGCTGACACAGGGTATTGGGAACTGGTGGTTAACTTTTTCCTAGTACAATAACAGATTTTTACCCCAATTACAAATTTTGCCTTGCCTAACTACAAAAAAAACAGGCTACCTTTGAGTAATACACCCAACCGCTAGGATTTCTGAGATTTGTAAGAAAGCTCTTGCAGTTATATTGTTTTAGGCATGTAATGCGACCCTGATGTGCTTTAATAGATGGACATCTAAAGATCTTTTTGAAGGTGAAACAGAAGAATAAGTACATTAATTTTGATGCTTCAAGAACAAGAGCAAAGTGGGGGTAGCTCGGGGTAGGTATAGGCTATGTGCTGGAGTAAGGAACTGCCGTCCCTTGCAGTCTCCTCTGAATAGCACTGGGGCTGTTGGCTAGAGCAGCTCTGCCCCTGCTCCTTGCTGCTTGCTGTTTTCCTCTGGGCTGATGCATCTGTGCTTTGTTTTCATGGAACCTCCTTAGGAGACCTTAAATATTTTAGTGTTTGGTGTTTTGTAATGGGAGGTGGCATTGCTTCCCTGCCGCCCCCCCCAAGAGTACTTCTTCCTGGGCTTACTGAGAACTTAGTCCAGTGGGGAAACGTTCAGAGGGAAAAAGTACCTCATGGTAAGAAGTTGCATACACCTAGTACCGTCTTTTTGTTAAGGTGATATCCGTCAATGCTTTTATTATTTTCATATTTGGCTCCAACTTAAATGGCTTCAACTTAAATGTCACTAACCTCCTACTCGGAGAGGTCCCATCCACAGGGAGTCTTGGCAGGCATTTCCCAAACAAAGCACGGGCATCTTGTACCCGCTCTTGTTGGTTTGGTTCAGATGTCTGGGCTACCTGTCACCTCTTAGGGCTTGTAGATATCAAGCTGTTTTGGTAGAGACAGAGTACAGAAAAATCTTTTCTTTTTAGAAAGTGCTTGTCAGTCCTAACAATTAAAAATGAGATTTGTTCCATTTCTACTAAAAGCAATATTAGATGCCTGCAAGCCTGACAGTATATAAGTGCGTGAAGGAGTCAGTCGCTGCATTTGCTTGAACCCCTTTTAGTAGGGTGTATGAAAGAGGAGTTGCTTGCAATGTGATTCACTGAAATCTTTAGGTATCACAGGGATACGCATCCTGCAAAATTTCCTGTGAGTGGGCTTGTGCAGAGAAAAATGATAATTAGTTCTTATAAGTGGTTGTGCATGATACGCAGTTAAAGGCTGCATGATAGGAGCATATGTCTGAATTTATGCAACCCATGCTGTGCGTTAGGCCTCCTTTTGTCTATATAAGACCTGTTGGTCCCCTTACAGGACAAAATTTACACCCTCAGATTGTAGAGATTGTTACTCTACCTCTTTTATTCTTCTCGTGCAGAGTGGGTCCCATGTTTGATTCTTTCAAAAACAACTGGTGGTGATGAGGTTGTTGTGGGCCAAAATGGGAAAGTCCCTATTGGAATTGGTCTTTACTGAAGCTATAATCCAATCATAGAGTGTGTTGTGCTTGAGCAGGCTGAAGGCATATCTAGTCCAGTGTCCTGCCTGACAGTGAGCAGTAGGAGATGTTTAGGACTGCTAAGAAACAAAACGGAGAACCCAAGATGAGTATAGAGTAATATAATATATTAGATGAGTATATAATTGTTGCCATTATGATGGCTGAGAACCTGGATGCTTTTGCTGGCCCAAATGCTCTACCTGTGCTTTGCAGGACACGAATGTATACAAAAGTGCAGGTAAAGAAGGCCACACTGACAACTTAAAGGTGCAGTGGGAAGCCTGCGGGTAACTTGCAGTTTGGGGTCACTTGCTGTGTGTTCTAACTGTGGAGAATATTTTGTGGATGTGATTTTTCTGTGAATATGGGATTTGTAAATGATTCAGAATTGTTCCAGATAAAGCTTGAGCATCCTGTAGAGAGAAGCAGAGGACGGACCATCACAAGCTGCGTAATTTTGCAGCTGTTGGGGTGTTCACTCCTGTGTTATGTTTTGGGGAGGGGGTATCCATTTGAACTGACAACTGTGGTGTTGGGGGATAAAATTGCGTGTTTGAGCACATGGTTTAGGAGCTTCAGAGATGGTATTGTACGTTACTGTAACTCCACAACTGCATTCTTATGTCCTGTTTCTGAAATGCAGTATACTCAGATGCAACTGTTCGTTGCATCTTGCAGTGCTGAGGAAGGAAGCATGTGCAGGCACATTCTGGAAAGAAATCTGTAATCTGTTCTGATAAGGTACACTACAGGTTTTGCGCAGTGAAGACAAGACTGAAACCTCACCGGCATGTGAAGATCACCTGTATTCAGCTGAATCAGCTTTATAACAACTGCATGACTTCCTGAATTGATGTGAAGGAAGGATGTGCTGTTGACTCAGAAGAAAGTTTATAATGTGTGTCTAGGGACAAGGTCAGCAAAGTAGATGTCTGATTTTGAAAGTTACACATTTGCCATATGCTCTTAAGACTGTGAATCACTATGACAGCAGAAGTGACTTAAAAGCACCATTGTCGGGGGGGGGAGAGATGGAGGGGGACATGAGCGATGTGGAGTTGCATTTCATTAGATAACAGTACCTTGACAGGGCAGAGTGGAATTTGTGTTTGCATCATTAAATTTGGCACTCGCTTACCTGTTTCACCCGGGTGTAAACTTGTGTTCCCTGTTCCCTGTGGCTTGCTCATATAAACTTTGTCTGCACAGCTGCAAGTGCTGTTATGTGCAGATTCAATTTCTGAACTGGATTGTGCAATGGAATATTTTCTGTATGGATTTAAACACGCCTCCCCAAATCACTTTTTCCTTTGAAAACTGCTCATTTGTCTTTGATGCCTTTGTCTGCTTCAAACATGCCTGTGTGTGTGGCATAGCTTAAATTTTTATGAGCAAGAATGTAAACACCAAATCCACACAAGACTTGCAGAAGAACTCTGTAGCTCTAGTGCATCATCTGTTTGTTATGTAATCTAATATAATGGAAGTGAAATAGAAACCAGATGTCAAGGCAAAGCAATTACAATTTTTCATCTGGGAGTATTACAGTAAATGTACTTTGTATTCCAACCCCCCCCCCCCCCCAAA
>NW_008794170.1:730938-752556 GCF_000699145.1 Aptenodytes forsteri | reverse complement strand
CCCCCCCCCCCCCCCCCCCCCCCCCCCCCCCCCCCCCCCCCCCCCCCCCCCAATATGGAGTTTTATTTGTTGGGGGGTTGGGAAAGTGCTGCGGGGGACTTCAGAGCTCTCAGCATGGTTCTTGCTTAAAGACTTTGTTATTTAGTACTTGTGTTCTTTCATGTAATTAAGGTCTGTGTGCTACTCCAGATCTGGGAGCTAGTGTATTTCCAATTTAAAATGAGCTGGACAAAACTGTTTAGTCCCAGGAGACCACCTCTGCATGTCCGGCTCTATGGGTTTATACGGTCAAGCTGCAGACTTGCAGTAAATTTAGCATTCAAAGTGAAGCTGCTTTACTTATCATGCTTGATTAAGTTTTGTAAGAAAATCCTATCAAGACGGGTTTGGTGCAGACTGCTGTGGATTCTTTAGCTGAAGAAGCGTCTGGGAGGAAAGCAGATGGGAGCTGTGGTTAGCTCGTTTTCTCAAATTTGCTGTGTGACTAGGAGGATAAGAGGGGAAAATGGATAATCATTGATCCTTTCTGTTGGGGAAATGGATTCTTCCACTGCTAGTTCATCCAAGAGGTTTATCTCTGCTGTCTTCCATTAAATAAGGTAACCCCTTAGTTGAGAGAGAAATCGATAAACATCTGTCTTCATCTTCATACACATCTTCACAAGTCGAGCCACATATATGATCTCACTGAGTGGTAGCTGATTTTAATTTTCCTCTTTCCTTCTCTCTCATTTTTTAACCTCCTTGTTTTTTTGTTGCTGAAGGTTTATTTTTTCCCTTCTGTATCACCCTATCTGGTTAAGCTCAGAAGCCAGCAGTACCTTGGTGGTGGAGTTTGTGCGTGGAGGAGGTCATGGGGGCTGGAGATGCAATTTTTCCGTGGGAGCAGAAAGGCGCTGGGAGCCATGTCAGGCATCCCAGATGCATCCTGCGGGCTGGGTTTGGCACCGCTGGTTTACGGCTCCCCTCGGTGTGCTGTTTCACTGACGGCTGCGAGTATGTTATGGATAAAACTTTCACGTTCCACTGAATAAAAATCTTTCTGTTCTGCACCAATAGCTTTTTACTGGGTGGCTGCTGCATAGTGTACCTTCGATGCTAAACAGGCCTTCACTTTCTGTGTCTCTGTGAGGAATAATAAGTCAGAAATCTCTCATGAAGCCGGTATCTTCATTTATCTGTTAAGTACAGCTAACTTCAAGAAACTCTTAAATCAGTTGTATGTTCCAGCTGAAGGAAGTGCTGGCAATGAATTAAAGATTCTTGCTCCTTTTAAACAGCAAGTTTCTTCCTTTAAAAACCAGCAAAGAATGAGGATGAGAGGTCAGTGTGAACACTTGCTGCTAGCCATTACAAATAGCATCCAATCCATACCACCTCTCCTTTCAAGGACAACCTGGAAAGAGGACTTGGGTTCATTATATGTGGTTACTGCTCAGCTCTACTAACACCAAGTAATGACTTTGGCAAGTTCCAGTGACGAAGGATGTAAGCTCACGTGTAAAGGAGTTGCTAATATTTGTGAACAAGCCACCCTTATGAAATAAAATAGGGGATTCTTCCATTCCTGGAAAACCAGTAGCAAGATGGGCTTCGTCTCAGGGCACGAGGCTTTTGCAGCTAGCACTCTGCAAGTTGCTGGAGGGTGGGCAAACAATCTTTTGAAAATGAGACCGCTACCATGTGAAGTGGTGATAAGCCTTGATAACGAGTGCTGTACCTGGACTGCTAGAGGGAAGGACAGAGGGGACTTCAGGACTTGGTGTGGTTTCACTTTGGTTCCAATTACCCTATAGAAATAAGTGCTCAAGCTTTATCCTGTGTTGAGTCTGTACTGAGCATGGCTTGTACAGAAGGTGGCAAACATTAAGGAAAGGAGGCTGGATGGGATGAAAATGCGAAAAATGATCTGTGTTCCTCTTATGCTCTTCAAAAAAAGAAATGCAAAATCCTCTGAAAAAGTTCTGATGGGAACAGGGACTTGGCTGTTAAAAGGAATTTGGTTGTTTCCTCTTGTAACTTGATTCTGATCTGAGTATTTGGATTCAACCTTGAAATACTAATTTGCAGTGTGGATTGTATTGTAACTTTGTATGGCCTGCCTTTTCTCTTCTGTCCTTTGGCCAGTTGTCTCCTGCTGTTGTCTCCAGTAAGGATGAAGCTTCATGATAGAGTCCATTCCCCTAAATTGAAGATTTAACTATTGAAGACACTTTCTTTCCTCTCACGCGAAGCATTTATAGAAAACTTTACAACTGCAAGAAAGCAGCAAGGCCTCTTGCACCTGTGAAGTCCTTGAGATGGCAGTGAAGCCAGAGCTGAAGGCAGCATCAGGCATTCCCGGCTGGAATCACTTCCTTTCTAAACGGAGACCGTGGAGCCCAGCCTGAGTCCCCAGGGTCACCATGGAGAACATCCCCTCAGGTTAGTTATTGTGGACGTTCAGCCAGCTCGTTTACAAAGGCACCTTTCTGAAGGTAATGATGCTCTTCTCTCTATGCTGGTGCTCTGCAAGGCCAGAAGATTGGGAACCTCTGTGGCTTGGTCCACGTAAACACTTCTCACGCCATGCTGACTCTCATGTTATTGAAGCTGGACCCTGCATTAATGGGGCTTAAAACCATGGAAATGCATAACGGGAATGTTGGCCAGAGTGTGCTGGTAGACAGAGATGACTCTTTTCAATGTAAGTCAGTGGAGGATTAGTTTCTAGAAGGAAAACAAGTCAGTCAAGTAGGTGTTGGGCTTGATTTCTCTGCTGTGGCACTGTGGTATTGGTTGTGACCAGCCTCTGTGACCTTAATTCTCAGCCAAGGGAACCTGATTGTGTGGCGTGTTTTCTGGAGACAAAAATACTAGCAATAGTGAGTCACATGTCGCCAGGAGCTCTTACTATAAAAACAGCAGCTCTGCTGAAAGCGACCTTCAGCATGGCTGCGAATGTTCACAGTGTTATTTTTAACCTGTCTGGGTAAATTTCCAATACAAATGCTAGTGCCAATCTGATGTGTATGCTTTCCCAAATCCTTATCTTATGCTTTCTAGTGCAGTGACACATCGGATGGAACAGCTAGTTTCGGGGTTGGGTATAGCTTCGCTTTTATGTCTGCAGTACCAGAAGGAAATAAATACTTCAGCTCTGTTTTACTGCTATATAGAATTATTTTAAGGGAATTTTTTAAAAGATGAGTTTTAATGATTTTTTTGTTTGTTTTTTTTAAAGAAAAATACTTTAACTAGGGTTTAAAAATAGATGAAGGCTGTACTTTGATTAGGTTGCTCTGTCACTGACGTCAGCATGTGACATTTATCTACGTACGGATTTGTCACCCTGTTGACTAAGGCTGTAGTTACACAAATGGGGATATTTCTGTCCACTGTGAGGGAAACGAGGAACATCTCTGCTCAAGTTGTGTCCTTGCCCTTAGTATTCTTGAAGTCTGGCTTTCTCTTCTACTGCTTGATTCCATTGGGATGGAAGCAGGGATTTTTTTATGTGTTGGAGGATAGAGTTTTAGGAATTTATGTTGCCATGAAGGTCCAAGCAGTAGGATGCTGGCTTGGTGGAGAAGCACGCTGGTAGAGCAATGCTGAACTTGACTTGGACTTGGAGAGGTATAACATAGGGTATGAGCCTATATGGGTCCTTACTGGATGGCTTCATTAATAGACAGGTAATGGATATTCTACAAATGGGAATTACAGAAAATACATCCTGCAAATGTGAAATACAAATGAAAAGCAGTGAGCAGTTTCAGATCAGCATGGTTTTGAGTGTAGCACCTGTATTTCTCTGCCATTTATCATTTCACGTTTTTATTCACAGTAGTTGCTGTAATTCACACTGGGGCTTTTTTTGTTTTGGTTTGGTTTTTTGCTTTAATTATTGCAAAGTTAAAAATCTCTTTTTATAGGGAGGCTGAACATAAAGCTGTTGGTCTGTCAGATATCACTTAGATGTTCAGCTGCTGGAGCTTCTCAGAGCCTCTCTCCCCTCTCCTCAAAGCAACACTTAGGGTTTCCCTGGCCCTAAATCCCACTGTTTGTGACAGTAGCAGAAATCACTAAATAGTTTTCTATAAGCACTCTTATCTAAAATCTGGTTCCTGCAGCATGGGGTTTCCCAAAAGTAACTTTTTGGAGACGTATATGCAGTTGAAATGAAAGGGCAGAGAAGCAATACTTATCTTGTAAGTTGTTCTGTTAATAGCAATATGTATTGCCAGTGTAACTGTTGTGTATCCGTATAGTACTTGGCTCTTGCTTTCTCATGCTGCTACGTAAGGGAGCTACACGAAGCAGGAAGGTACAATGTCCTTCCCTGACCGCTCATGTTTGTGGCAGAAAGCGTGATCTGCAGTGGAAGGGCTCTGACTCACGAGTGGAGGCTACTGATGGTGAGACAAGGGGTTAGTGTTTCGGCTGCATGCCCCAGCTTTGCTGCAAGTGCAGCTGAGCACAGTCTGAGGAGCATCCAGAGCAGCTGCAGCTCAGCCTGACCTTCTACTGCTAATTAAAATTATTGCTGGTTTACTTTTTTCAGACTTTGGGCTGTAAACTGCTGTGGCATGGGGAAGCATTTTGCAGGGAGAAGATCCCTCTGTAGAATTTGCAAAACAAAACCAGCTGCAGCTGGTTGGGGATGATACTGTTTTGGATGTCTTTGCCCTTGAGTTAAAGCCCCAATACTTTTTCCAGTGCTGTCACGATCATCTAGAAAGCAAAGTGCTGCTGCAATAGGTCGGTCCTCTTCATATGCGGCACTTCAGATCAAATAAATGACAGATCCCAGAGTACCACTGCAGCAGGTCAGGCTGCACTTGGGACTAAACGGACAATACCGTCTTAATGCAACTGTTGTCTATATTTCCATTTTCTGTTTCTTTACCTTTCTTTGATTAGAAAGGCAGTTTGTGGTACTGCAATTCCTTTTGAAACAGTTTTGACCGAAGGGTGGGGAAAGAATAGAGAGATGGGTAGATTCTTGAGCATGTGAACAGATGGAGATAGGATGACCGTTTGGATGTTTAAAATCTGAAAGTTTTTTAAAAGGTTTTAAACCTAAATTTTCTAGCATACTCATCTTTCTTTCTGGGGAGCCTATAAGAATCTTGCTGATGAGCTCAATACACAGGGCTTTTAGCAGAGTGGGTTCTTGATTTTTGTTTAGGTGTCTTTTTGTTTTGCAAATATACAAACCTTTCTAAGAAAAGCTGACTATTCCCTTCCCCCCCATGTAACTTTTGAAGTATTTGGGCAGATTTGAAATCTAAAACCTTTTGAAAGATTTAACCTTTTCTATGGGAATTCTGATTTTGCTGTTTGAAACATGAGGAGTGCAACTCTGGTCCTGGTTTTGTTTTCACTTACTGGTTTGGGGTTTTTGCATGTATTCATGTGCAAGCACGAGCAGCTCATGGAGAAGAGGTGTTGAGGCTGTGAAGGTAATACTTCTTAAAAATCAAACTGACTGGACTCAAGGCCCTTAAATGCTTTACCTGATGAACAACAAAACACTGAAGCTGCAACACATCATGCTAAATTCCCTAAATAGGGCCTGAAAGATGCTTAAAATCTTTTGACTGTAAGAAAGGACCTACCCCACGGTGCTGACTTCAATATGCAGTATGGCTGAGAGAGAGGCTGCTGCATTGTGAAGGTGTGATTTCTTAATCATGCTAAGTATAGAGCAACCAAAACATCAGCATGAGTTAAACAAAATGCTGGATGGGTTAATGTACCAGAGGAGTGTAGGTTCTATTGGGACTGTGTTGATCAGCAAACTCATGGGAGTTTGTGTCTGCACAAAAAACCCATACCCACCCACCACCCCCAACCACCAAATCACATTTTCAAGCATGTCCTAAATGATTTGCATTGAACCAGTTGAGGAAAGTCCACCCTGGAGTTTGTATGTCTTTGAACCTCATACTAGTCTTGTGCTTAGGTTGACTTTTATGGAAAAGTTTAAGCTACTTCTAGAGATGCTAAAGCTTCTGGTATTCTAATACCTGATTAAACAAACCAGGTAATGCCAAAGAACTGAGTTGCTGGTATTAAAAAACAAGTTCTGCTCTCATGCTCAGATTAGCCCATTACCACACACCTAAAATGTTTACCTGGAGAGCCATTAGATGTCTAACTGTGGCTTTATCTGTTTTGGAGAGCTGCTGCTTCAGTGGTCTTGACAACTTCCTAGTCCAGAGCTAGGTCAGTTCTCCAAAGGATGCAGGTTGGGCTGATGCAGTGGTACCCACTGGGGGATGAGGAGCTTGCAGGCATGGCCTGGGGGCTGTGCTGACCTACTAACATGGTGTCTTCATGTCCCAAGCTGGGTGTCTGTGCTCAGTCTCTGTCTGGGAGGAGGGAGCTCATGGCTGGCCCTGCTTGCTCCTTCTCTGTAAGCTGTGGTACCTCCTTACAGTCAGAAGTGTAGGGTCAGAGCATAGTTGCATGTATGACTTCAGTGGTTACTGCAGGAGTCCTGTATCCTTTGGCAGGTAGAGGAAAAAGCCATCCCAGTTCCAGCAGACAATCCTCCTTAAAGGAGAGTGCAATAAGTTTTCCTGTGCAGGGCTTGATCTTAATGTCCTAGCTTGTGTACCTGCCCTGGCAAATCTGTAGGCAAGAGCTGTTGCAAACGGAATGCAATATTGGACCCCACAGGGCTGTCTGTCGTCTTGCTGAAATGAGTACAGAAAATAGAGAGGAAACATCAATACGTTCCTTGTTTCCTGTCCACAAGAAAAGCTAAAGTTAAAAAATGCTCTTAGTGTGGAAACTTGGGATAGGGTGGTTAGTTGAAGCTTAAAAGAAATGGAGCTTAGTCTCCAGGTTTTTGGTACTGTAACTGTATCAGGCAGCAGCTCATAGGTTGGGCTCTCATGTAGGCCCACCATGAGAAGTGCAAGGCTTGTGGTTTAGGCTCCAAAAAGTTCATCACCAATTCCATCCTTCTGTATAAGGATTTTGTTATATGGAGGGTTTGTTTTTTGATCTTACAGTTGGGTGGGATGAAGGCACAACTCATAAGAATTTCCGACATTTCTGGAGGTCACATGGGTTTGGTCTCAACTGCATGTGCTGTCATTAGCTCTGGTGCAGCTTCTCCCTGTGCTCCAGGCTTTAAATTCGGAAGCTGTCCTCTTATATCCATCCCACCCCAGCCCATAATCACGCAGTTCATCAAGTGACTGTGTAGCCCCCACATCAGTCCTGTCCATCAGGTCTGTATCTGCCCATCCTGTAAAACACCAACACCACTTTCCCAGTGTCTGGCTGGTATAGTTCTAATCCCCAAGGGAGCAAGTCTAGGAAGTGTCCCTTGCTCCCCATCTGGAAAAGAGAGTCCCAGCACCACCTTGTGTTGCAGAGATTCTCAGGGCTTGGAGTTGTCTAGCTGTAGCAGGTGAACTGGCTGGGGAGCAAGGGTGTTGGTGAAACCAGCGAGAAAACCCCTCTGTCTTATCACAGCTTCCCCAAACCTTGCTCTTTCTAACTGGAAGTGTTAATTCAATAGTGTCTTAATATTTGCTGGGTTTTTTTGGCATCATCTTTCTGTAGGGTGATGCCCTACAGAACTGTAGGGCGAAGGACTCAACATACCTCCTGCTATTAGTCCACGCAGGGTGAACTGTCAAAATGGTACTGTTGTCCAGAGTGAATTTTTCCCTTCCCAAACCGACTAAGATATACCATGTGTTTTGCACACAAGAACATACAACCTCCAGTGAAAACAGGCAAGAAAGTACAATTTGAGGGGATGCATTTGATCTGATATAGCCAGCTGGTTTTCTGTCCTTTTTATTTATCCTATCACAGTACCTGTTTTTATCATATAAGATCTAAACTTTTGCAAAATAAAAGGAGACTTAAATTATATATAAAAGTTATAAAGGATTTGTTAAAAATTGAAGGAAATGCATAGCATTTTACTTCTTTAAAGTAGCGTCGAATCAGCTCCTATAATAATGAGGATGTATGTTTGTTATCTGCTTTTTTAAGTCTTGGCCTTCAAGGGACATTTGTAGCTGAACTGAGAAAAAAAAGTCGAGGGGGGACTGCTTTGTGGATTGCTGTTGAAGGGAGCTGTTAACTCAAACTATTGATCCAAGTGAGGCAGTTTTTTAAAGTTGGTGTCTCCAGTGGATGGTACTTAAGGACTGTCAGGTTCTGCCTACTCAGACTTTAAGGAGAGTGTTCATTTTTGCAGCAGTCGGTCTCTTGCCCTCTTCTGGACAGCTTCAGGAGAAAGCCCACATCCATGGGCAGCACCTAAAAGATCCCATGGATAGGAGAAACTTTCCTGTATGCGTAATTGAAAGGTGATGACATTATTTGAACTCATATATGTGTCCTTTGCTTATGTGTTTGTGAGCTATGCTATGGAAACACAGATATCTGTGGTGGAGAATCTCAAAGATGCTCATTGTTACGGGGATGCACTTGGCATCTCTGTCGTAATTTTTAATTTGTCCTTGACACTGAGACAATAATAAAGGAAAACCACTAGAAACTGTCTTGATTAAAGGCTGATACAAATAAACTTGCAGACTTTGTCCATTTATCATACTATTACAGTGCTGTGGCAGTCTATTTTCAAATGAAACGTGGGTTTAAATCCGTAAGCCTTTTCAGCCCTACAGGGGAGGGAGTAGCTGATGTCTGCTCGCTTCAGGAAGGCATGAAATTTGTTGCTGTCTTCTGAAGCTGTGAAATTAACTGTTTCACCCCTACGTGATGGGCGCTGAATCACAGATTTAGCAGATTAATCGCACTGACTTTTGCATAGCTTTTACCTGGTCCTTACCCTTTGGCAGGAGGGAAAGGAATACTAATGTCCTGTAAACAGAGCCTGCTGGTAGAAGAGTACATTTTGGTCCTAGTTTCAGACAGTGGATAATGTGCTTGTGGAATATTTCCCCCAAATTTCATAGTGGATGAAACCTGCTGAGTAAAATGCCATTATCTTCATTGCTAACCCTTGTATGTTTGGGGATATTTTTCCAAATAGCTATTCTTTAACCTGCACGCACCTGCAGGCTTGCTGCCACTGCTAAAAATGATGTTTTGTCTGTGAGCTGAAGCATGGCACAGAGTCAAGCCGATCGTTTCACATCTCACCCCGAGGCAGCTGCTGGTTTCTGAAGCTTTGTAATCTTCCCTTAAAAAGATGAGGGGGCTCAGAGGAACTGCTGTCCTGTAGCATCCATGCTGGGGAGGGGTTTGCTTTCATCCCCTCACAACCTTCTCCCCAAAATCCAGCTTTTCCAGTATCTTGCCTGATAAATGTCTGGATGAAGGCTGTAACATAAGTCAGTAATACACCATTTTGGGGGCATTAGGCAGATTAGCATAGTGGGAAATTTTTATCTTGCTGAAGAAGGGATTGGTACTGCATATTCTGGATGGCTATTAAGGATACAGGGCTTCCTGTACCGTACAACTTTCACTTGAGGATCTTTTGTGCCTTGTGGTTAGTTACTCAGCACGGCATGGGATGGGCTTGCACAAGGTGGGGCTGTAGTCTGTGCTTTGGATTTCCATGGCACAACTGGAATATGATGATTTTTGGACTGTGATGTATGTTGAGAGAGTATATTGGAAAGATGTCATAAGGAGGGGGTAGCTAGGGATATTATCCTGTGAATTTTAGAAGATAAGGTTGTATGATCTTGGACCAGTGCTGGTTTAGGCTTTTGTACTGTTTTGCATCTCATGGTTGTTTTTTTTTTTTCCTTAAAGATATAATGTATTGCCCGTGTGCACAATCCTCACATTTATAAATTTCTTACTCTGAGCATTCATGGAGTACAGATGTTCATAAAACAGACATTCATGTCTTGAAAACTCTGCTTGCCTGTGGTGAATGGGAAGCTTTCCCAGGTAGGCTAGAGAACCACTGTAGTTGGTTCCTGAATAAATGAACCTTTCATCATTTACGGGAGGAGCAGGGGAAACACCACCTTGCTGTGATGGATGGAAAGAGCACCTTCTAAATGCTACCCAGTGCAGGCGAATGCAGCGCTGTCTTCTTTGCTGCTGCGCTCAGGGGCTTCAGCAGTTGGGAGCTCCCTGCAGCAGCTCGTTGGGGCAGGTACCAGGAAGAGGATGTGGAATATAACAATTTGTTGGTATCTGTGCAAGCTGTTTGGCAAATACAAGGGTCTGTCTGAATTGAAGCAGTATCAGTGGCTAATGGGGTTTTCATGATAAATGATAAAATGGGAATTACTACTGCTGTTAAATATGCTTATATATACAAAATACATATTGAACATGCATATATGCACATATATACAAATGCATATATGCATCTCCTGTGCAGAAACAAGCATCTTATCTCCGTACCCCATTTGCCCAGGGGGAGACAGCAGCCAGCAGGGACAACACTGGTTAAACAGAATAGCTCCTTTACATGCAGATATTTTGCATATAATCAGCTGGGGCTGGCTTGAGCTTTCTCCTTTTAAACATAAAGTGGAAAAAAAAGCCTCCTGGGCACTTCTTGTTCAGATACTGGCTGTGAAGAGGCGAATGACTTCTCACCTGCTGAGGCTGCAGCAAAATGTTTGTGGAGCCTGCATTAGCTTGGAGGTAGAACAGTTTATGGCTCTTTGGGAAGGTGGCTTTCAGGCTCAGAGGTATTTCTGTTCAAGTAGGCCTGCTGTTTTAGTGCTGGCTGGTCAGTTGAGATTGTCTAGGTTTTAAAGCAAATGCTCAGATGAGAACCTTGTGGACACCAAAAGACATCATCAGGAGAGTGAATGTATGTTCCTGACTAATGTGATGCCCTTAGCTTAGTTCTTGTGTTTAAAATTGATGAAAAATAGCCTCCAGCTTTTATGGGGGATTTATGAATGTTTGAGCAATCACGTGGTCCCTGGTAGAATGGTGTTCCTCACTTGTCTGTTCAAAGGCACTGTGGTGTAAATCTGACATTACTGATGGTGGGTTTGGGTGTTAGACCTCTGACCCGTCATCTTCTCCATGGAGCACAGCCTTGCAATTCAGCTGTGCTTTCCACATCACATCTTGGAATAAGCTCCTGTTGGAAGGTGTTTACATTTGAACTAATTGCAAGAGAGCCTCCAAAATTTTTTTCCTCCACTAAGCTAATGCAGTACACTGCTGCCTTGACTTGAAGAGGTGAGTTTTCTCTAGCAACACCCAGTATTAAGCTTTGCATTTGGTTGCTTGCTACTGTTTTTGTATGAATCCCTTAAAAGCTCTATGCAATAAATGTCTCCAGTCAGTGGTGCTGTCGCAGGATAGAGCCAGGACTTGATTTAACTCTGTGGGATGGATTTCCAGTCTCAAGATGTAGCAAAGAAAGGAGGTTCAGCCGTTTCTCTCTGCAACGTCATTCCTGAGCAGTGATGTTGGTGGGCTTCTCACCTCTTTCCTCTGAGGAGCTCTGCAAAGGGCCCATGGACTTGGTGCCAGGGACAGGTGTGATGTGCACGCTTATCACAAAACGAATACTAGCAGTGAAGGACCGCAAAGCTAGTCCATAAAGGTAGAGAAACGGGTTGCTAAAAGCAGAGCTGAACACTGTTGTGCAGCAGTTTGTGTTCATTGGTCGGCTCTGCAATAGGTGTATTCTGCAATTCCCTTTTGTAGTCTTGAAAAGCAGAGTTGAGTTACCCAAGCTGAACTGGAAGGGACTTGTGAGGAGAGGGGATATTCCTGAGTGTATCATCCTGCACTCTCAGCTTCAGTTGCAACAGAGCTATAGACTGTATTGCCCAACAGGCAGGCAGCTCTTTAGGTAAGCATTGATTTTGCAATGCACAGCTAGCAAAATTAAACTGGGTAAATCACTGATGGCGGTTTCCCGCGGTGCCCCCCCCCCCCCCCCCCCCCTCTGCTCTAGTGGCTTGTGTCTGTGGGTGAAGTGAGTTTCAGGGCCCCAAGCTCTGAATGTACGCTAACCAGCTTCCAGCCTTGGTTCTCTTCTCCGAGTTGTAATTCAATTTTAAAATGGAAAAGTGATAAGGAATCTTTGTGCAGGGGATGCTCTTCATACCACAGAGTTAAACTGCAGCTTTTGGGTTCTGCTCTGATGAAGCTCTAAAAATCTAATTAACCTAAAAGGGATGAGGTGTGCCCTGGTTGATGCCAGATAAAACAAAGCACTCACACGTGTGGTGAACAACTGTATTGTTTCTTCTCTACCTGTTCATAGCAGCTTCCCAGCCTTCATTTGCTCCGATATCATTGTTGAAGAGAGTGGTGTAGGGTAGCGTGCAGAAGATGTGCCTCCAGCCCTGTGTCCTGCTCCTCATGGGAGGGTGGCAGTGGTGGTAAAGGCAGCTGCCAGGTCTGTGTCAAGTTTGGTGTGATAAATAAGTGCAAGAAGACTTTTTTTTTTCCCCCCCTCTCCCAAGGGGTTGGGGAAGAAAAGGGGGTTGTCTGCCTTTCACTCTGTTTGGGGACTGGTGTTAATTGCAAAGGCAGATTTAGGTCTGGTCTGTACTTACGTATTTCGGCACTAAACGTGAGCTGCTGCTGTAGCGAGTTGCGTTTATTGCATATCTTTGACCACGTCACCCATTGATCTCTGCCCGGTCACCAGCTATTTCTGGTGCTCCAAGTCTGAGCAGCAGCGGTCCCCAGAAGAAGGCTGTCTCACACGCGGTGGTTTGTCTTCTCACTGCCAGTGTGGATTTTTCATCATCTTTAAAAGTGAAACACTTCTCTCAACGTTCAGGGGTTGGTCCTGCACAAGACTGTTTAAGGCAGGCTGGTTCGCAACCCTGCAGAGTGATATGTTACAGTCCTACAGCACTGAGAAGAGAGAGGTGGTCAGCTTCAGACATGCTGTGTTTGCTTCCAGGGCACGATATAGCTGTGTCCTCTATGCGGAGATGCAGAAAGGTAAGGATAAATTTACAGAAAATAATAACCTATTGAAGTAGAAGTAATAGCTGTAAAAGAAATTGGACTGTCTTTTCCGAAAACAGAATCTGGATACCAAGTTTGCCATCAAAATATTCAAAAAGGCTAGTGCAGATATGCTTAAACAAGGATTTATAGTGAGTGAAACTGAGAAAATTTGCTTTATGGTGTTTTTTTTTTTTAAACTGCAGAAGAATAGCGTGGAAAGAGATTACCACTCTCTTCTGTGTCGGCATACAGCTGCATGCGAAGGCTTTGCAGCTGTATTTTCTGAACATCTTTACAAAACTCACCTAGAGTTCCCAGTTAAAGACCTTGCAGCTGCTAGCAGTTCTGCTGTTGGATGGCAGCTGCTGTATTGACAAGTGCATTTTTATCATGGGAGATGCTGGTGGAGTGGAAATGAGCAAGAAACAACTGTTTATATAATCTGTGCCCTATAGATCAATTACTGCGAAAACAAGCCCTTCACTTGTCTGCAGCAGCAGCATGCACCTTGAACTGCGCTCGCTATAAATAGCTGCAACGCCAAGCAGCAGTGTCTTCTGAGAAGTGCCAACCTGAGTGCCTTTGCGTTCTCCTGGTGCAAGCAGGGACGTGGTAAACTGCTCTTTTAAGTGAGAGTAGTTCCCACAGTGGTTAAAGCCGCTGCCACGAGAGTCTCTCTGCTCCTGTTTGGGTTTTTTTTTTGAGGTTTGAAAAGTGCCTCTTTCTTACCTGGAACTCTGCTATACTGAATTTCATGCATATGATAACACTTCCGTTGTATTTCTTACCCTAATTGCCAAATTGGTATTCAAGCAATATAAATGATTTATCAGCTGAAGCTCTTCTGGGACTCTTGTAGCAACTCCTATTCCTAGTACATCTAGAAAATTCTCTCCAGTTTTACATTAAATATTCGGAGTTGGTGATTCTTTAAGTCGCGATTAAAACCGCATGTGTCAGGAACATGCTTGAGGTCAGCTTTGGAGATTCATTTCTGCATGTCGGTTGCAGTACGTGCTTTATTTAAGTGGTTGACATGTTTTTAATCAGAATCGTTGACAAGCATGCAAAAAACAAACCAGTACTAAGAGTTTAAGCTACACAAAGTAGAGAGGAGTCAAGGTATTGCAGCCTTGAGCCACGGCATTTATGGTGATCACTGATTTTTTTAATTGCTTCATCCTATTTTCCCCTCATAGTGTAGTAACTCATTACACAGACAGTAAAGCTTTCTTTTTTCTGGATTGTACCGTGAGCTGTACTTCCACGGTAAGCTTTTTGAAGCCAGATGAAGACACTGATGACCATGTCAAGGACTCTGCCTTTGCTGACTTCCAGTAAATTGGGATGTTTTTCTTTAACGGGGGTTTGGGAAGTTCTTATGGGAGCGTTCCCATTGAAGTTGGATTGGGGAGTCCTGGAAGGGTTTTGCTGTGCTGCAGGATCACTTGCTTGGATAACTTCCCTCCCCAACAGGACTCTGGTGATTTAGCAAAACGAAGTTTCCTTTTCATAATCATTATTTCTTATTCCTTTCTCTATTCCTCCTCCTTTCTGTTTCTAAAGCAGAGGTTCTCTTAATGTCAGAGAGAAGGGCTAGAGCAAAATCTTTTAGGGATTTTGCATTTTTTTTTTCTTCCAAATCTCTGAAGGTTTTCAAACATCACTCCTGCTTTAAATTTCTAAAACAAAAAAACAACCCATACTTCTGCTTCAGACTTGATAATTTGGAATTATTGATGTGCAACTCTTCCAGAGGTGTGAGCACAGTTCCTTGTACCGATGTCTTTCATCTTGTTTGCTGTTCTGAGGTATCTAACGTAGCGATAAATTATCTAGTGCTGCCCTTGCTGCTTAATCAGTTCTTGCCAACTCTTAACACTAATTAAGGTGGTGGTGGGAACACCCTAAAAAGATCTGCACTCTGAATAGACTTCTCATATTTATGTAGCGTACATGTTTTATTGACTTTAGTTTTTAAATGTGTCTGTTATTCACAAGTGGTAAAGCTGTAAGAGCTGTCCTGGTCATGCCAAACAAGTGTCAGTAAAACCTCCAACCACATTACTTGCTAGATGCTGTAATTTGCTGTCTTTTCTTTTTTTTTTCCTCTTAAACATTCAAGACCATTAGAAAAAACACAGGTACTTGGGAGAGAGGAAGGTAGGTTGTAACTGCACAGAATTTAAAAAGAAGAAAATCTCTGCCAGAAATGAGACCCTTTCTAAATAAACAAGACAGCTTTTTTTTCCCAATTGTAAACTGATCTTGTTGCCATAACCTAATTACTGGTGGTGAGCTGTTTGACTGGCTTTGGTTGTGAATGGTGCTTCTACAGCCTTTTTTTTTTTTTGTGTGTGTGTGTGCAAAGAAGCTCTCCAGGTAAGAGTACCAGGATGCTAGTCTTGTCTGGAAGACTGTGTTGAGGGAACTGGGAAGCATGGTCCAAATAGGATTTGCTTGGGAGAACTATTTTTGAATTATATTCTTCAACAATGTTAAACTCTTGTGATGTAAGCCTTCAAAAAAATCAAATTCAGGAGAAATCACCTCAGATTGCACCACGTCTTTTCTCTGTTAAATAGTAGCCATTAAAAAAAAAAGACAAAAGGTGTTAAAAAGTGAAATGGTTTTAGGCCACTCTGAACTAGTTTGCTGTTTGATACCCAATAATCCTTCCACAATTTTTCAAGGGGACAGCTGCAGCTAACAAAGGTTTTAGCCTGTCAGGCATCCCTTAAACTTGTTTTGTTTTTTAAAATCTTTCTGTAAACAACATTCCCTAAACCATGCTTTGTGCCCATCTAGGGCAGTGGAAAAATCAGTGGGGCAGGAGGCTTTGAGGGGGGCTGTTCGGTGGGGTCCCAACCATAGTGCTTCAGAGGCATCTGAGTACTGCTTATGGTTTAGATGAGTTCTATAGGAAGTTCTTGAGCTGTGCAATGTTGAGGATCCTGAATTGCCTCTGGCTTCTCGGAGGAAGTCCAGGGTAGCTCAGAGTAGCACTAAATCCCCTGAAAAGCCGATAAAATGAGGTATTTGACATAAGAGCAAACAAAATGTGCAATAGTAATAATCTTGATTGGGAGGGAATGAGGAACGAAGTCATTGGGGTGATACTGCACAAACTCTGTTTCAGACTAGGGGTGGGCAGGACTTTGAAGTCTTGAAGCTTAAATCATGGTATTAATGGTATCTGGGGTTTCCCCCACTCCCCATACGTAAGCATAAATTGTATGGTGTTTAGATGGCAAATATGGGGAAAGCAGTTTAAATCAAAATCACTTCTCATCCTGTAAAAATCTTGAATCTGTTCAGATGCTTATTCTAATGCTAGTAATTGGATTGTGTGAAATCCTAAAAATGTTGAGCAAAGTCAGAATCAGTATTGCCCAATGGAATTCCTTTTGAGTGTGTTCTTGCTGGTTTCCTGAGTTAGAAGTCATAATTTTATTTGTGATATAACAATATATACTGCCCTTTATGACAGTCATTTTTCACAGTGGTTAATCTTGATGTTGAAAAATTTGTGGTCGTGGGTGTACAAAGTACAAAACTTCTGATGTAAAATACTAGGAAAAGCTGAAATACAAAAAGGTGATGGAATTGCTTTAAAATAATTTTTTCTGTCTCTTTTCATGAGGTGTTAATGAATGCTTAAGCATTCTTTGCAGCTGGGAAAAATGTTTTGTTTTTAATTTTAGTCCTGCTAGTAAAGTCTTGTCATGTATGTCAATGAAGCAGAAAGAAAATTACTACAGAGCTAACTGTAGGTTGTCATTAAAGCTGATTTCCTGTATTAAGCCAAAAACAATGCAAGATTTAATTTCTGGACTTCCTAAATACGTTAGTCATGCTGCTGGCTTGCTAAAACCCAAACCCTAAGAGCTACAGAAATTTACCATGGGGACTATATTTGAAAGTATTTATTTGCTCTTGTCTGTCACCTTATCCTGATCTTCACATGTTGATCTTCTGCCTTCTCTATTTTTAAGATAATGTGCTTCGACTTCCAGCTGTTGACACTTGCAGACAGCTGCTTGTAGGGTCCTGCCTGAAACCCTTCCTCTCTTCGTTTGGCCAACGAAATAAGAAGCGATCTGTTGTTTGGAGAGCACAGCTGAAGTCGCATCCTGCCAGATTCTTGGGCAGCAATGTAATGGGGGAAAAAATCCTGCCATAACTGCATGGGCACTTACTAGTTTGCTCATAGTAATTGAGAACTCAACACTACTTAAAAAAAAAAATCTTCCAACCAGATAATTTACTATAAACAGAGAAAGGGGAGTTTCCTGGGAGCTAAATGTAAAAAATAGCAGTTCTTAAGTTTTTGAAGCTCAGATTAAATAATTTGTTCTAGTGCTGTCCCTTTGATAGCACCTCATTGTCTGCAGTCTTACTTGCATTTTTACCTACTCTCAAGTATGAGCTGCCAGAAGGTTTTTGGGCATCAGTTATTTTAGTGGCTGGTAATACCTGGAGCTCTAGAGTGTATTCAGCTCAACTGGCTTGTATATTTGACATAGCGCTTAGAAACAACATGGGACTGAATATGTTCGTACTGAAAAATAGTGAGTCAATTAGCTTTTTAACTTCCTTCTCAGCAACATGCTGCAGTGCTTCATCAACTAACTTCATGAGGGTTTTGTACTTTGAGTTGTGGTTTTTAGCAATGACTAAACCAGAAACCAAGGAGGGTTGACAATGCAGTGCTGCGGTATTAAACTTGCTATAATTCATTCTTTCATAATAATGTGTTTCTGAGAAATCTTCTTTCCTTGTTTTCTGCCCCCCTATCTCTAACTATTTTCATCCTGGTGAGTTAGATCTGATGTTCTTGTGTTGGTGGAATGACTTCTCCTTAGGCTGGTCTCAACTGCAGTAATGTGGAGACATCGAACTCAAGTGCCTCCAACCTTTTAGACTTCTTCCTTTTGAGCCAGCTGGAAAGGGTGCGTTATACTGAAAGCTCTTTTAGGTCTCACCCTTCAGTTAAAGTATCTTCTCTGTAGTGGAGCAGCACTGTTTAAATATGGCAATGAGTAAGTGGCAAAGGCAGGACTGGGTCCAGGCTGTGGAGAGGCTCTAGGCGAGCAGCTCGGTGCAGAAGCAGACCTGGTGACACAGGCTGTGCCTATGCTGGGAAGGGGCTGGTGCTGAAAGGTGTGCACGTCTCACAGGGGCTCACTTCGTATCGGCTCAAATCTAGTTGTGTGGACTGAATATCCACAAGTGGAGAAAGTCCATTAGGTGTGCTCTTGGAGTACCTCTTCTGGGTTAATTTTTCTGCAGAGATCTAGTTTGTGTGCTGAAATGTCTCTGAGATACAAACCAGAATACGGTTTAAGTGGTGTGTCCCAGGAGATGCCCCTCTGAAGTGCGCTGGCCCAAACTGAAATGTTGATATGGATGTACCCTGTGTCTAAGGCACTTGCTGTTTTGATTCTGTTTTCTCCCAGGATCCTGGATGCTGCTGCCAGCTTGGTTTAGTGTGGTTTTTTTTCCAGCTAACTTTAAGAAAATGGTGGGAGGAGGTGAGCCTTGTGGACTTGCGATGGTGGGCGCTTCCATTGCTTAGCCTTTTCTTTACCTACTCCTGAACAGAGCTAGGGGAGCTACTTTCCCTGGGTCATTGCAAGGCAGCTGGGTCCAGACTCCAGCTGGAAGGAGAGGTGAGGGGCTGGGAAATGCAGGTGGTGATGGGGGAGGCCTCAAACCACCAGGAGCCAGAGCGCTGTGGGTGATCGGGAAGTCTCTTTTTGGGAGCTCAGGTGCAGAACATAGGCTTGTTCCAGGAAAACCAGCTCAGGATCCAGAGGCTTTGGGATGGATTGCCATGCTAGCAGAGCTGAAGGTCGAGGAGCATAAGTTTAGTGCAGGCCACCGGACAGATCTTGACAGCCTTTTCCAAACCCTCAGAGGGAAAGATGGTGTCTCATTTAGGCAGACTGCTGGAGAAGACATGTGTGTTCTATGTACTTTGGGAACCTGAGTATCATCAAGGTGCATCTTGGATTTAAGAGTTACTTCAGAAGTCATGCTTGTTTGTATCTTCTTACCGAAAGTTGTGTTTGTCTTGAAATGGTTTATGAAAAGATTAGTATGAAACAATATCTTCAGTTTATTTTGTGTTGTTGGCAGGATCTTTGTATATTCTCTTGTTTCCTAATTGTTTGCAGGAACATAATGGTGCCATTTTCATGCGTTAATTATGGTAGAGGTTTGTATGCTCTCTGTGTGTGGTGGGGAGAGCTACAGCAGCACAGCACCAGCCTGCTGGTGGTGGCAGGCACCCTCCTGTGGCCCATCAGCTCATTTCCCCCAATTCCCACCCTCTTCCAGCTAGGAGGAGAACTAAGGTCTTTGTGATCTATGCTGTTTATCCCAAATTTGCAAATCCAGAGTCTAGTCAGAAAGTCTGACTTCCTTGAGTGCTTTTATAAGCCCTGTGGGTGTGGTGGTAGGATACCCGTCTCCACTTCTGGGGCAGATGGCCTTGCTGAAGTAGGAAGCGTGCTTCTCACTCAAGCATCTTCCTGTGAAAGCGTGTCAGCTCTTTCAAGAGAAGGCTGCAGCTGTCTCATGGCATGGCTGTAGACTGCAGACTTTCCAATTGGACTGCTTTGAGGATGAAGACATGAAGTCAAGTCATGTTTGCTATTCATGGTGTCTCTTCTAGCTGTCTCATGGCATGGCTCTAGACTGTAGACTGCTCAGAGGATGAAGGCATGGAGTCAGGTCACATTTGCTTGTCATGATGTCTCTTCTAGGTATGTTGGACTGAGATGCATGGAGAATATAGAAAGATCCCAGCTTTATTTACATTTGTGAACACCCTATGCAGAGCCTGCATGAAGTGCAAGGAAAGTGGAACCAGTTCAGGGTCAGCAAGAAGAAGGGCTGTAGCTTAGAGTCAAGTCAGATGCTGCTTTTGGCTTTTTCCTTAAGGCACCCTTATGCTATGGGGCAAAATGTTTCTGTCCCCAGCCACAGGCCTGTCTGGTCCTGCTCTTCATGCTGCTGTGAAGCTTGTGGGAAAGGAAAAGGGAAGGGAAAATGCCTTTACTGTGGAGGGAGAGGGAGTAGACTTAAATTGGGAATAGAAAGGTCAAAATACATGTCTGACAGTGCAGCAGCCCTACTGTCAAACTGCAGGAAATTGGTAGGGTCTGGTTATAGGTTATCCCTTAACTCCACTGGGATTATGCCTTAACTCTATTCCCTTCCTGCCAAGCTGTAGGGAAGTACAGCAAGATGCTAATTACACATTTATGCCTGAAGATTTATTACAACTCTGTTACCTAGGAAAATCCAAAATGTCTTTTGGGGGGAGGAGGAATAAAAAAATACCTTATTGTGAGTGGTCTGTGTTTGACTCTAAAGCTTTTCATGATAGTGCTGGACGTTTGACTGCATCAGCAAGTTTGTCCACATACTGTTTTTATGCAAGTGTTATGGTCTGACAGCTATGAATCACACGCTCAACTCTTGATTTGCATCAATCAAACCACATTTAAGAGAGGCTTTGTTCGCAGTTTGGAACACAAGACCAAAGCAAGTGTGCGAGTGACTGCTTCGAGCAGATCCTCTTGAAACTGGGTTCAATGGTCCAGGCTCAAACTCTGGGGAGAGAGCCTGTGGTTCAAGTGGGAGATGAGAAGTTGATGTTCTTTTCCTTCCAGTCCCCCAGACCCCTCCTGCTGGTACACTGAGTTGTCACTGAACTCTTTGAATCTGTAGGTTTGGGCTTGTGTTTGAGGCACCTATCTGTGCAGGTTTCTTTTGTGTAAGCACGGGGTTTATCCCCAAGGTTGCTATGATGAGTGTTTTTATGTAAAGAGATACAGATTTGTCTTTACATTTAATTATTTGTTGGGTTTTTTTAATAAGAACTTAATAAAATTAAATTTATTACAGAATCATCTTTCCATCTCTCCAAACGTGGGAGACTTTTCTTGCAGAATTATCTATACTTTTAGACAGTAAGTCTGTACTTTCTGACCTAGAAACTGTGACTGCAGCAAGATCGTAAGCCAGGCAATGTCAGTGCTGAAACGGAGCTCCCACCTCGAAGTGGATTGCAAGCCCAGAAATAAATCCCTTTGGCAAATTCAGCCTTGGGGTGGGACACGACTTCATACTGCTGATGCGCAGAAAGTCTTTTGGAGAGGCGTTACAAAAAAAGCAACAACCCCAAAACTCACAACAGTCTTATCTGCCCTTCACTTAAAATCACTGGTACCTAGCTAGCGATCTTTAAAATAGTTACAGAGCTGTTCCTGGAAATACTCTGAGGTTTTATTTGTTCCCTTTTGAAGCCTTCTTGGTGAAGGTTCGCCTAGCAGTTAGGCAAACTGTAAGGTGTATGCTGTCTTGTTGTATGCAAGGTCTAGAGTAAACCTCCTTTCACTTGTAGATGAGATCGACCGTATTTCCTCCTTTCATCTCTCATGTCAGCCTTCAGGACCTGTACTGAGGTCCTCCCTAGCTCTGATGTTCCCGTGCAAGCATGCTCTGCTTTCCCTTGTCCTAAACCCACCCTTGACCTAGTTCATTCTCAAACCACTTCCCTGCCTCTTCCTCTCTCCATGCTTTCAGCTCATTGAAGTCTCTTCTCCTCCTTCCCATCCCCCTCTGGCACCAGTCATTGTGCTCATCAAAACATTGATCTCATGGGCTGTAGGCTTGCCAGCATAATAAAGCCACTGCTCTTCCAAACATCTCCCCCCC
>NW_008794170.1:701599-730636 GCF_000699145.1 Aptenodytes forsteri | reverse complement strand
CCGCCCTTACAAACACAGAAACAATTTTTTTTTCCTCTTCATTGGACTTGCTCTCACTATTTTTCAGGCTGAAATTAGAGGATTAATTCTTGCTTTCCTGCTGACAGTCATGGAAACGAGGTAATTTCCAAGTGTCAGGATGCTGATCCTTATCTCATTCAGTTCCCAAAGAAGGTAATAAAATAACTGTAAGAATAAGTTGCTGTAGCAGATGCAGCACATGGGCACATGGCAGTCTATTAATTACTCATGTTCTACCCAACTTTTAAAATAAATCAATAAATGCTGATAAAACACTAGAGAGCATGCAGGGCTTTTTTTCTCTACCCGTATTTCTTCCTCCGGACACTCCGATCGTAAATTTTGGCTGGTTTTAACTGTCCGGTTTTCGGACAACCTTAGTGTTTCCCTGTGGAAATGAACACTGACAGGCCTGCTTGCCTCTTTCTCCAGACTTGGGGATGTCATTGCTAGCTGGTTTTAATCCTCAGAGGCAGACTAGCAAGGAGGTAGCTGTTTTATCAGTTCATTATGTCATATATTTGCAGTATGGTAGTTCATAGCATCCATGAAATTACTTGGAGATAGAGAGGAAACAATCTTCCTGAATGTTGCAAAGAACCCTTATGTCCCCAACCGTTATCTCATTTTTCCTTATGCAAATCTCTGTTTTTGAGTTGTTACAACAGTCGTCTCCATGATCTTCCATATCCTTATGCTGGTCAACGTGATGGACTCTTCTTGCCGGTGTTAAGTGTGGTGGCAGAGGAGTGTTCCATGCATTTGCTAATGCTTATGCATTATATGACTGAGAAACCCGCTTTTCTTTATATACTATTAATAAAACAGAAGCAGCTTGGTTGAAGAGCCTGGTCATACTACTCTGTTGGTCCTCCTGGCCTAGTGATGGCAGAGCTATGACGTGGACAATGTTGGTGCTTACCATGGTGCTCCTGTCCAGGTACTTGTTTCCTCTGCAGTGTTTCTGACTCAAACATCTGTCATATAGGAAAGGTGAATGTAAAATAGATAAGATTAAAAGTAATTTAATAAAATCTTTTGAAATGAGGGGAAATAGGTCATTCCTCTTTTTTAAATCTTTTATTGATCCTTTCTCTTTTACTAAAGATGTGTCAGAGGAGGTGTTTGGGGTGTGTGTGTGGGAACTGTATCTTTCCTTTCTTGAGGTTTCTAAGTGACAGTGTCCTGTTTTCATATACTTAAGGAGGACAACTTTAAGAAGGGGCCTGTTCTATCACTGTTTTATCACAGACAACCACAAGCAGACATAGCTTTATATAAGGAAAAAAAAATTTTTGCAAGTTGCAATGTTAGTTCCACCTTGGTGTTTAGGAGCATTTTGGGGAGGTGCCCTTAGGCAATCTGGCTGTACTTGTAGATGTGCGGGATGGGAGACGTGACAGAAAAGTCAGCTAGATTCAGGCGGTTCCCTACAGCAGCAATTCTCCTCTGGTTTGTGGAATATTTGACAAATTCCAGTTGTTTAATGAAGCAAACGTGGATTCCTAGTTGTCTTTTGGCTGGACATCAGGAATGCCCTTGCCCTAAGACTAGCACCTTCTGACTCTCCTTGTCCTGCTGCAGGTCTTCGCTACTAGCTGACAAGTGACTACTTAACCTCTGGTGCTTTCACTAGTACTCAGCCACCTAACCCTGCTTTCACAGGCTAACAAAACCTCAAGAATATAGCCTAAAAACAAAGTAGTTGGTGATATGCCTAGACTGATGCTGTTGTTAGAAGGGTATTTCCCTGCTAAGTAGTTACCAAAGTTGTAAAGATCAACGGTCACAAGCTGCAGTGACTGAATTGTTTTTAAGCACCTTTTGAACTTTGATTTATGAACAACTGCATTTCGAAATTAGCAAATGGCTGCACTTAAGGCTAATGAGTGAGTAAAAGGGCACTGTGTTACAAAAGCCTTTGAAGAAACCGACACTGTTCTTGGACTTAGAAAAGGGAGGACTTACAAAACCGGAGTAGTACTGGGCTGGGTTTTTTTAAGGCTGCATGTGATCAGTTCGATAGTTTATCTCCAAATGTCTTATATGCATGCAAGCTTTGAAATGTTTAAGAATGCAGGTCTTAATCCAGCAACTGTTTTGTAATGAAGTGTATTTCTGATTTGGCAAACGGTAGGTGCAGTTGCACAGTGTTGATCTCCTCCCGAGTGTGTTTCTGTATCTCCTTTACACCATGAACTCAGCGTTACAGGAGGACATGTGTAGCTGGTGCTGCCTGCTCAGTTGGAGAAGGGAGCTGGGCTGCTGGTTCTCCATGCCGCATGCAAAACAGGGGCCTTGGTGACATGAGTGGGACTTCATTGTGGTGGTGAGTTTGCCCAGGCTTCGATTCTGCTCCGTTGCCACCGCAGGCTGCAGCAGTAACACTTCTGCCTCCAAAAAAAATCAGAGATGGCTGTTAGAGCAGGCTCTTGGACAGTCCTGGCAGAGATCTTTCTGGAGGAGAGCTGCTTGGCACACGTGTGTCTGCTCAAGGAAAATCTAAGGCAGGGGAAGAGAGGAGGTATTTCATAAAAGATCTTGCCCTGTTTGTCCAAAGCATGCAGTCAAAGCGGGGCATGTTTTAGCTTTGCCTTGCTTTTGTGATAGCTTGTGGCCCGGCAGATGGGAGAGGCAGAAAGCTGTGCCGAGCAAGAAATCAGCCTCCCTGAGAAGACCCAAATGCAAGGGGAAAGCTGTGATCGGTCAAACCATGCTTGATTTTGGCACCTTCTTTGTCCTTCATCTCCTTTCCTAACTGTGTATCCTGAACAAGCTGAAAAAGTAGGAGGGGAAACACTTTTTCAATCCTAAACTAAAGGAAAGCTTGTGGTAGTAATTCAGTGGAAATTAAAGTTAAATCTCTCTATTAGCTTGACTTAAGTGGAAATTGTTAAATACTCTGGGATGGTGTCATTCTGTGACCTAAGACTACAGTTTGAAGTTTTTCAGGATGTTTTTGCTTTTCTTCACCAGCTTTCCAAGTCCTCGAGTTGCTCGTCAACGTTTTAAAGATCTTCGCAATGAAAAATCTTCGTGTTGTGTTTTTCTTTTTTTAACTCTTTATAGGTAATACTTCTGGGCTCAAAACTATCAATATTAAGTTAACACAAAATCCATAGGCTAGTGCCTCCTGTTTTATGCTGTTTTAGTAAGTGAAGTTTGGTTTTATTAGATAACTACATATGTTTCAAAAACCTTTTTACGCTTCGGCAGCGTAGCAGCTGAAGTGCTTTCAGAGTGCAGTCTCGAGCCTGGCTCTTTGATCTCCCTGGGGATTATGCAGACAGAAAGTAGTGGAAAGTGTGTGTATGTGTATGATTTGAACTTCTAGCTGGGATTTTGACTTTAGGTGAAAGTTGTTTATTTTTGAGAAGTTCTGCAAAGGCTTCATCCTTTGGAAATATAAACTTACCCTTGATTGACTTGTTCCTAGTGCCTCAAAATATGGGTCTTATTTTGTATTAGTGTGGGGTTTTTTGTGGGTTTTTTAATTATTTTATTTAATCCATTTGCTGGTCTGCAGGCACAGTTGCTATGCTTCAACCAAAAAGCTAGTGCAGAGGCAGGAATTGAGATGCAGGAGAAGACTGGGAAGGCAATGGGACCTGCCGAAGTGAATACTCATGGCAGAGGAGGTATTGGTGGTAAAGCCAGTCAGTCAACCCATGAGCTTTCTGCTCTGGGGCCCTGAGCATGCCTTAAGTGTTGGTGTGCGGTACCCTTAGCTGGAGGTGGCTATCCTGTGGAGGAGAGGAGGCTATAGCTCTGGTTGTCTTGGTGGCTGTGGCCATATAGTAGAAAGGGTTTGCAGTGAGGCTGCTCTCATTCTGCCTTGAAATTCCTTGAAAGGAATTATTTTCTTTTTGGTATTAGTTAATGACAGTAAAATCTTGCCCTGAATCTTACTAGGAACTGTACTAGTTACTGTTTGTTACTGTTTTCCCTCTTAGGCTTAAGTACTGTCAAAGTTCAGGGTTAGCATCTTTTTATTCAGTCCCTACTCATATACCCACATGCTTTCCCCCCCCTTTCCTTTTTATGGCAGTCATCGTCTGATGAAACACTTGGTGACAGAAACAAAAGAAACTTACTCCCTTCCATGCCACTCATTGCTCTAAAAGCCCCGAGTGTTTAAAAATCTGCCTGCTGTGTTTTCCTTATTCTGCTGTGTTATTTTTCAAAGCAGGTCTTTGTCTCCGCGGCAAATGTGAATATGTGGCTGTGAATTTCAGTTGTATATATTCTGGGTTTTTTTTTGGATTAGCCTTAAGTAGTTGCATCTTGCGTTATGCACATGCATGTATATATTGCAGCAGCACCATCTCATGCATATGCATGTATATATATGCAGCCGCACAGTCTCATGTAGGAAGTGTGCGTTATGTGTGGAGGAGCTGCTGCCAGGTGCTGCCTGGCGGTACATACATAAAAGCTCAGCTGTATAGTACCAGCACCAGATTAATGCAATGCCTCCTTAAGAGGGAAGATTCCTAAACTGTGGGTAAACAAGAGCCCCATTGATCTGTGTGTTTCTAAACTGCATGTTCAAAGTCCTTTTTGATGACTTTATATATAGTATCTACTTTCGAGGACAGATAATAATTTTACGTGCATAATGAAAACCACTGTATTGCAAGGGATGGCTTGCTTTTCTAATGGTGTCCACAGGAGTAAAAATAGCTTTGCCTTACGTGGTTTTATTAATCATTTGATGTGTGTTTAGGGAACCCGGCATAAGGTGCTGCCAGCATAGCAAGAGCAGATTGACTGCCCTTCCCCGAGGCGAGGGCTGGCCGAGCTCCCCACCTCTGAGAGCCAACAAAGCTATGCCTGAAGAAGCCTCTCTTTCCACTTTTCCCCCAGCAGTCTGAAACCCAAACCGACTTGCAATATTTGCCCTGTCTGCTGTGTATTTGTGCGTCGGTGTGCCCTGTAGAGGAAGAAGTGAGTCTGGATGGAGTTGTGTGCAAGGCTTGTGGGCTTCTGGAGGAGCCCTGTTCTAAAGACCCCTGTTCATGTGCCCTCCTCCTTGTATTTCTTTGCTTTTTGCTTCCCCGCTTAGCTCAGGCAAAACGCAGGGCTGCTCGCTTCCAGCACTCCTGGGTGTGGAGATGCCTGTGTGGTCACAGCTGCCATTGATGGTTACAGAAGAGGAAACTGCAAGTTTTTTCTGTCTTTCGTTGATCCCGAGTTGCTACTAAAGGATTTCAATTGCAGCAGTTCAGCTCTCTACCTCACTAAAGCTGCCTGTGGCTCCAGGTTTCAGGTCTTCTCCCATGGCTCTAAGGTGCAGCTGCAGACACAGACTCTGAATTTACAGCACTGAGGTAGGAGTTAACCCTGTGAAGTTGTTCCTACCCCTGAATGATTGTGATTTGTTTCAGTGAAAATGAAGTGAACCAAGGAGAGACCAGGCTGGCGGCCCTTTCTGAGGACAGCAAGCGCCTGGAGAACCCACCATATCATCTGCTAGCAATGCTTGCTCATGGTCTGAACTGCGTTTTATTGGCTGCTCTTTTGGTTTTGCTTCTGCCTGTGACTGGGATGCAGAAGCTGTTCCTTCCCCACTCGCTGGCAATTGGGAATGTATTCACATTCCAATATATGTCTACATATGCAGGTCCTGACGTGATGTCTGACAGCACGTGTGTCTCAGGACTTGTTATGGGCTTCAGGTCAAAGTATTTGTGTTGTCGTTTACTCCTTTGGGTGAAATCTGAGTTTGTGTGATTTAAACTTTCTCTGCTCTGCCGTTCCTCGTGTTTCCAATAGGTAGCTCTTAAATTAAACAAAACAAAACCAAAAAACCCACCCCAAAACCCCCTCTCTTCTAAAGCTCACTCAGAGCATCTGGGTGAATCATTCAAATGGCTGGAACTATTCAGGACTTATATAATTTTTAAATATCAAATGAGGCACAGAACTGTGTACTTGCTGTTTGGTGACTTTGTTTTTCAAAATACCTAGCAAAAGTGGGCACGCATGTGGTGTTCCTAATACTCTGTAAATGGTTTTGTCCCGAGTCTCTTGGGGATGGGTGTTTTCCCAAGGCGTTATGAAAAAAACATGAATTATGATTTCAAATTTCCATTACAACATAAACCGTGCAGACTTTCTGCAGAAAACTTAGGGCCCTGTAACTTCTGGAAATCTCAGTAGCTTTGTATTAAGCTCTTTTCTGTGTGATCTCAAGGCCTGCATCTAAGAGTCAACAGCTTCATTCCAGGCCACGTATATTGCAACATGAGAGATGTCCTCAACCAGAGGGAAGGTGAGCAAATATTTTTTGGGTAGTTTTTAACTCTTCCAAATAATTCTTCTATGGGTTTAAGTCTAAGGTAATGTAGACCAAGAGTGTGGGTTTTGTGTGTTGTTTTTTTTGTTTGGGTTCCCCCCCCCCCCAAGCGTACTAGAATGGGTTTCCCTTGCTTGCGGAGAGCATGTTGTATTTTCCTTAGCCACTCTCTGTGAGACTGGGTGCAGGTCACTGAGCTGTGCTACCCTGCAGGGCTGAGGTGTCACCTCCCTGGTGGTGACACCCAGCCAGCTGCTGTGGGACAGCCTGCTTGGGGCCTTTTGGTTAGGGGTTCATGAGTAGCCTACACACACTAGCTTCTTCCCCCATGTCTCTTTGGAGCTCTAGTTAGCCAGAGATGATCAAATATGGGCTTTGTGGTGCTAACCACAATTTAAGAATGAGTGAAATTAACTTTGCAGGCCATTGATAATTCGTTTTCTTCTTGGTGCACTTTTTAATCTCTTGGGGTGAAAAAATCAGCCATCATTTAAAGACTTAAAGGTGGTTCTTCTGCTTCCTTGGGTGTTTTTTCAGGACATGGCACTCAGACTGTGAGAACTGTGTGTACAGCATGTCTTGAGTTGCCAGAAAAACACCCAGACCCTGCCTTAATGCTTGGTTTTGGAAGGGCAGGGGACTGTAGTACCAAGTGGTACCTGGGTCATCACCCCTCTGGCGTGGCAAAGATCTGCTGATCTCACTTCTTTAGCTACTTTGCTCAAAAGCTTACGGATATCGTAAACTCTCCCTTTCATGGGTCGTGCTTTCAAAGAAATGCTAAAAGCGAGCTGGCTTTTAGCCCCGAGCAGGACTATCAAGGTGGTTTTTTTCTTTTATCAGCTGTGTCATATTTTCCTACTTCTTTGCACCTTTCCTAGAGTCTCTTGCTGCCCATCTTCCTTCGGACAGTAATTCCCCATGTCCTATGTATCGTGAACTGTCTCCTTTGCAGTCAGCTATCAGTTTCTTACTGCTCTCTTTACCTTTTTGCTGGATTTTCAGGACTGACACTGATCAATAGATTTTATTGATGGAGGACAAGATGGATAGACTGTGCATGGTAATAGTAGTTTAGGAAAAAATTGCTAAAAACAGAGGCAAGTGCTTCTGATTTGTAACAGTGTTGTACGTGCACATTTGTGTCTTTCCTGTCTGTTCAGTGTACAATGCTGGAAATATCAACAGATTATTAAATAAAAAATATTTTAAATCTCACCAATTCATTATACATTGCAGATGAATTTGTTTTGAGGGAGAATTACTTTGAGACTGAGCATTTTGTAGGAGGCTGATGATTTGCAGGGTGGCAAGCTACAAAGTGAGGTGGCAGGTCTGGGGTAGAGAATCTGTGGGGAAGATGCTTGGGGGATGCTGTCATTCCTTGAACTTAACCCATCTCTTCCTCTTCGTGCTCTTTATTTTCAGTGATCAACATGTTAAAAAAAATGAAATACATAAAAGAGGTTAACTTGTTATTAGTAAGATGACTGACCAAGAGGGTTTTTTTTTCCCCCTGAAAACTTCTTCATGCTCTAACTTAATATTAGTGCTGATGGTGTCTTCTGCTTTGTGTTCTTGGTAGTACTTTTGGACATGGGTGCTTTATAGCACTGAAGATTATTAGTAAGATGACTGACCAAGAGGGTTTTTTTTTTCCCCCTGAAAACTTCTTCATGCTCTAACTTAATATTAGTGCTGATGGTGTCTTCTGCTTTGTGTTCTTGGTAGTACTTTTGGACATGGGTGCTTTATAGCACTGAAGAGCGTTTAGGACTGAGGAGGCCTGATTTTGGTGATACTTTGAATAGCTCAGCCCAGAGATATTTTCCATCTAAGAAGGGTCATCATTGTCCAGGAGCTGATCATCCTTATCCAAGAGCCTGGTTCTGCACTCCTGTGCAACTGTACAGATATAGTCACAGAGGGTGGGAGCGCTGGTAAATCCAGTATTTTGGGGTCTGAGCATGTATTACAAGTGGCCGATGCTTTAGGAAAAGCATGCATGCCGCCTCCTTGGGGCTGGCGGTGGAGAGAAAGGTCTGCTCCAGGCTGGGGGTTCCCACAGCCTGGGAACACACTGTAACTTGGTGTGGTACTGAGGCAGCTGGATGGAAAGCATCTATATAAATTAAATACACTATGAAAATGAATACGGCATCTGCAGCACAAAGGAAAAGGAGAAACGTGAGGCTGGATACATGGTGGGACGCTTTTGGAAGTAAGTGCCTGGCTTTTCTTCACTTAGAAATACAATTGCTAGTCTGCTCCCACCCCCCGGCTGAATTCTTCATTTGGAGCATTGTTTGTGCTACCCTTGAACATTAACTGCCGAAGTGTCTTCACTTGGGCAGCCATGGAAGTCTGTTTTCCATCTTGCGGAAGATTCCAGCTAGTTAGGTTGCTTTTGTCATTCAATTTTCTCTTGTTTACCAGGGTATTAGGAAGCTGGAATACAAGCAGTCTGTGTTTTGCCCTAGGAAACATCAGTAGTCCAGTCACCATTCCAGAAATTCCTCTCGGTTCATTTTTCTTTGTAGCAGAGCTCACAAAGACTCTGAACGCAGTAAATGTAAATCTGAAAAGGTCAAACCTCATGTATGCCGGAGACAGCAGTACAGGATGACAATGATGCAGGGGCACAGATGAATTTTAAACTGTGGATTGAGAACAGTATGTTAATAGCGAACTGTCAAACTACATGTCTTGTGTATTGAGGAGGAATTAGAGGTAAAGCAGCAAGGATTTCTCTTGCGTTACTTGGTGACTTCTTAACATATAGCAGAGAGGGATCAAAACACAAGATTCATGGCTAGGAAAGGGTAGGAATTGCATAAACTGGGGTTGTTCTTTGCTTCTGCTTGCTTTGCCTGCAGGATCCCAGTGGCAGAGCAGTGCCTGGGGAAGCAGCACATCAAGGGGTTTTCCTGTTGGCCAAAGTTGTGTTGAATGTGCCGTTTTGAGTATGGGTTGATGCAGACCTCTGCAGCTGAGACACATTTCTGTTCTGCAGGTCCATTCACGTGTGAGCTTGCTGGTTTTGTGCTGAAAGCCTGTCCAAAGGCTTCAGTTTGGATGAAATCCTTCTTGTACAGCACTTCAATAATGGTGGGATCGGCTTTGCCTTGATGCATTTCCAATTCAAGAAATGAAAAACCGTACACAGTGCAGGGGGAATCTCATCTAGAGTAACAGAATTGAGAAATGTTAAGTGTTTTCAGCTGCTCCTTTGCACGTGGTGTACAAAGGATGAACAATTCCTGCTAGCTGGGCGTTCAGCTTATTGAAATGTGGGCCAGAATTGATTTTTTTCAGGGAGGCCATTGATTGGCACTGCTGGTTTGACGGGGCTGTCACTGCAGCACTGCCTCCAGATGCTGTTGCGCCAGCAAAAGGCAGCATGGCAATGTATGAGAGATGAACAGGGCTGGTTTCTCCGTCACTGGCTGGAGGAGAGCAAAACAAAAATAGCTGTCAGTGTAAAACACTGAAAGATGCAGCCAAAGCTGATGGAGGCATTTGTCTTTTAGCAAAGTATGAAATCATGTTGGGGTTTTTTTGTTTTGTTTTAAATAACATACAGGTAGGATAATATGTTCAGGATAATAATGTGCACTAGTTCTAGAAAATGAGAAACTGAGAATACGAACATTTAGTTAGCGCTGAATGCCTTGGAGCATGGGAAATGCCAGTAGACTCCTCTTCCCCTGGCGGCACCAGTGTTGCTTAGCTGCTGCCAGCTTCGTCATCCTGAGATCCCACCTTGCTGTTAATGTCTTGAAGTGACTTGGCACAGGGAGAAAATCTCATACTTACGATATTTAAATCATTCCAAGGAATGACCTAAGCTAGAAAGGAAGGGTGAAAGGTGCTGGGGAGTGCTGTGTGCCACCATGTGCCATGACTACTGGGAGCTGGCTGGTGCCTCTCCGGACCGTGGACTGCGGAATGGTTTGTGTGTGGCGGTTCCTGAGCTGGGCAGAAGGATGGGTGTGCTCCCTGAACGTGATGGGAGAGCACACGCTTGTGCCCCTGTTCCCCTGCCTCAGCTTCGTTTCATACGTGGGCTGTTTTAGGGCTGCTCATCTGTATTTGGTGCCCACCTTTGGGCTTTTCTTCCGCAGGCTGTGCAGTGCACAAAATTTTAACGTCCCTGTTGCAGTGCAGGGAGAGGCAGTTCCTATGGGTCACCATAGTAAGCAGGGAAGCAGGGAAGGCAGTTTTGTAGTGGGAAACCAGGAACCCACCATCTAAGGAAACTGCCAAATTGCAGTCACTCTTTCCCACCATAAAAGAGGGGAGGATAAAGCTTACAGAAAGGTATTTCCAGCTGAAACATCTCCAAATAAATTGAGGTCCTCTTTATACCATTTTAAATTTTTCTCACATTTTTTTGGTATATGGTGTGTTTACTGAATGTGCTGTTACTTGCTGTTCATGTAAACTAATGGAATATATTTTTGTTTTAGGACAATAACTGTATATATAAATGCATATAATTGACACATATACAGTGATTTATATAAATGTGTTAATTGATGTGGTACATGTCTTCTATATAATCAGTCTTCTGTTTTATGGTCTTCAACATATATAATATGGATTTGGAAAGGTGTTATGAAGGAAAAGGCATTGCTTTTAAATTTATTTAGAGAGAAAGAGTTCAAGGCCTGTTGTGCTTTAAACAAAAATATTCTTTAAAGATATTGGCACATAACTCCAGGCAGCATATGTCTCCTCTCCAGAGAGTCCTACTTGTGAAAGCAGTATCACTTGTGAAGGAGAGAATCACTGACTTGAAAAGGACTGGGTTATTTTGTCTAATCTGCCCTAGTTCAGAGCCTTTTCATCTTTGTTGGTTATTTAGCAGAGCCAGAAGCATAACCCAGAGACTCGTAACTGTGGGTTTTTTTGGTTTTGGTGTGTTTTTTTTGTTTTTTTTTTTTGTTTTGTTTTTTTTGCTTAAAAGAAGAAATCTCACCAGCAGCATGGGAGAGGAGTGAGCACTCGGACTCGGTGTGGACAGTTCTGGTTGCACCAGCGTGGGGCTTCTGGATGTTTTTTGTAGCAGTTTCTAATTAGTAATTTGTAATTAGTAATTTGCATCTTCCTACACGCATCCTTCCCACCCCAAGAAGTCTTGAGTCTGTTTTGTGGCTTTCCTAAACGTATGTGTAAAATCGCTCTCTGGCCATTTCAATGTCGGTACAGCTTTGGCGCAGCTTCCAAGCAGCTCAGAGCGGTGGGATGGCCCCTTCCACGCAGCGCCGTGTCCATGAGATCGGCAGCAAAGGCACCAGACTCCTGCAGTGTTGGGAATAGGTTATTGCATGGCCGTGTCTGCCTCGCTCTTTGAAAATTTGTTTCACGGTAGTATGAGACATTAATATTGATTTGCCCACTCCCCCATTTGCTGATAATCTTTTTTTTAAATGTCTTCCCCCTTCTATGGGAAGGAGGGACCCCTCAGCTGGGCAAAGCTCTAGTGGACTTCTGGTGGCTTTCTGGGAGGTGCCACTTGGCTTTCTGTTGGGGCACACAGAAAGCTGTGGAGGCATGGCTCTAAGATGAGAAATGGGAGATAACTTCAGATTTAAAAAAAACAACCAAACAACAACAAAACAAAACCTGAAATCCTTCTTTTTTTTCCTGATTACTTCTGAGTAAATGGTGCCTTAAGGAATATGTTAAGCAGTAAAAACAAGTATGTTCATTTACACTTTTCTACTTGCAGTTATCAAACAAAAACCAATATAACAAAACAGGAATGACATAAAAAAAAAAAAAAAAAAGCTTTGACTTTTCCTTTTTTCCCCCAGATATTTTTTGATTACTAAGAATGATGACACTTCTTGGCATTGCTATTTTTACAAGTTGGCTTATTGCATTGCTTGCAACTCTCAGTCTTTGTTTTATTTAGCTGTGGTTTTTAATTTCCTGCTTGTGGCGGGGGACGGGGTTGTCAAATGCTCTATAGCTAGGATCGTGTAGCTTGCCTTTCCGCTTGCAGTTATAGGGTTACAGCGGCGTTTGCTTCACAGACGGTTCAGTGTGCAAGTTGACAGCATATGGCTATATTCAGCATAACCTGCTCCTGTCAAGTCATGTGCAACTTAAAGCCTGATGTTTTCAGTGGTCATAAATCAGTGTTTAGTTTTGCTTGAACTTGGGAGTGAGCTTTTAAATAAAAAAATGTAGTCGTCTTAATGGCTTATCCTTGTTGGGTTAACTTGGTTTTGAAAGTAATGTATTAATTTCATTTTTGGAATGGGATTTTTTTTTTTTAAGACTGCATCCTGGAGGGAAGGAGAAGAGGATTGAGAGGGCCCTTAGGGCAACCTAAGAAGCCTTCTGATGGTATGCAGGCTGTTGGGCCACTGCAGCTGGTATCTTAGACTTTCCTGAGCTGGGAATGGGGACTTCACTGTTGGTCCAACACATTTTTGGTTGCGTGATGTTTAGGTGGTTCACAGTATGTTGCTTGCAGTTCATCTGCATAGTTTCCTTGCTTATGAACTTTTTTCTTTCGTAACACATGAAAAATATTTCATCATGCAGTCAACTGATTCTGCATTCGGAGAAATCCTCATGGATATCAGACCTCACCTAGGTGTCAAAACTCCTGAGATTTCTTACTGTGCATTAATGCTGTCTCCGGACAGACCTTGTGTACTGTGCACATCCGGGTGGTTGCGGCATTTATGCAAGTGCAGTCTGTGGGGTTGTTTAGCGCTTTAGTCCCCTGTGAGACTGCACACTGCAGGTAAAAGCTTATGTGCTCAAAAGGAATGAGCAAGTATTACTCCTTAACATACACTTTCATTGCTTTTGTCCTATTTGTCAAGGAAACTTCAGCACAGAGCTGTGAATTTCTTTTGGCCCGTCTTGCTGTTAAAGTTAACGTGCCTCTTTGCTGTTTGAAGCCACTCAGCACTGTCAGTTGGGTGAGTCTATCTTGCAAGCTGTTTGGGGTGAAAGGAGTCTGTCCCGGTCTGGTAAGGAGTAGACACTCGTGTGTAATTTTATTGAAGCAGCATGGCACTGCAGGCGTGCGTTTTGGCTGTGTGCAGTGACTGAGCAACATTAACCTTAAGGTAAAAGGGAGGGAGGGAGAATGGCAGACAATATTTTTTTGCACCCCCAGTACTGAGGGTCTGGTGTTATTCTGAACATATGCAAAGCCCAGTGTTTTGGGTTGGCCTCATGGTAAAATGGACTCGCTTCTCCTTGGCTTGGATACGGGAGTTGCTCCTCAACAGACGGGATTAGAAATTTCTGTTTCAAAATGTGCTATTCTCATGTTACTGTGTTTAATTCAATTTAAAATGCTTTTACTATAGCAAATTTATATTACTAATATTATCTAATACTACTATATTAGCCAGCCATGGAAAAATGATCCATTGTGTTAAAGTGATAAGAAAAAAACATTGTGTTACATGAGCATTTCAGCTTGTGTTAACCCCCTATTTGCAATAGAACAGGAAAAAAAGAAATTTTGAGTGTGAGGGAGGAGTTGTTGATTGTACCTTTCTCGTGGTGTTGGCAAGGTTTTCCTCTGCCAGAGCTTTCCATTGCTTTCCATCATCAGTGAATCAAAGCAGGCGCTGAGGTTAGGTGTTGGGTGCTGTCTTCTGGGTGAGTCACGGTCTCTCTCTCCCGAGGTGCATACTGAAGCTGGTTTCTGTGAGCAGTCTCACAGAATAATAGTTTTACTTTCATCAACAACAGGGACTACTGACAAAGTGTAAAACAGCCTGGGTTTCTCCTAGACAAGAAAAGATACCCAGGGGAGTCTCAGGTTTGTGAGAAATGCAACAGTTTGGAGACTGAGGATGAAGATTTTACACCGTTTGGAATGCACACAATTTATCCAAATGGAAACTTGCATCCCAGTGTCCTGGGTTCCACAGATGCAAGTGTACTGAAACTCCCGATCTGGCTGGAGTGGAAGAGACTTTCCTTGTGAAAAATGTGGAGAGCGGAAGGAATTGCTGCAGCAGAATAGCCTGAGTTTGGCAGTAAGTCAGAGCTGGAAGCATGCAGGATGAAGCCCGTGCAACCTTGTGGGTGAAAATCAGAGCTGCCTAGAGGAACACATGGCAGCACACTGCTTGTGGCATCCTACAAAACATCTCTTTGTGCTTCCGAGGTCTTGTGCCTTTTCAGCTGGCTATTATTGTAGCTCTGCTTTCCCTTCCCATCAAGATATCTTTCTTTGAGTAATTCCTAGCACCTTCTCTGATGTCCAGCTGTACAGCCAGCAGTTAAAATAGTGCATCCTGTTATGAGAAGAAAATCTGGAAGCAAGCTGGAGAGCCTCATTCGAGGGAGCCTGCCTTTGGGGTTGGTTATCAAGCTGGGGGAGCAACCTGGGCTTGTGGCACAAACTGTGTTCAACAAGAAGGTCAGGAACTCAGGAGCTTTCTTGGCCTTCAGTGGTTGTGAGGTGGTACAAGTTGCACTTTTCCTGTTGGCAAGTAAGGTTTTCAGGGAGCACCTGAATGATGATACCTGTGTTCTTACCTGCTGGAGGACGTTGCTCTGAGTTTAATGGCACAAGGCTGGAAATGACTGCCAGATGTGTGTGCTGGTGATTAATGCAAAAAAAGGAAACATTAAATATTTCCTTGGAACAGAAGATTTGCGTGTTGAAATCGGTCTAAAACCAAAACAAGGACCCTCCATAATCCTGGAAAGATCTGCCACAGCTCTGGTGTGAGCTGGGGAGAGCCAGCTGGGAAGAGCTCCTTTATGAACTCCATTGATGGACTGCTACCAAAATTCAATCACGAGCAGTTCAGAAAGTACATTAATGCCTTTGATGGGATTTCTGCCTTTCTGACAAGAAGCAAAACGCCTGTTCTCGCTGTTGGTGTTATCATGACAGCATAAGAAGTCCTTTGCCACCCTCCTCTCCTGCGAGTACAGATACACCCTTACCTGTCTAACTGGCTTTCAGGGTCTCCATCCAGTGCTCTCTGTATAAAGTGTGTATCGTCTTCACAGCTCTAATATAAAGACAGTAATTTCCACAGAAATACTTAGTTTGAATATTGTAAAGTAAAACAGAGTCTTTTTATGAATGGCTCCATGTTCTTATCTTTAGTTAAAAATAAGCTTTCATCTTTGGCACTTTTAGGGGGTTTGTTCATTTTGAGAGTGAAGTGCCAGCTTTGAAGTTCGGAGTATGGTGACGGTGGGCACAGCTGTTTTGAATTGCGTACATCGTTTTAATTGCAGTTTATTCGGGTAATTCCAGGATCGTTTCAGAGCTTAACTGATGATTTTGATTAAACAGTTGCCCTTTGCTGGACACTGTCTCTGTTGGCTGTTTTGTCTTGAGCACCCTGAATTAGCGCATTGGGAAAGGATTTTGATGTCTGGATGTCGGTAACTTTTGGGGTGCCGCATGGCAGCTTCACCCAGAGCAGCACCATGAATTCGGTATGTAAAACCCTGGAGATCGGTGCTTGTTCCTTTCATGTGGACTGTCCCTTCACATGCTGATGATATTGCAGCTCTTCCTTGCTGGAGTATTTCTGGTAGCGACTACTTTGTCTTGATGGTCTATTATAAGACTGCACAGAAATAACTGTCTAAACTTTGTACACTAATTTCTTAAACTTTTATGTGCACCTACTTGAAATATGAGCAAAGCAAGGAAACAAAAGTTGTCTTTTTCCCTTTCTGAGAGAGAAGATGGCATTTTAAACGTGATTGCTGTCTTCAATGGGCTTAGGGAGGACTGCAGTTTAGGCTGCTAATAGGTATGGTCAGCTTGTCTCTGATCCTTAAAATGTTTGACCAGAAGGATTTTTCACTGGTGAGCAACAGATTTTTTGCTGTTACAGTAACAGGCTTGGATGTGGAGAAGATACCACATGCAAGGATGAGTTTCTTGGGAAGGTAGTGCTGCAGAGGCTGTGCAGGTACCCAAGGAAGGTGCGTGCGGGTGGGTGAGTTGGCAGACCGGCCAGCCCTCCATCTTGACTGCTGGCTCTTACCCCAATACAGCGGTACGAGCTGAAATGAGTGCGTGCCTGCTGTAGTTCAAATATACGTTTAAATATAAGTTCTTAGGATGAAGTATTTGACCTAATGGATAAAACAGGTAAGAGGTAGAAGGAAGCAAGGCATTTACTTTCAGACCCAATCGAGCTACACCTGGCACTGGGTAGATGGGGAGCAGGCTGATCTCACTCAGGATGGGTTAATTATAAATTCTGCCAGTCACATGGACGTATGTGAAAACGGAGGGAGCTGGGTTTAAACAAATTACACTATCCTACAAAATTCAAGCCTTGGGGATGAGAGGAGCAGTGGTTACTGTGATACATGACGATAAAGATGCAAGGCACCAGCACCCATGGAGCTGCTGTTGTTTCCAAGTGTGTTGTCCTGATGCACATTGAATAAGGTTGGTGTGACAGCAGGGAGGTGAGAAGAGTCCTCCTGGGGTCTTGCTCAAGCTTCTGGAGTTGTAGGTCTCCGACAAGCTTTGTGTAAAGCAGACATGTCCAGTCCAGCTTCCCTGACCATGCTGTTTGGTTTTTGCCCTTGATTGGAGGTTTTCTCAGATCTCTGAAGGATATCTTCACTTGTGTGGGGTTTTCCCCCAGTATTTTAGCTCTTGTTTTGTAGAAGAGAGGCTTGATGGAGCACTCTGAAAGGTTGAAACTTGAAGCCTTATACTCTGACAGCCACCTGGGACCCAGCAGCTCCATCAAACCCAAGTCCTGCTCTTTGCTGATGGTTCTGTTTCCCTGTCTCCATATTTATTTTCCTCAATGAAAAATTCTCCCTTTTTTCCTCTGCTCTTTCCAATTCTGCCATCCACTCAAGAAGCTACAGCTTGTAAGGCGAGAAGGCATGTAGTTAGAAGTAAAATTGTAGATGGTTCCTGTTGCCAGCAGTGTCCAGGGAGGGGTCCGAGCATCACTTTCCTTTGCCTCTTTTCTCCCTGCCCTCTGCTTCATCCAGGAATTTTCCCCAGGTTAGTCTCCTTTCTGAAAGCATTAGTGTAATGGGTTGCTGAGTAATTGTTATCGCTTCCCTTTTTTGCTATGGAAAGGATCAGAGCCTTTGGACACAGCCTGCCTTGGAAATAGTTTCTTGGACAAGTCTTATTTAGCGTGTGTGCTAGCAAAATGCAGGGCTGGGATAAGGAAGGAAACCCACGCCATTTGGTTCACGTAACATACAGTTCGTCCCCTCTTTAACGAGGCAAGCCTTTTTTCTGCTTGGTATCTCATTAGCTTGAGAGTGTCCTGTGAGCGTGTGGGCAGGAGCTGGAATCTTGTTTGAAGCCACAGAAGAGCCAGGCTATCTTTCAGCTGGATTTCTTCCTGACAGTTTATTCAACTGGAGAGAAGGGAAAATTAAGCAGGTTGTTCACCCTTCTCTCCTGCCTCTAAAATGTGCTTTGTAGGTATCCTTCTGCTGACAACTGCAGATAATTTCAAGGTTTTTTCTTTCCTTGCTTCATTTTTGTATCACCAATCAGTTTTTAAAACCTGCTGAAATATTAATTTTGATTAAAGTAGCATTATATCTGTGAATTTGTAGCTATCAAACGTGAATTCATGTGTTCTGAATAGTCCGTGATTGTGAAATGGCCGGGTGCCAGCAGCACCTCTCCTGCTGAATGCCAAGGGAGTCCTGTGGAGTTTGCTTTTTTTAGTGTGCTGAAGTTCATGGGATCTGTCTCGGCAGATTAAGCATATCACATTGATAATACTGATCTCCTGTAGAAATATTTACCTGTGATTGTGGAATACTGGCTTTATCCCATTCACATACCTAGAAGGATGGAAAGTTTTATTCACTTTTGATAAAAGGCTAAATTAAAACTTTTTAAAACCCCAAATCCCACCATGCAGTTAGCAGGGAACAGGAACATTTTGCAGAATGGCCCTTGAAAGAGTCTGTTGGTTGAACATAATATTCCAGAGTTAAGTTTAATGCTTGGACTATGCTAATTTCTTGGGGACAGTCACCTTTTCAGATGGATAGCACCCTGCAGATGGTGGCAGATTGTACCCTCCTCCACTCTTGCCAGGAGCGTGTGCTCACTGACAGAATAAAAGCAGTAAGGATGAAGCTATCCATAAGAGTTGATGAATCTCTTGCCTTTAAAATTGAAGTGCTTCGTGCCAGGGAAAATATCTGTGAATATATTTATAGTAATAAACAGTGTAGTCTCGGCTCCTTCATTGCAAGTGGGGAAATTGCTGTTCCACCAAGTCTGTGAAAGTGGAATCTACTTTTAGATGCTTTGAAATGGTAGTCTCTTTTTTTTTTTTTCCTTCCCTCTGGGATTTAAAAATATCTGAAGTCCAAATTTTAGAAATCTGTACATGAATTGACATGAAGATATTAGATACAGGCTATCTAAAGCTGGTAGATACTGGCTGGTATATTCAGGCACAGGTAGATTGGGACAATTTTCCTGCTGTCTGGTGTTGATAGTAGTTGACTTTATATCAGATAGGGCTGGGATAATGGGGAAGTGCTGTGCAAAGGTACCAGGTTGGTTCTGTGTGCAGCATCTCATCCGAGATGGATTTAACATCAGGACATAGCAGGATCCTGCAGACCCCACCCAGAGTCTCCCAGCACTCTGGAGAGACAGGGACATAATGATGTGTTTTGTTGTCTATGTGGTGGAAACCCTGAGCTGTCCTGCTGGACCTCGAGGCAGTGCTAGGCAGGAGAAGGTGTTGGATGCCCACCACCAAATACCTTCTGATGTTGGCTGCAGGAGAGAGATGCAGGAAATGGTTGGGTAAACTAAGTCTAAAATAGAGCCAAATCTCTGACATAGTACTAGCCTGGTATGGCATGCTTATGGTGTTTATGAAATAAGATATCAGTCTTTTCTGCCTGTAAGAAAACACCTACCTTTACTAGGTAGGTGTTTGGCATTGAGCGGGCACAGGTGTATTTCTTGGTTTTCCACCTTGTCCAAGTAAGACTGAGTGATCTCTCAGACTACCAAGGTGCAACAAGTGATCAGGACGTAGGATACTTGTTTTGCTTCCGCTGCAAGCGAGCACTTGAGCTTGTCCGTAATTGGACTTTGTGGTTATTTTCTGTGTACCAAATGAGCTGATTTTGAAACTTGTTACAGAAGAATGGAATGAAAAACATTAAATATGGATATTTTTGGCTTAAAAGGAAAAACACACATCAAAAGTGTACTATAGATGCTATTTCTTTAATGTCGTAATTATTTCCTTTATATCTTATTTTTTCTTCACTTAATGCTTCAACTCTCCAGGGGACGGTGGAAAGGCTGGCTGTAGGGGGTTCTGGCTTTCCTTGCCCACAGGGGGGAAGCAAGTCTACTGAAATAGCTAGCTGTTCCTTTTTGCTGTAATTATGTCAGACTATTTTCAGTGAGCTTTATCTCTTTGATCTAATGGATAGGTTACCACAGCCCTTAGATTACTTGCATTTACATGTAAAGGATTATTTTATTACCGTGGATTTCCAAAATGACATATCTTTCAAATTTTGTGCAGATGAAGTCATCGGAGTCTGCTGAAGAGACCGAAGATTGTCATGTTTAGTAGGAGTTGCGTTATCCTCCCACTGCAAAGAATTAAGGAAAATAATGGTGTAGGAAGTAGAACACAACGCTTTCACGATTTGGCGTTTGAAAAGTAGCGTATTGTCATTTGGATATTAATCTTTAAACACCTTGAGGACCACAATGTTTCCTGTTTGAACGCATCTTAGGTATTTGGATTCTAGGATAACTTCCTAGTAATATGTTAAAGGTTGCTTTTCTTATTAACTGTTGCTGAGTGTTACTTTTACCTTGATGTTAACCAAAGTGGGATCTGTTGGATTTATCTTTACTAGGTTCTGGGTGGGAAAGCAGTACGAAGCTCGTGTAGACGTTACGCCTGAGTATCTTCTGACTCTTGTGAAATATTTGTGTGGATTATAATGCAAAAGAAAGCTTAAAATCCATCATAGTTCTTGCTTGCGAGGTGCCGAGTGCTGTGGTCTGCTGCTGGCTTCAGTGGAGCGCTGTACATCCTCCACCTGACATCTGGACCCATGAATGTCTCTGGAGTAATCAGTAGTGTCAAGGGTGTGAAGGAGGTTTATGATTCCAGATATGTCAACCTCTTCTGTAACTGAGATGGACCAGTTTCTACTGCATCAAAAGTAAGAAGTCAGAATTATGGCAAATTCAATATATACAAGACCATGCTGATGATGTTTATGCATTATGTCACTCACTGGCAATGGAAGGTGGCTAACTTGGATATGAGGTGTAGTAGTAGTAGTAATAATAATAATATGAGGTGGGGTGTTGGTTTTTTTTTTATTAACAGGATTGGATTAGCTTTCATCTAAATGGGTGTTCTCTTGATTATACTTGCAGGCCAAAACCTAACATATTTAGATCCCAACTCTAATATATTTTTTTTTATTGTCTCCTCTCCTTCTATCCCCCATTCTGCCTGTTGGAGATCTGCAGTGTTTTATTCTTACCATCCACCTTTAAAGTATGAGTAAATAGTGCTTAAATACTACGTTTGTTTTTGTTGAATTCTGTAGGCTGTTGCGATGCACTGGATTTTTATAGCAGTCGCAGTTGATTCCAATTGAAACCATAATTGGTATTTCGACTTGATAGCTGCTGTAAATCTCAAAGAAGGGAAGAGAAAGGATGCTCTCATTTTGTTAGCCTGCTTCTCTTTCGGATGCATAGTGCATCTTCCAGCTCTCTGGGCTAATTAAAATGCCATTACAGTGCATGTGGTGCTACAATACAGTCTAGGGAGACTTCCAAAAATAGATTCTTGAGTGCAGACAAATTAGAGAGGAAATATGCACTGAGCATTTTTTCATAGGTTTAAAGAGAAATAATCCATTTGCTGCCTTAATTGCTTTCTTGTAAATGTTGAAGACTTTTTTTTCCTCTGTAAATTTCGAATGAGTAGACAAATAAATAATACGTCCATGATAATTACTATTCTCATTACTAATATTTTAACGTTGTTACATGCCATAGCTGTTAATATGCAAGTCAGGATGTTTTAGTGGACTGTGCTTAACGGTCAGGGATGGAGACTTTTATTTCTCAGCGATCCTGTTTTAGCTGCCTGGTATCCCAAGACTACAAGATTAGCGCGTGGTCTGGTTTTAGAAATACAGCAATACAGTTGACCAGAACCACCCACTCACCCACCCAAATCCTGCCAAGAAGTAACGCAGATACATACTGTTTGCACGTTGTTCAGCAAACAACCCCAAATTGTGTGTAAAATGGAACATACTTTTTATAATGTGACTACGGTGCATATATACTGATAGCGGGGAGAAAACTTGATATTCTTGGGCCTGGAAGAGGTCCATGAAATTGCCATGGGCTTATACGTGTAACGGAGATAGCGCATAACTCCCTGGGCAGTGCCAGTTAAGAGTGAGGAGCTCTCACTTTCCACAGCGCGTACCTCCCCGTAAGCTGCTGACAGCAGCCTGATGACAAGGGATGACGCTTGCACTGGCTTGTAGACTGCTAGGCAGCCTTAATCAGAGGGAAGGAGCTGAAGGAAAGGGAAGGCACAAAGAAGAACAGCTCATGACTGTGATGGCAAGTACCATGCAGAGGATCAGCTCTCTGGAGTGTAGCTGATGATGCTGATGGGGTCGTATACAAGCTGTGTGGGGTTGTTCTGAAGCTTGCTTTAGGACTGAATTTAGTCCAGTCCCACAGACATGAGTCCCCATTAGTGGCTGGAGCATGTTAGTCTGGGCGTTTTGGGTTGAGTTTGAGGTGTATCCCCCCAAAAAAAATCCAGTCTGTGTGCTCAGACTGCTCCATGATGCAATGAAAAATACGGAATGTGGAAAAGTACAGGAAGTGGGGCAGCCAGGGGGTTGCTCCCAGAGCCCGCTCCCAAAGCAAAGTGAAAGCTGATCCTGCTAACGCTGGTCTTTGTACAGGCTTTAAAGGTAACCCTGGTCAAGCACCTGCTAACTCATCTCTTGAGTGAAGATAACTGTGAGGCTGATTCTGTCTTTGAGCATTTCTATGAAGTGCAGTATTGTTGTGCTTAAGTGTCTTTCAGTTGTACCGAAGCAGATGGGAAGGTGGCATGGTTGGAGAGAAGGGGAATGGATCTCTCTTTCTTTTCTTTGTGAGACAAGTTCACAGTTGTTTTACTAGAAAGCAGTGAGGAGAACAAGGTGATTGTTTGCTTGATGACAACTACAAATTCAGGAGTCATTGATCCAGAAACATCCCCTTTCTTTCTGTCCTTAGCAAAAGCTTAATTTTAAATGTGGATACACACTCTTGAAAGGATGTGGTTGGGATAGTCTCTCAGATGCCAACTGATGGCTATATATCCCGGGCTTACTGTCAGCCGCCTTGTTTTGCCTGAGGCTTTTTATCGATAGGGCACTGAGAAATTACAGCTTCTTTCTATTTTGGCTTGGAAGGCATGGGGCAAGCTTTTGAGCTGTATCCTCCTGGTGAAAAAATAGCCAAAATAATCTGGTAACTGCCTTGCAAGTGGTTTGCAAAGAAACGATTATCAAATTCATCACCAGTCACTTGGACTATTGCAGATGTCTTATTGGGATGTCTTATTGCTCAACAGTTTTCCTCGGCACTCCTTTTACTTATCTAGAAACTGGAAATATATAAACAAGAAGCTCTAGGTTCTACTCTATTACTGGGAATGGTACAATCCATCAGAGGTTTTGCAATTTGTGTGCCAAGCACACCCCAAAACCAGCTTGGAAAGGAACCTGAAGCAGTGAATGGCAAGTGGCAGTAGCTGCCTCGTGTGGAGGACATGGACTGGCAGTTCAATGGACAGGTCTTAGGTTTTAGGACTTGTTGCTTGCAGGAGGCATAATTCCCTGCCTTCTCAGAAATAATTGATTGCTGCTATGTAGTGAAGTGTTGTCCAGAAAGTATATGACTAAAGAAGACCAGAAATGTATTTGGTCGAGCGGTCTCAAACTCCCTGCATTAGCAGATGATTGCTCATCCTGAAAAAGTCTAAGGGCCACTGTATTGTCTTCCCTCAACTGAGAACAGACTGATGTTGGAAAAACTACTGAGTTCTGCAGACCACTATCTCATTTTTTAAATCTTTTCTCAGAGGTTTCTCCTTGATGGCCTACAATTCATCTTCTGGTGTTGAATCTAAAACTGAGGGCAGCGCTTTGGCCATGGAGGCTGTCACATCCCTGAGTAATGACCTCCCCTGCCTTGCATGTGTGCCTGCTAATGCATCCTGGAATGAACTTGTGTCTTCTGCATTGTTGCCAAATGGTGGATGCTCAGTTTTGTGAAGTGCTTTGCTTTTTCTTTGTTGTATCCTTGCTTTGCCAGTTATTTCTCATCTTGTAATTGTACGTTTTACTGTTATTACTATTATTATTATTATCATCATCACCATCATCATTAAGGTGGTAGGGTTTTACTCATTTGTCATTGAACCTTGCATCCATCCATTTTCTAACCAGTCGTTGAATTCTGCATCTTGTGCTCCAAAGGGGCATCTCTGTGGTGTGAGGGCACGCCTGAGTTTTAAATGCATCTTTACTGCTCTTGCCAGTAAATTGTGAACTACCGCAATACGCTGGATAATAGTAGATCCAGAAGCAGATGATGACTGAGTGGGCTTTTTAAACCAGGTGTGTACTTGGTTTAGACCTGATTTTCTTACTGATGTGCCCCATGTAGCCTCTCAATAGATTTTATAAAACTTGTGTAAAAATCAAAACTTTTTTTTCCAGTTTTCCAGCCAGTTGTACTGACAAAGAAATAAATTGGTTGCCTGCCTTCAACTTCACTTTGGTCCATCCATCTTGCTTTTCCTACTACCTGATTTTTTTTCTGCCTTTTGAAATTATCCTTTCTGCTAGGAAATCAAATCCTTGTCAATAATGCTGATTTTCTGTATCTTTTCCTCCTGCCTTTCTCCCCTGCCTCTCTTAAAAGTTTTACTTCTACGGCTCTGTAGGCCTTTTCCTCTACTCTGGGTGCCCTTTAAAGATAATTGTTGATTGTTCATCGCTTTACTCAAGGAGTTCAAGTAGGCCAGGGTGATTTGCATCAGGTCGAAAGATCTGAATACATGGAAAACTATTTAAATAACCTCCTCGTTCCCAGTTCTGCCCTGCATTTTTAAACTCATCAGAGTTAATTATAGTAAGGCTGGTTACAGTTTTCTGTAAGAGCTTACTGAATGCTTCAACCTTCTGTTTTTGTTCATTATTTGTACCGTGTTTGTTTTTTTTTTTTTGTAAGTAATAAAGCTGTACTTCCCTGTCCTTGTCTCTTTTGGTTTTGCCTTGGATGTTGTTGTTGTTGTTTGTTTTGCTGCTTCATCTTTTCTGAGGGTTTTTATACATGCATGTTTCTGTCTTATTCTGGAGAGTACTGTAGCCATCTTGTCTTTGTTTTGCTATTTTTGACATGTTTAAATCCTGCAAACCCAGCTACTTCCAAACCTGTCCTGGCTATATTTTTGAAGTAACTTAAACAACTCTTTGGAACAGACTAGGATAAAAATAGAGTTGAAGTTCCCATCAATGAATAATGGCTTCATCTTATTAATTAATGAGTAGAAATACCCATCTGGAAATTAAGCTACTCTAAATGTTCTCTAACTCGAGCCATAAATCAGACAGGCTGGTGTCTGCCTCCTTCCAGGCTCGATGGATGGTGCAGTTTGTCTTTCCCTTGTGAGCATCTTGGACTGGGCAGCCTGCAGGCATTGTTTCTGGTGTTTGCCGGCTGCTGCCAGCCCTGGGATTAATCTGCCCTGTTCAGCCTCCCTGGTACAGCTGGGACAACTCACTCTTGCTGCTTTCTGATTTTTTTCAGTGAAATCGTTAGATTGATTCACACAGAACCAATTCAAGAGGACATTTTCTTGACAATTATTTTTAGTAGCTTAGGAAAAAATTGGCTAGTAGAGAGCTCGAAAATATTTTGTAGGTAATCTGGTTTGTCTCAGTACTATGCAAACCAGGGTTTGTGGCTTGTAAAAGAGTCAAATTGTGATTGCATGGTTTGACCTCTTTGCACTTTCTTTGCCTGTCCACCATGGTAAGAGAAGCTGCTTCCCATCCCCATCTGCTTTTTGGGGACTGCAGAAGCACCCCTGTGATCCCTTCTGGGTAGTAACAGGAATAAAACTGTAGACCTATGTGTGGCGCAGATAATTTTAGATTTTAGCATTTTCTGAAGGTTTTTTTTTTTTTTTTTTTTTTTTTTTTTTTTTTTTTTTTTTTTTTTTTTTTTTTTTTTTTTTTTTTTTTTTTTTTTTTTTTTTTTTTTTTTTTTTTTTTTTTTTTTTTTTTTTTTTTTAAATTTTGTAATTACCAAAATTTTCTCCATGTAGATACAGTGAAGCGTGGAGAGGATTGGAGCGGAATACTTTGTAAAGGTAGGAGGTAAAACTTTTTTGTAACGGAAACTGATTGTATTCATTTTGGCATTTGCAGACCCAGACCACTCCCAGTGCTTTCTAAGCGTTGGCATAAACCATCGTGCTTTTCCCCTGTTGCGCAAAGGTCTATCATACAGCAATTGATTTAGGAGAGAGTCTCCAGTAATGGTGGTAAGAAAACCCAGTGCAGCAGTAGCAGAAAACACGCTTTTCTTGAAGCTTATATTCTCCCAGGTGACCAGTTTATCTTCAGTGTGATGGTGCAACAGGATCTGTGAAGTCAATCTGGTTGAATATGCAAAACAGGGATTTTTTTTTCTCTTTTGAAGTTCTGTAGAGCACGTAATCACAGCCTAGGATTCCAAACCCCTGCTCTTTCAGTGGTCAGTTCTCAGGGTTTTTTTCACAGATAATTCTTTAAAAGTTTGACATCAATTTAGCTCATCTGAGAGAGAAGGAAGCAATCAAAGCAAGTGCTTTTGTGGGCAGCAAAGGAGGAATCCCGGTAGATTGGGTGTATGGATTTTAGTACTTGATCAAAACTTGATGTAGCGCAGTTACGATTTTAAAGCCTTCCTTCAGACTGGTTAAGGGACTCTTCTGCTCCTTTCAGAAGGTCTAAGGTTTATGGTTGCTTTGTTTTGGGGTTTGTGGGTTTTTTTTTGTCAGTATTGTGTTGGCAGTAGATACGATGCTTCATAAAATGCAATGGTATTTTAACTTTCTTTACAAAACTGATCAGCTAATCTCTTGAAATTAAAGGATTTCTTTGCTTTTTGTAGCATCTTTAGCTTGTTGTAGGAAGCCAAGGAGACAACAGGAATATTTAACTGCTTTGAGAGGCCAAGTTTCTGTTCTGGGGTTTTTTTGCTTTGTTTTTGGGCTCAAAATCCAAGCTAACTCTCCATGTGCAGCAAAAGTTTGAGTCCAAGATGCTCAGTTTTTTTTGTCGAGTGAAGCTCATTGATGGTGTGAACCACCACAGCTTTGAGTAATACAGACACTATGCAACCACCACAATCCAGAGCAAAAGAATATTTCGCTCCCTAAGTAACTGACCCGATGTAGGACTGTAATTTTGGGGAATCTCCTGCAGTATCCTGGCAGCAAGTGGTGTCTGAAATCAGATAGGCTCTGCCTGCATTTTGGAGGTGGCTGGAGTAAGAGTTTTTGGCTTTGGCCTATGGCTGTTGCGATGCTGCTAGGAAAAGGACAACACTTGAGTTCCAGCTTGGAAAGTCTGGATACAGAGCATAGGCTTCTCTTAAATATGTGCCACTTCTGCAGTGAGGCACAGTAGCTGTATAAAATGAGCTTGAAATATCTCTGGGGTCCTGGCTTTTTCACTGCTGCTCATGTTTTGTAGTAACAGAGAAGGTATGTGTATGGGGAGCAATAGAGTAAAACGTGTGTTTGTTTGCAGCTACTTCAATTAAAAAAAACAAAACAAAACCAAAAACGAACAACCCAAAACTACTCTAGATTCTAGAAAGCGAGTAAATGGAAATGCCTTCAACATTGCTTTGCTTCTCAGCATTTTATGAGCTGTGGAGATGCCAGGGATGCTTGTTCCTACAGCGGGGCTACTGCCTGCAACCACAGCACGGGGATGTGCTGGTGCTGCATGGGCACTGCAACCTCTGCACAGCAACCCGCAGGCTTGTGCTTTCACCCCTCCCCATGGAGAGGTGGAGGTGCATTTGCAGAGGGAGTGAATGCAGGTGCCCAAGGCATGTCGTGGGTCATCCGATGGGGCTGAATGGGCCTGCCTGGATGTGCAGGCTCCTCTCCTGCAGCCAGAGATGATGCACCTTGTGGTACCTGTCTGCAAGTCGTATGAGAGAAGAGGATACAGAAGGCTGGGAAAGAAGGTGGTAGGTTACCAGGAGCAAGTAGGGTGAAATGATTATGTTCTGGACATACCAACCCAAAGGGTTTTACAAAAAAACCCCACGGTAATCAACTTGTGCAGATAGCATATTTGCTGTGTTTTGATTGCTGGGTGCAAGCATTTAGCATGCTCCAGGTGTGAGATAGGTTACCCCTCAGGAGGAGGCAATGTGCCAGCTTGCGTGTTTACATCTTATTTTAACCTTTTTTTATCCATACTAGTAGCTTAGGAGAAGAGGTGCCTTATACAAATATCTCCTGATGAACTACCTTTTTTTTTTTTAAACAGATTTAGTTTTTTTAATCACTCGATACAGCAAATGCAGAACCTCGGTCTTACATAGTTTGGTTTCACTTTCAGTGTTTAAGGCATCAGTGGTTTAAAAGATGTTCTTAAACATTCTTCTGTGATTAATCTATTACTCATTTTGAAATGAAGGTTGAAGAGTGTTGGTTTGTTGTTTTTTTTAAATTAGTTGAAAATGCAGATACTTTATTTCTTAGAGATAAAAAAAAAAAGTCTTAAAAATCCCCCGAACCAACACTTTTGTCAGTGATCTCTGATGCACTGGTGAGACTGAAAATTCACAACAGTGGAGGAGGAAGTCCATGGGCAACAAAATAAAAGACCTTTCTTGATTTGGTCGGCATTGAAGTGGGTTGCCTGCTTCGTGCAGGTGCCCATCTGTGGTGTCTGGCCAGCCAGGTGAGTCTTCTGAAATAGCTGGTGCTGCAGTCTTGCACTAGAAATAGGTGGGCTCTTATCAGTTGATCTCTGCCAGCAGCTTTGTACTACTGGAGGTATGGGTTTAATACGTCACTTGTTCAAAACTGCTGGATTTAGCATGAGAAAGGGCACCTTCGCTCCAACAGCCTCACTGCAAATGGGTGTTCTTGTCAAAATTGACTCTGATTTGGCTCACAGAGCACCTGGACTGCTGGTAACAAGGCTCTGTTTTGTAGATGGGTCCTTCTCCTCTGTAGGCACACCTTCATCTGAAATAGCTCAGCAGAGAAGATGAAAATACTCAGCTCCCCAGGAAAATGCTCCTGAAGCTATTCTCACCTCTCCCTGCTGCATGTTCTCTTCTCCTGGATGCTCTCTCTGGCCAAGCTGCAGCATGTGCTGGAGCGGGTACGCGTGCCGTGCCGGCTGGCCGCTGGGGCGGCTGCTGCTTCGTTGCTAGGAGAGCCAGGCAGAGTTAGGCACACCTTCATCTGAAATAGCTCAGCAGAGAAGATGAAAATACTCAGCTCCCCAGGAAAGAAGCTATGAAGCTATTCTCACCTCTCCCTGCTGCATGTTCTCTTCTCTCTCTCTGGCCGCTGGGGCCGCTGCTGCTTCGTTGCTAGGAGAGCCCGGCAGAGTGATATATATATATTTTTTTT
>NW_008794170.1:670887-701546 GCF_000699145.1 Aptenodytes forsteri | reverse complement strand
GATGCTGGCATGTTCAGCGCAGAAACATAGCGAAGGCTTCAGTAGCAAGTAGGGTTGCAGTTTGCCAGTGAATTAAAAAATTACTAATGAGGGCTGAGATAGCAAATGCCTGTCTTATAGAAAAAACAAGGCTGTAAAACATGGCATTTTAGTAAGCAGGGAGGATCATATTTTTATGCTGTCCATTTACACTCTTTGATCTGCAGTGACCACTGGGTTGTGAATCTGGAGAGGCTGATGGCTGAATGTTATTTAAAATAGTGATATTTCACTTTACCCCTTCAATCCAGTTGCCTACTCATTTATTGCCATTCACTGCTGCTTGTGCAGGTGAAGCTCAGCTGGCCAAGTGTCATCCCACCGATGCTGTAGGTTGGCCACGCCGGTACAGCAAGCCCAGCCACTCTTTTGGCTCTAGAAGTAACAAACCAAAAGCCAAAAAAATTATAATGTGAATAATCTATATTACTTGTTTGAGAAGGAGAACTCAGCATGGTTATAGTTTAATTTATTGACAAATTGCCTGAGGCTGCACTGATCCTTGGGTATGGTCACTGGAGGCAAACCCATGCAAGTGATGTTTTTATTTTTTTTAAATTTAGTATGTTTTTTAAGTTTCCACTGACATCTTAGCATTTTTTATAATACTGTCCTCTGCTTTGACGGAGAGAGATGGGGTGGCTTCTTTGATGTCTCCAGACAGGGTTTGGCTTGATCGTATCTGTACTGTAGCACAGAGTGCAGAAAGGCATTAGAGGAGAGCAAGTGAGTCTGAACTGGCAAAGGTAGAGATATTTACAGTGGAACAAATGGGTTTGAAATAAGTTTTCTGTATTCAACTATTCATAATCTAAGTACTGAAAACATAATTTAGCATTTTTTTGCTTCAACTTTTATTGGGGGGGGCAGAAGGGAGGGGAATGGGTGACTAGAAAATCTGGTCTGGCAGTCTACAGCAGTAGGTATCATGTTCTTCTGTTTTAACTCTGCCTGAATGCAGGATAACAATCTTTGAAATATTTTACATAGAGAACTGCTTCAGCAAGGTGGATTTCTGCATATCATTTACAAAGTATGTTTTTAATGCCTTTCTGAAATCCAAACTTATGCAAAATGAGGCTTGTTATGCATGTCTATGCATTTTAATCTCCTGCAGTGATTTGTCAGTTTTCCTTAACATATCCCTGGCATATTACAGCCATTCTTCAACTTTGCTTCACAGGGCTGCGTTTCTGTCTTAACTTGGTTCTCTGAGCAAGGAATGAATTGCAATTTAGTTATTGTATGGTAAGGTTTACAAGCTGATGTGCCTATTTCTTTGGATTGGGATCAGTACCAGTTGTGGATTGAAAACCTGAGCGCAATTCGGGCTAAAGTTCTTATATTTTATGTTTTAGTGTAAGCAGTTGTTATGCAGCTGTCCTGTTAATGTTCTTGTTTCTGTTAATTTGTGCTACTTGTGTGTTTCTGTTTTACACTGATAATTGGTTAGTGATTCCGGCCCCGCCCCCCTGCTTGGAATGTCTAAAATAGCTCAGCTAACCAAAGAGTTGATGTGATTTTTTTTTTTTTTTTTTTTTTTTTTTTTATTCTCCCCCCCCTTTACAGATGGGCTTTCTGGCAGAGACCAGCCGGTAGAGCTGTTGAATCCACCTAGAGTGAACCACATGCCTAGCTCTGGTAAGAAGAAACTTTTATTAAATGTTGTTCCTATTCTGGGAATGCAGTAAAATATTCGGCAGCTCTATCTTGCAAGTGGGAGAGCAGAATGCAAATGTAAAATGCTGGAACAAAGTCTGTTAGAACTTGCACACATCTACTTTCCCAGGCTGGGCGAGTGGGATTTGGGAGTGGAGGGAGGACGGAGCACAGCAGCCTTGGGAGTCTTAAACAGCTCAGCCCTCACCCTTGGCAGGAGGCTAAGGAGAGCCTAGCCTGGTTGGAGCTGCTTGTTTTTCCTTAGAAAGGAGAGGACAGCAGAACAAAGCAGCACCTTATGAGTCTTTTCACAGCCTAATAGGAGCACTGCAAAGCAAAGTAGGTTTTTGAGTTGCTGCTCCCGTTAAGGAGACATCTCCTTTTGTTGAAATGAGGAGCCAAACACAGGTTGGTCAAAGTGTATCATGCTGGGCTCTGGGCTATTTGCTTTTCTTCTGTCTTCTAATGATCCTGCTAAGGTATCTCTTTGGGTCTTGTCCTTCCGGTATGAAGCAAGCACAGCAGCCACAGTGTTCATCCTGGAGACTGTCTGCTCCTCATGGAGCTGAGAGAGATCTTATGGCTCACAAGTGCAGCATTTCAAGTGATGGAAACCAAAGTTTTGGTCACAATACATGAAATGCTATGGAAAGTAATCTGCTGCTGTCTTTTGTGTTTCCTCCTTCTCTCTTCCAAAAGTGTTTTGTTTCCAGGTGCAAACAGATAGAGATATTTATACTAGGGATGATAGGATATATGAAGCATTATCTGCTTTCCAGGTAGGAGCTAAAGTTTTCCAGAAACCCAACTTTCCCTTCTCTGCTGCCTTCCAAAATGCCTTTAGGTCCTTTTATATTAAGGAAGAGATCTCGCAGAAGATCTAAGCGCTTCTGGTAATGCAAGTTGGAAAAATGTAAACGAAGCTTATTCAAAACAACTTCAGTAGTTTAGGGGGAAAAAAAATGGGCTGTGACCTAACCTAGATTTTTGTGGACTTAAATGCATATCTGGGGAAGGAAACTTTTAAGGAGGTAGAGCTATTGTGTTGGAAAAAAAGGAAGAGATCCTCACTTACCAGGTATGAGTGTTTGGCTTCGGATTCTGAGAAATCTCTCTTCCCTCCGTGTGCTCCAAAACTTGTCTGTCAGGTAAGGGAGGTTATATTTTCCTAACCCTGAGAGAGATTCTCATTTTAAGACTACCGTGGTAACACAGGTCAACTTAAAGGTTTTACTCCCCGTTTCACATCCGTGTGCTAGATTGAATTTTGTGGCTCTGCACAAGAGAAGTCACAGTCCTCTTTTCTGTCAGTTGTTACGTTTAATGTTTCCTTTTGAGATATTTCAGGACAAAGGCTGATGCTGGTTAACAACTTGGGTAACCTGATGGTGGAGTTCAGTGTGCTCTGACTATTTTTCCCCAGATGAAAGGAGGTGTTTTTTAAGGTGTTATGGACTGATATAGGATTTATGGAATTCTTACTGTTTGGACTCCATTTTGAGTATTTTTAATAGCTCACCTGTACGCCTACTGAAAAAAATAAACAGCTAGCCATCACTGGGGAGCTGTGCTCATGCTAAGTGGGCAGGATGCGAGATAGGCAGCGACGTGTCTTTGTCAAATGACTTCTGCCAGCCTTTGAGCTGTGGGAATTCCTGTCTTGTACTGGAAAGCTCAGGCTGGTTGTGCATGTAATGGGCAAAGGGTAGGACTGACTGGGAGTGAAAATGTGACCTTATGCCAGAAGCAGCATTGACTCTGGACAGTGGTCACTCAGGTACTTTTCACTCGAGACCCTACGCTTACTCAGTTCCTGCTAAGTTTTGGAGAAATATTTTCAGCCCTCCAGTGCATACATGGGCTGGAAACGTCTATCTTATATTTTGATTTGCAGAATGGTAATTAAAAACTGGAAGCACGGTGTTTGGCAAAAAGCAAAAAGATGTTTCAGCATGTTTATAAATGCAAGCAAATATCATTGATCTTGGAAGTGGCTCATCAGCTGTTTTTCAAGTGTGATGCCTGCCTATACCTATGTATCCTGACGGGTTTTTAAAATTACTGTTAAAAGTTGCTGTCAGTTTGAGGGAGTTACCCACCTGGGCAAACCATTGTCCTGTCTGGTTTTTATCATTATTACCTTTAGGAGTTTGCTGCAGATCCTTATGAGAGAAGAAAGGAGAAGTAATACCAAGTATTGCTCTGGAAAAACAAGTTATGTGTGGGTTTGTTGGGTGTTGTTCCAAGTCTCAGGCATGGCTGAAATAACGGTGTTGAAAAACAGCTTAAGGAAAAAAATTGCTTAATCGTGTCCTGGGATATTCCGTTTAAAACCTTATCCTGTCCTGGTTATGGTAAAGCGACTGATTTGTAGCCCTCATGATGAATAAACTTAAGTGGACGATGAGCCTTTATCCCCAGAACTACTTTTCTAGTTAAGATAAAATCGTTGTGGTGTACTTGTAGGAAACCGAAATGTTTTCTCTTCGCCATGAACCAAGTGAAGGAGAAGTTTGATCCTTGTTAGTTGTTCTTTGATATAAAGGGGTGAGAAAGGGATGTACAATACGCAGGTCCTAAACATGCTCAGTTCTGTGGAAGCATCTCAAGTACGAAATCAAAATGTTTAGAGCATTTTTATGAAACCGTTTTAGGAGTGAATTGGGTTGAGTAGAATGGAGTTCAGTCATTGGCAGGGTGTGTTTTTAGGAAAATTATTTCTCTCTCTGCTTTTTGCATAAATTAAGGATTAATTTGAGGGAGGGAAGCATTTTCTCTTTTCAAAAATGTATCACCCATAATTGGTGCTTCTGAATTTTAGTTGCTTGTAAAAGTAAAACAAGACAAAATCCCCACAACCCACATCTTGCACAGGAATATAATAATCTGTTTGATAATGCTGCTTTCTCTTTTTCTGGCTTCAAAATATTACTGCATCTTTGGCTTGGGGGAGCAAGGGGCAACGTTGCTTTTCCTTAACATTTACTTGCTGAATTTGGAGATCTTCAGAGCAAGGACTACACAGATTTATTTTTAGTTAATGTTACATGGAAAATCTCATGATGATACAGGGGCCAAGTTTAGCAGGGGAGAAAGCTGCTTAGATATGTGGGCACAGAGGTGGCCGCTGCCTGGTTTTGATGGATGGCAGTGGATCACTTGCAGAAAGGTGAAGGAATTGTCCCACAAGTTAGCATACTGGTTTTAAGTATTTTTTTGTTTTACAGTATTTTTCTTCTTTTTAGCAGTGAACTTAGCTGCAGTCTGCTTAAGGGGACTGATTCATATGTAAGGGGAAAGGGACAGAGCTGTCTTGTCCTCTTACTTTTTCTTCCTATGCTTTTAAACTGAGCAATGCTATGCCTTTTCCATAGTGCAAAGCTGAGGGGCCAGCCTTAAAGACCTCGATTGTGTAAATATCTAGATATGTTGTAGACAGTCCTCTTTAAAAACATCACATGTGTACTGTTGATAACATCCTTGAGATTTATCAGATAGATCTTCATTAAGTGTACTTTGTAGAATGAATTTTCTTTCTTTATAAGGCTGTGTTTACAGTACTTTAGATAACTACCTCCCCTAAGTCTTTTCAGTTTTTCTTGTTGGTATAAACTTTATACTTGCTTATTTTGTTACAATACAATCTCAAGCAATTTCTTTAGTATTAGAAGTGTGAAAACAGCTTGATATCTGTGATATATAAGTAAACTGGTAGAATTAAATAAGATGGAAACTAGTCCTTTTTAAACTTAAAAGCTTCACTTTAAGTAATAAAACTGCAAATTGGGATGAACAGTCTCAGCTGACCAGCCGTGTTTCCCCAATATGCTGGTCATGGCCTAATGTGAAGTTCTGGGGATATCTGTGTACAGTACAATTACTGAATTAGGAAAGAAATGCCCCTTCTCATAGCATTTCCATTGCCTTTTCAGGGATGCGTTCCCAAGTTGTGATAAAAAAAAATAGTGAAATCATATAACTTATTGCTGTAGTTGAGTGTAGCTGACAAATAGTTTGAGCTGGAACATATCCATTGCAGAATACAGATGTATAGAGAGGTTGAGGAAAAGATGCTGGGCTTCTTGCCCCTAAGGTGAAGACCTCTCTCTGGCCACTGTTGCGGATCAGATGGAAAGCTGCTGCATGCCTTCTTGAGGTTGTTCTCCATCTGTCATCTGCAAACCACTGGTGGTCTGTGAGGCCATTGTGCACGTTAGAGAAGCGATCAGTGGTGGTTTTCTGATGAGTTTTTGAGGGTTGGTAGTAGTCTCCTGCAAAACGTTAGGAATTAGTGGGTTAAACAAAACATGGAGGGTGGCTGCTGCTGAGCAGTTTCTGTAAGAGCAACAGGGGCTTGACTGGGGATGTCCTAACCGTGCTGATGAAGCAGACTGCATCTTCTACATGAGGCTGCTCGAAATGGCTCTTCCACATGTGGCTGCACCCCTGCTCTCCATCCAGGCCACTGCCTTTACCACAATGCTGCTGCTCAGCCCTTGGGACGGCTCTTCCAGCACCGTACTGGGGCTCTTCTGGATCTGACATTGGCAAGACCAAGGGAAGCATGGCAGGGGCAGCCAGAGGATTATGCATGAGATTTCAGCTCCTTGCTTTTTCTTCTTCCTGGATCTAATTATCTAGTCTCACTTCCACATTCACTTGAAAAAAATGTTGATGTATGTATGAATAAATGGTTTGCAAGAGCCTCTGGACTAATATTGTTACATGATTTTACAGGCTTTTGAAATCAGAGATTAATCCCCGTCTCTAAGAGGAAGGAGGGGTAGTCCAGTTGGTCTAACAGAGCCAAATACCATACCTTTGTTGATTTATCCCTTCAAAGGAAGGGGATGCCCTCTCACTGCACAGTGTTTTCAGATACTTGCCTGCTTTCTATAGTGTGTCTGCTTCAAAAGCTCCTTCAGAAAGGTACCAAATCAGCGTGGCGCAGTGGGGCTTTGAAGCAGGTTCAGGTTGCTGGCCGGTCAGTTAGGATTCAGGATTCTGCAGACAGGAGCCTGTTCATCCTTGTTCACACTGGGACATATTATTACAGGAATGGCACATGGTTTTATCGTGCCCCAGAAGTGTAGCTCATATGCAGAAAGGCTAGTCCTTTAATGTTAAAAATACCCTGATCTATTCACCGTGGAGTCTGGGGGGGGTGTGTGTGTGTGTGTGTGTGTGGAACCCACCCCAAAAACCAAATTACCATTAAAAGTGAGTTCTTGAGAAATCATTTTAATGTCACAACCATACACTAAGTAGATTAAATTGTTGTTTGCTTATTGTCCTATTGTTAGCTTACTTAAAAGCTGCAGCTATTTTTGTCAGGCTTTTTGTATTAATTTTGCCACCATTTTGATGCTCTGGCATAAGATAGCGGAGAAACTGCAGGTTAGTGTAGCTCAGAGCCTTGATAGTTAAAATCAAGTTAACCTTGTATTTACTGCAACAGGTATTATTTCCAACCCTAAGCTAGACGTACAGAATGTAGCCCATGCAATGACAATAAAAGAAGTGTTTTACCAGCTAGAGGTAATACTAAAGCTCACCTTTGTAACCCGTTGCTCAGCAAGGAAAGCCTTGCATAATACTTCAGCCAGCTCCCAGACTTCCACAGATGATTTGCTGTATTGTGCTTTTATAAAAAGCCCTTTGCAGCATGCCTAGAATGTGGTCAGCAAATTTGGGGTTATTTATGCAGGACAGGGGAGGGAATTGCCACATCTAGAGACTCTGGGCAGCTCCCTGCAGAGTAGCAGGGAAGTTCAAGCTTCAGGACCTCTTTGCTGGACTAATATTGCACCCAAACTCATGTTTTGTCGGTCATAGTCATAGGATAATTTAATGACTCTCTGACTCTCCGTCAGTACGTGCTCGTTGCAGGGTTGTGTGCAAGTATAGGGATGTATGCAAGAAGGATGAGGTTTTTGGCCAGCCTGGTGAGGGCACCATCTCTTGCCTGAACTTCAGCATCCGCGTGCTGCAAGGGATTAAACCACTTCTCTTGCTGAGTTGGGTTTGCTGGAGCGGGGACCACTTTGACATCTGCCCAGAACGTGGTCTGTGGATGTCCTGATCCTGTGGGGTGGGAAGAGCAGGAGCCCGCAGCTCCTACACTCTATTTTGTTGTGCTTTGTCTCAGAAAAAATATTTAGCTGTCACCTCCTTTCTTACCCACAAGGAAACAGTTATTAAACAGAGGAGGTGGGATGAATTATTAACGACTTGTTCCTCTTTGAAAAGCTGCAAGCAGCACTTAAATCTTAAGCACTTGAATACAGAGCTGTTTTCTTAGATGAAAGGTAACTGGCAGGAAAGTTTGCTTTACTGCAAGACCCAACTTGCTATTTTTCTTTATTCTTCCCTCACCTTGTTTAGTTTATTAATTCACAGTGGTCAACTATAGATGTCACTGGATTTGCTTAGTCCTGACTGTTCACAAAGTGTTATTTTCAAAATAATTCTTCTCCCTGATTCCCTACCAAAGGAAAGGTGGTTTTGTGCTTTTGCTTTTATGTAAAAGCGGGTGATGGAGGGAAGAGCCTTTGAATGCACAACAGTATTTACATCAAACTTTTTCTGACTTCTTAGGGAAGGAGGAGGTGGCATGATACAAGCCGACATTTAAAGACTCCCTTGAATTGTCAATTGGTAATCTGTTCCCATTGCCTCTGGTTCTTCTAAAAATAACAGTACCGTGTGATGAATGAAAAGTGATAAATATTTCATGGAAAGCTGATCACGGATTGAGACGTTTCTCAGTTAAAAAATTAGCGTGTCTCAGATGCGGTCTTTCGGTGACTGTGCCACGTCCTGTTTGCCTTGTGTGTTTGCACTCTGGGTGTTTTGCCTGGATCTGCAAACCTAAAGAGGTAATCAAGATGAAATCTTTGGGTTTTTTTTAAATTTTATTTTACTTTTAATTCCCTCACTTTTTCAAGATAACACTTGTCCTATGGCTGGAGTGGTCTGATACACCCTGTACTTGACTCCTCTTTTCCATCAGCTTCTCCTGATGCCTGCTAGATGGATGTGGGTGTTAGCTGGAGGACAAGGGTGGAGGAGTTGCTGAGGATTGTTAGCTGTGTGTTTGCTTTGGTCTGCATTCCCTTTTTATTGGTGTGCTCTGTACTGTGGAGCTCCCCAGAGTGCTTTATGCCAAAATTAACTTGGGGTAGTTTATCGCTTAAAGGGGAAATAGATGCCGTAGGTCCGTGCTCAGCAGCCACCTGCATTCCCAGGATTTTAGGAATTCCTCTTCTGACATGAGATGCATTTATCAAGACCCTAGAGGCTCTTCCCCAGTGTATATTGATTTTCAGGGCTATATTTGGCTCTGCTTTGTCTTTGGGCAGTGGAGGGAATATCAGGTGAATGGCTTGTGCAGTGATGCTTAAAATATTGTAGCAGTCTCCAGATGCTGACCTGGAGAATTGCTGTTGGTTGATTAAATAGACCTTTCCTCTCCCTCTTTGTCGCTTTTCGCCCCCTGCTCCCCTCCCCTGCCCCCAAAAAAACCCCCTCCAAACCCAAAAATGATTTAGGCTGAGACATAATTCACCAAGTATACAAATAAAAATTGTAACCAAGCTACTTCAAGCTGAAAAGCCTCAGTAACCTGATACGCCGAGTTAATGCGAGAGTGCTGCCAATGTGTAATGGTTTAACTTTGTTTTGACTTCTTAAGTGTGTAGGCCTTGAAAGATGGGACATTGCCTTCAACAAATAGGGTCTTTTGGGAGCTGGATTGCAATGTGAGCACTTCAGCTTTACCGGCATGGTTTACTTTTGTGTGCCCATGCTTTCCTAAATCATGGACTGTCCAGACTTCTCAGAGAGGACCGTGCAGGGATGTCCTCCTCCATCCTCACCTAATTCCTTTCACCACCAGGCAAATGTGAAATCAGCGTTTTCTGTGCCTCAGATGCGGTAGTAAGTTCATTCACACTAAAGCCATCTCATTTACGTTTATGGTTGGTGCTGGCTTGGCATTTGCCCCTTGAATGGCTTGATTTGAGGTCTACCTTAAGCTGGTGTCTCCTTTAACTTGAAACAAGTGCTTATGATTAAATATCTGCTCCTTTGGCTTAACTAATATCTTGTGCTTTAAACCACTCAATCATTACTACTTTTCCATCTGTTTTTCATTCAAGAAATTGTGTCATATCAGATGATTCATTCATATTTGATTAGAGATTTCATTATAAGCTGGTCTTAAGTTCTTATGATCTAATAAAAGGCTTTGGAATCATTGACTTGGAACTGTAATTGTAATATACAGAATAAATGTACTGCACATTTTAATGATACTTTGCTAGGTGTTTTTTAAGATGTTACAGTTCTTGCTAGTGAATTGTTTAAGGTGAATTTGTTTAAAAGTTTCTAATGAAATTCAATGACTGACCTTTTCCATTGGAGAGAGGAAGTAACAGTTCTCCAGGTTGCACTGAAGACCAAACCGTGGGTGAAATTTAGGTCAAGACTTGCCTTCCTTAACCTGTCTGTAGTTCTGCTCATGGCAGTCACGCTGTCATGATATTAATGAAGGTCTTGAAGATGCTGAGTTGTCAGGGTATCATGTGCATTGGTTAAGTGACGTATGGAAGACTTTTATTTTCACTAAGGAGAGTGATCTGCTATCTGTATGCATATAGTTTCTTAGATTAAATAAATGAATACAGTTTTTTCCAATTTCTTCCAAAAATTGATTAAGCTGCTACAATAGGGTATTTTTAAAAAAAAAGTATTGGGGGACTACCTTTATGCTTTATTTTTTGCTATTCCAAAACTGTCTTAAGCTCTTAAATAGCTTTCCAGTTGTATGTAATAAGAGCTTATTTTTGTGCTTTAAATATTTTGGTAAATTTGTTTTATGAGAAAAATATCAGACCAAGTTATTTTCTGCTGTACTTTTCTTAATGTTTGATGCCTGTATAATGTATTAGAAAAGAAACATATAATGCAAAGCTAGTCAAAGCAAGCCTATCTACTTGATAATGTACATGTGAAGGAAGCATATCCATGTTCTGATTGAATGATTTCCATTAAGTTTTGCTGGGTAGACTGAATTCCTCCAGCTGGGGAAAGAAAAATCTGTCATGAATGAAATTAGCAGTTTTGGTTTATTCATACGTTTTGGGGGGAGGACAGAGGAGGGATGGACAGACTCAGAAAAGTTTTGAGGTGGGTATTTTTGAGTTTATTTTGCACTTGAAAAATAATTGCACCTCATCAGTATCGTTCTTGGTGAGCCAGATCCTGTTGTAAATGTTGCCAAAAGCTTTCATTGAAATCTTATACTGGAGGATTAATTTAAATTGGCTGTTTTGACTGTATTAGGGTAACTAGATAAGCACCTTGTTCAGTGATAGTGCTTTCGTGTGACTGTTGGAGCTGGGTTGTGGCTTCATGGCAAGTGTGTCACCAGGATCCTGAGATGGTAGCTGCAGGACTGAACAGAGCAGGGAACTAATGATGGTGCACCTATTTGGTCATGAAGTTAAATGAACGTTGTTGAGAGAAACTGGATGGTCTGTGTCTGACACAAGCTTCTTATCTGGGAGTGGGCAAATGACATACAGAAGTCTTTTTGTTGCACATCTGGCTGGAGATCAGGCCTGATCTCCAGAGGTGCCAGTGGTCACAGGGCTGGAGAGGGGTTTCCAGCTGATGCACAGATGTTTAGGAGGTAGGATGGTATGGTTTTCACCAGTAAAGATGAATTTGAAGATGTAGCCCCATAACCTGGCGCGTGGGAGGGTTCTCTGCAGTCTAGGGTTTTGGTGTTGCTTTGTACTAAAAGGTCAATTCAGAATCGCAGACAAGCACATATTCCCATCCACAGGAAAAATAAATACACAGGTGATTGCAAATGCAAACCTAACCCTTGCAAACCCTGCTTTGGAAACAGGTGGGTTTAGTTCCTTTGCATAACGGCAACCTCGAGGCTTCGCCCGTAATCTCTGCATCGCAACTGGGCTTGTTTGAACAGTGCTTTGGTGGTGTGTGTGTTGGAAAAGGCATCCAGTTCTTTTTCTGAGGAGCATGACAGTTCCTCACCTGACTTAGAAGATACCTGTGATTCATCCCAGCGGCTCATTGCTCTGGAATGAGGAAGCTCTGTGTCTGCTGCCAACTTACTCTCTGAGCTTTGGCAAGTTGGTTGGCTTTTCTTCTCTGCCCTCCCCTAAAATCAGGTAATAGCTGTATTTGCCTGTCCTCGCAGTGGTATGTTGTAGTGGTCACCTGCACAATACCTGCAGCAGATAGTAGGAAATTGAAATGAATGTGGTAAAAATCAGGTCCTACTCATGTCCAGGTGATGGCCTGATCCCTTGATGACACTGAGGTAGAGGAGGTGTTAGCAGATGTCAGTCTGCTTTCCATCCATGAAAAATCAATATCCTGATTAGAAGTGTGAAACTGAAATTGTTGGTTGTCTGAGAAAATAAGTTATTCCTTATTAAGCCTCATATTAGAATCCGAGTTTCTGTGCCGTAAATGTAAGGGCATTTCCCTTGCTTTTTTTGCAGGCTTTTGCTTTAATATAATACCTATTCTAGTAAACTTATATATTAACTAATTCCTTGCACAGTTGTATATGTATGCATCTATGAAATGAGTTCCTGCTGAGCAAATAATGTATTGTGAGAGTGAGTGAGTTTGATGGAGGAAAAAAGAATTTACAGGAAATAATCCGGCTTCTGAAATGTTGGAAATACCAGAAAGTGGGAGAACAAGAACGGAAAAAAAAAAAACCCTTACATGTGGGTGAAAGCCACAACAGCGTTTGGATGATGTGTAGAATATCCTCAATTCAAAACCAGCACCATGGGAGTTTTAAGCGGGCAAAAGTTGAAATGGTGGAGGCAAAGGAGAAGTGGCAACGGTTTCCTGGGTTTCAGTGTGTTGTTTTCGTGTTTTGTTTTGTTTCATTTTAATACAGGCTGTCTGAATTCTTTGTTCTTGTACTTTCTTTTGAACTTGGAACATTTTGGCCGGACTTCTCCTGATAGTCACTATCCTTAATTGAAACAACTGTAACCCTGTGGTTGTTCACATGGAGGCCCTTGGGAGACCTGAGAAAAATATCGTGATCATACCTTGTTTTGGCAGCTCAGTAAGAGGTAAAGCTTTGCATCTCATGACTGATTAATCATAATTAAACACAGTTGGTGCCATCTGAATTTTATTCTAGTGCCCTGGGTTAACCACCGGTAGCAGGCATTTACTTTTTGTTGAATTTCCAAGAAGCTGCCCTATTTATAGCTTGCTGCAAGGAGAACGCAGTGTCACTTGGGTTGAGATAAGGGTCAGAGATGGAGAAGCGTTCTCTTGTCCGTGCGTGGTGTCGACGAGGCAGGGTCTGGGCTTGCTCCCTCTTTCCGTAAGGTGCAGCGTAGTGGCTGCAAGTCATGAAGCTTCCTCGGGCCCATGCAAACGTTGCCTTTGGGGAAGGGGAGGTGGGTAGGGGGATCCGCACGGTGTGCTGTCTCAACACTGAAGGGGACCTGGATGCTCCAGATGAGGGAACATCTGGATCGTATGGGTGCTAAGGGGGTGCATCAGGGAGCGCTGTACAGCGACGCTTGACCAGAGAAGACTCTGCTGTGACTGAGCAGCTCTGGGTCAGTGTGTTTCAGCCTGTCCTGACCTGGCTGCCACACCCATGGACAGGCTTTTCCTGGCCATTGCTGAGGGCTCAGCCCAGATCGAGAGGCAGCTCCATGGCAAAGGTCTGCTGACCCCAGACTGTGACTTGTCCCAGCATAAGCCCCGTTTGGAGCTGCTCATGCTCCGTCTGTCCCGCTGCGCCCTGTGCTGGTTCCCCACCATGCGAGCCAACAACCCTGATGTTCTCCTGCCACAAGCGTGGATGTGCATGTTTGTGGTGGTCTCTGGGGCCTGCAGCAGCAACACTTGGTCACCTCCTCTTGTGCAGGCAATGTCTGTTTGGTCCCCAGAGCTTAGTCTTGGGCATCGGATGTTAGAGGAGTGGACATCCCTTGTGCATGCTGCTCTTCAGTGCAGTTGAGGCTTTTCAAGGAAACACATGAAAGCCAAGTGTCACAAGTCCTATCTGCTTGATCCTCCTTTGTTCTCTGTATCAATGATAAATATTTACAATACAGAGCTGCTTTTTTTTTTTTTTGGTGTGCAGTTGCAAAGAAAACATTCCTTAATCCTCATGGTCACGAATAATGTTCTTGTTCCCTTTTGACCTTGCTAAGCCATGACACCTGAAAGTGAAGGCACTGGATTTTATTCCATTTTGTGTGCTATTGTCATAGTTTTTAAAGCTCATAATTTTTAAAGTGATGCTTTTCTTGCACTCCTTAGGAATACAGAGGAGAATGACTGAATTGTAATAGAAACCCTCAGAAATTTAGATGCAAAATCATTAGCACAAGTATCTTTATGGCCCTTTTTTAATTTGCAAGATGTCTTTTACTGATAGGAAAGAGGAAGAGGGCAGAGCGGGACCCTTTCAAATGTCATGCTGATGTTGTATGGCTTGCAGGACAGGTGAGCGTGGAAGCAGGGTGCTGCTTTAGTCTTATTCTGAGCAGAGGTCTCCTTTTAGGAGGAGACAGTATATTGTCATCACATAACACAACTTTGTCTTGCCAGGTCTGGTATCACAGTGAACAAATTATTGCTTCTGCTAACCTTTAAGTGGCAAACAGAGTTGAAGGCATTTGCCCAGAGAGTGTTGGGACTCCACTGCCCGAGATACAGATCTGGCCAGCTGGCAGGTGGGGTTATATTCTTCCATTTCTGAAATAATTTTCTGATGAGCAATGGGTTTTTCTGTTTGTTTTCTGTTAGTGAAAGGTAGTGATTTGAGGTCTCGGATCAGCAATAGGTTTGTGAAGGTGTTTGTGACGCACTGAGAGGGAAAAGCGAGCAAAACTAATTCTTGCTCTTCTGACAGTAAGCCAGGGAGCTGGCGTGCTTTTCATTTAAATTGGAAGTTTCTTAAGATGGTATTAGACCTGCCCCATCTGTCTCAGCCCAGGTTAGATGACAAGGGATTTTGCTTAACCGAGCGGTGAAGTTCTGCTGATAAAACCCAGCTCGGAGAGCGGCAGTAATTCCCTTCACATAATATGCTGTAGCACTCAAACATGTTACCCTCTCTAACACGTCATGCCTTGGTCCTGGGGTCCAGGAGCATGTTGATTTGATATGTCCAAATATTCAAAAAAAAGCATGATTAAACAAGCAGCAGATACCTAAAAACACCAGTGAAACATCTCCTTCTCAATGGGATTGTGTGTGTTACCCGCACTGAAACACAGCCCAAGCTGGAAGTGCTTCCTACCTCTGAATACACAAGAATAAAAAAGCTGCTTCAGGAATCCTGCTCTCAATTACATGAACTTGCTTTAAGTATTTATTTGAGCAGACTTTATACTGTATTTCTGAGTGAAAGGTATCATTATAGATGCCGAACAGGACTGGCCATGCTGTGTAGTGGCAGCCATGGGGCATTCCCGAGTGGGAGCAGAGGCGTGGAGCTGGGGAGAAATGCACAGCTCTGTCCCTGAAACTCAAACAGATCGTGGTGTTCAGGTTTCCACTCCACTGGCAGGGTATATGTGAGGGCATTTAACCTCATAAATCATGTTTTGGATTTTCAAGCCAGCTAAGATGTTCCAGAGAGAATGGCTCCTCTTCTGCCCTTCCTGCCTTTGATAGTCTATGGGGTCTAAAAAGCAGCCAGTTTTTCCTGTTGGCAAACATGTTGTGCTGGCAAACTACAAGTGGAGCATGAGTGAAAAAATACCCCCAAGCCCACATAAAAAATAAAATTTCTTTCACGTTATGTGTAAATACCTGTTACAGGGATTTATCATGTCTTGAAGCAGTGCTAAACGAAATTTAGATCCCTGTCCTCCATCCTTGACTGTGTTTTCAGGCTCAGGAGTTAAGAGCCCCATAGGAACTGGGGGCTTATAAGATAACACTGTGAAGAAGCCAGAAGGAAAGGCTGGAGGGGAAAAGGGCTGAGTCAGGGCTGGGTCAGATGTATCTTGGTCCAAACACAAACCAAGAGAAGCCGGAGAATCATCTGTCTTGTCTGAAGTGGACAATACACAGTAAAGATGACTTTTTACCTTGGACCAAGCTAGTGGAGTGGCAGAGCCCCAAAACTGGTTCCAGGTGATGTTACAGAAAAAAATGGGCTGGGGTATGATATGTCTAAACTTTAATGGAGTGTGAATTAACATAACTAACCCTTCATGACAGGGCCTTTATGTGCAGTCCTTTGGAGCAGTCAGCCTTTTATAGGAAAAAAAAGTCATTGTACTTATTCATGCATCTTGCACTTTAGAACCATAAGTGGGGGGAAAAAAGTAGTTTGGCTTGAAGCTGCTCTGTTGTGACAGGATAACGAAGGTGAGCAAATTTCCACCTGCAGCTGATCCAGAGAGTGGATCCTAAGGATTGGAGCTAGAATGCTTTGTTTCTCTTTAGGTACTTAAACGTAATTACATTTAAACTAAGAATTACCCGCACTCTTTGTAGTAATGTATTTTCTCCCGAGGAGTGTTGTGAAAAGCAGCAGAGGGCTTTCCCCATAGCTTGTATACCTTAAAGCCTGGTGACTACTCGGTCACTGTGGCTTGCTGGGACATCTGGTGGGGGGCTTCACTTTGTGATGTACCTGTGTTGCCTTCGAAATTTTTAATTACATAAGGAGGTACTCATTATGGGCTCAGCAACGGTGACTGCGTATTTAGGTTGAATGGGAAGTTTTCGCTTTTGCTGCTTGAAATTTTTTGGTGTGGCATGAAGTGTGAACTGTGACTGCCGGCAGCATTGCTAATGGTGCTTTAGGTGGGGGAAAAAAGTTTGCTGCAAAAAGAGTTTGGTTCCCAAATTATTCCTTCCTTATATTTCTTCTAATGTGTTGTCTGTACTCCAGGGCACTCTGTGCAAGAAAACCAGGTCTCTGCAACTGATTTTCATCTCCACAGTGTGGTGGTAGTGTGTAGGCCGTGCTGGGGGGATATACATCCGTTATGATTATTTTTGACTAACAGAAAAGCCTGTTGGTAGTAGGATTGAAGATGTTGCACTGCCTTCCCAAGTAAAGAGAACAAGGATGGTGAAATCTTAACTACATCTGCTGGGATTTGGAAGGAGTTTCATTTTGAGTAGAGCTGGAGGTGACCTGGCTGTCAGTGGCCACCTCTCCAGACTCTCCTTCTCATGACCCAGCTGCTGCTGCTCTGCTCACCATCCTCCTCCCTCTGGACGGCCACTGAGTTTGGGGGACAAGAGCCCATGGGAGGGAGTTATACCGGGTCCCTCTGAAATGGAAGTGCAATGTCTTATTTTAATCTTTGCTGTGAACACCCCTCAGGGAATATTGCTGCTTATAATGTGTTTTGCATTTACCAATCCAAATCGTGTGAGAGCATCCTATTAAACAGCTAATTGACAATGCTAATATGCAACATATTTTAACAGACAAGTGTTTTGGTGGCAATCAAAGCCTCCTCGTGGTTCCGAGTTGTTTGACAGAGAACTTGTTTACTTAGGAAAGCGAAGGTAAATTTGCAGAAAGTTAATAGCACCTTAACCAATACTGAAGCAAGTATCTTTCTACATGAACAAAACACAGGTCTGTTAGTACATGAGCACTGATTTCTTTCCAAGGTAAACATGAGCTGTCTTGGGGCAGGATATGTTTCAAATGTGCTACCAGTACACCACCATTTGTATTGCATTGGTGGTAGTAGTAATAAACTTATATATCATTAGTGCACTATAAATCGTGTTAAACACACAGAAGGATATTTTAAAGATTTGGGGAAAAACCTAAGAGGTGCATTGATTAATGAGAAAAGCATGGTTTGTGGCTGCTCTGATCTACCACTACATGCTCCTCATAAGCTATTTCAAATGCGTAAAGCTCCAGGTGATCAGTGGTGTTCAACAATCAAGTTGCTGACCGTCACAGATGATGCCCCCAAAATTTCTTAGGCTGGGCAGAACACTTGGAACAACTAAACTTTACTTGGCTACTGGTTGAGGTTTATCTTACCTAATGGTGCTAAAAATAAATAAATAATCCCTTTTGGGACCTTGAGGACCATGGTGACTGCACGCCAGCTAGCAAGGCATCATCGTAGCCTGGTCCAGGCTGCAGCACAAGAGTGTTGGTGTGTGCTGTGGGTGGGTGAAGGGAACTTTCTCCTTATCCGGGGACAGTGGTCTTTTGATTATGTATCTTTTTATCTCAACACTATTGTCACAATAGAATTAAAAACTATAAATGGAAGATGATGGTAATCAGTCTGGCTGGAGCATTAGAGCTCTTGGGAAGCTGTGCGATAGCTCCATGCGGACATATTGTTAAGCTGTTTTGTCTTTTTACAGATGTTCTGAGTTAGACAATGTGCTTTGAGTGGGGGGGGGGGTAAACCCCACCTGAAATAACTCCTTTTCCTGTTCTGTGCTTGAATGACTTGCTTGATGGTTTTTTCTCTTGAAGTGCTCCTCAAACAGGTGGTATCATGCTGGAGAGTGAGGAAGGACAATACAGCTAGGGGGTGCTCTGGGCAGGAGTGCTTTCTGTTGCAGCACGGGCAGCGCATGCCATCGGGCAGGCCATTATATATCTGTATTTGGGGCAGAAAGGGTAGGTGAGACCCCAGTCTCCAACACCTTTCCTGTGCAGCCAGTGGTCTGAATCTCTCCTGTGTACTTTGTGGAAATGGTCATGGTTTGCAACACCACTGGGTGGGTGTTTTCGATTTGACATAGGAAACACTCAGCTGTAGAGACTTATGGTTGCACTGTGGGAGAAGCATAAGCATTTATCAGTTTTAAGCATTTTCTTTCCAATGATGTGTTTGTTTTTTTAAGGGAGGGGAGGATATAGTTAAAATGAAAAATTAGTAGTGAAAAAAAAAAAAAGTAATCCTTAAAATTGCAGAGAATGAAATTCTCTAGAATTTCCTTTCTATAATGACAGCATAGGAAAAGGTTTAACTTCTGTTTAGGCTATTGCTTTACATTAGCCTTGATACATGATATGGCAGTGTCCAGATGCTGATAAGAGATGGAAATAAAATAGCAGGAAAGACATTGGCTATGTTGACACAAATATCGAGTATCCTGAATAAGCAGCCAAGAAACTTCATTTAGTTTGATGTGAAGCCAAATATGTATGGTATCTGTAATTGGGTTTCTCTCATTCTGAGGCAGAGGGAGAGTCACAGGGTCGTTTCACCTCGTTCAGTGTAACAGGGAGTTAGGAGAACTGCCACAAAAATTGCCAGTTTATCTTGATTTGGGAACACATGGATTAATGCACTCTGCTTTTAACTATTCAACTCCTGAAGCTAGGTAGTGGGGACCCACGATTCAGTACAAAAAAGAAAATAAGGTGGTATTTACTATTAAAATAAGAATAATGCACACAAATACTGAAATGAAAAAAACCAGCCTACAAATTACCCTTTTGCATAGGACAGATACGTTCACAGTAATGACACGAGAGAGATATATATATTTTGTTTGTGTTTTTCTTTTCCAGAAAAAGGTTTGTATTTTGAGCAATAGTATTCAAGTTAGATCTTAAGAAAAGGCTTCTGTCTCAGACCATGTATTGCATGTCTGCGGATGCTGTTCTGTCTTCCCAGAGCATCTCGGTGAACATTGGCTCGGAGATCCATGACTCGGCTCAACCTTTAATTATGGCATTGTGATTAGCACCTTCTACCATGCATAAAATTTGCCGAGGTTGGTTACCTAATGGATTCCTGGTTTTGGCTTTCTTTTTTACTCCTTGTGCTGTATCCTTTTCTTGTACCATCTTTGCACTTCTTTTTATAGCAGCAACTCATAGGGCTGCTTGGAAAGGGGCACAAGGTGGTACAGGGGCAACTGCCTGACCCACTCTCCAGCAAGTGCTACTCCCACAGATGGCAGCTCAGCAGCAAAGTTGTGAAGTGTTTGCCTGGACTGCTCAGCAGCTGGGATGTCACGGGCTTCCTCGAGATCTGCCACCTCTTGCCTCTGCAGCCTTCTGCAGACCTGATGCTCTCACAGAGATGAGGGAGCAGCAAAGGGAGCCTGAACTGGGAGCCCAGTTTCCCTTTGCTGGCTCATGTGCCAGGGTTGGGCGCAAAGCTGACATTGCCACCACCTCCACTCCTTTTGTGCCCCAGGAGAAGAGCTGTCTCTGTCAGCTGTGTTGCTTGCTTTCCATTCAAAGTGTTAATCGAAGCCTTCAGACTCCATGTGCCAAGAGTTATCTTGGAGCATCGTTCCCACCTGGCTTTTACCAAGTGCTCACTCAGAGAGGGTCTCACTTGGCCTCTGCAGTTGTGGCTGTTTTGCATGTGTGTGCTCAACCCAAGTATGACATTTTGTAGCTATTGCAAGAGCATCCTGTAATTCAGTTCACCTTCCTGAAAAACTTTCTGCACCAGTTTTCAAAATATTGTATGTAAGACAACCCTCTTCACTGAAGTCTCTTAAGTTCTTTGCAGCCATCTGGATACTGAATATCTGCTGTGCAAGCATTGTGTTGCCTCTACATGTTGTAGTTGATTTTGTTCTGTGTTGGTGCTCTTGGGTTGTTGACAACAGGCTTGAAAGCCATTTCAGGTAGGCACAGGCAGACAAAGGCGGTCCTCTGCTCTAATCTGAAGGGGGGGATTTCAGGGGAACTTTGTTAAAAGACCCATTTCCCCCCCTTCCCTAAGCATTCACTTACAGATGCCAGTTGAACGTTTTCAGGTTCAAAAATGTAGTTTACTCATATTCAAGGAAAAAAAAATTGTTGGATAAACTCCGTTTTTTCTTTACGAGAACCCAGTTTCACCACAAATTGTGTTCTTTTGCACAGAGGGGGGAGCTTTGAAGTTTTGATGCTGTTTGCTGGGTTGGAAAAGGCTTGCTGCAGTGCCATGCCAAGAGAGAAGCAGAAAATGCAGTTACTTGGCAACTCCTCTCTCCACATCATTGAACCCCACCAAATTCCTGAAGCTTGTAAATACTCGCATGCTTCTGCCAAGCAATAGCTCTTGGGCACTACTTCTCCCAGGCTTATCAATGCATACTTTTCCAAAAATGTAGTTTACTCATATTCAAGGAAAAAAAAATTGTTGGATAAACTCCGTTTTTTCTTTACGAGAACCCAGTTTCACCACAAATTGTGTTCTTTTGCACAGAGCTTTGAGCTTTGAAGTTTTGATGCTGTTTGCTGGGTTGGAAAAGGCAGTGCCATGCCAAGAGAGAAGCAGAAAATGCAGTTACTTGGCAACTCCTCTCTCCACATCATTGAACCCCACCAAATTCCTGAAGCTTGTAAATACTCGCATGCTTCTGCCAAGCAATAGCTCTTGGGCACTACTTCTCCCAGGCTTATCAATGCATACTTTTCCTTGCTGCTTTTTTTTCTTTTTTTTTTTTTTTTTAAGAATTTGGGCTTCAATGTAGAGATTTGACTACGTGTAAATGTGCTAACGAAATTACTGATGCTGGTCGGGATAGGGTGCAGGAGCTACACCATAGTTCTGTTGCACAAGAGAAAAATCACTTTTGAGTGAGGTGCATGAGGTGACAGATGAATAAGAATTACATGTGATGTAAAAATCACTACAGTATTAAGCAAAATTCAAGTCCTTTTAAAGCAGCTTTAATCGGATTTTTCAGACGGTCCTAGAGCATGTTAGGTATTAAGTTGGTGTGCAGTTTAAAATACGCTTTACTCTTTATCCCAGAAAATAAGTTCTTGCATATGACAAAAACTTCAACTTCTAAGTAGCCATTATATAATGCATGGTATTATTTTACATCTTTGAATTATAATATTAACTGCTATTTTATATCGCAATACTACTTTACATCCAAAAATCTAAGCTGTGCGTCTCTTAGTGAATATAGCTGTCTGCGAGTACTGAGGACATTTCTAATTGCAACATAGATGATGATGAAGGTTAAACCCTTCTTAAATGTGCCACCTAGTTAGTGGATTCAACACCATCTATAATATGGTTATAGTTGTGGGTTTCTGCCTCGTCACCTGCCACTGTTGATCCTGTTGAGCAAAGGAGAGCTGTAGTGTCACGAGTGTCATGTTATCTGTCTTCCTCAAGTAATGAGCATCTGGAAGAGTTGCGGTCAGGAAGCTGTTTGTCTCCCACAAATGAGATAAACTGGGTTATTGTTAAAGCAAGTTCAAGCAGCCGGGTGCTGCGTCAAGGCTGTGCCCAAGTGCAGCACTCCTGATTTTCAGTACTTTCTGTTTTTCCTTTAGCTATAAATAGATTTAGACTTCTTCAGTAAAGCAGTCTGGAGGAGCAAAGTATTTTAAACTGAACTTTTTTGTTATTTAAGCTATTGCAAACCAGTTCTTAATACATATGATAATTTTAAGACATTCATTTTCACAAGCAGCAGATACTTAGTCTTACACGTGCCAGATGGGTTTGCTGCTGGCATCACTTGTGAGATTATGGTCAAAACAAGGACAAATCAGCTATAACATTCCAAGACCTTACTGAATAACTTTGTGTTTTCCTTCCCAAGGACCATCTAGTTGTCATATTGCCTTATTTTTGTCACTGTCAGTGTGGCTGGAAAAGCTTCTTCAAACATCTGAGATGGGCTCACAATGAGGGCAAAAATCTTGCAGTGAAGGATCTCTCCCACCACAGGTTTAGTTTCGTATCATGCAATGGCATGCGACTGCACAGGCATTCTGCTCTGATACACATGTTCTGTTTACAAACTGACTTAAAGCAATAAACATGTGCAACTGCCTATAGAAGACTCACTTATACTAATGTAAAGGTACCTTCGGTTATTGTCTTAAAGATTTGGGGGAAGCAGACTAATATAACTGGAAGTGAATACTGGGAATAGATGTGTATAGTGGGAATCTTTTTAAAAAGATTTCAATATTTTAATTTTTTTTTTTTTTAAAAGTCATTGTAGAGTATTGCCAAACTATTATGTAGGCTTTGTCCAAATCTACCTCCGTGCCATCTCTGGAAGCAGAGGATGGTGCACGTCACTGCTCTTCTGTGTTGCTGCCTACGTCTGTATGCAGAATCGTTGAGTTCAGGGTGAGTTGCATTGGTGTCTAGTGCACTAGTATTTTCAGCACACCATGATGCTAAGCTTTTAAAAGCTGTCTTTATTGAAGTTTTGAGCACTATTAATGAAAAAATGATGCTGTGAAAGATTAAGGGTGTGCAAACCTTGAAAGTCTTTTCTGGGAGAAAACATTAATTTTGTGATTTCATTTTAATCCGGTGATAATCTGCCTGTGTCCCCACTTGTGAGGCTCTCCAGAGATGGGTACGGTAGCAGTCGCATGCAGGTCGCTACCTGCTGCAGGAGATGTTCAGTGATGGACAGGCATCTCCCTGGGGTGCTCCCCGTGAGCATCGACTGTCCCCAACACTGGCCCTGACCTTCAGGTGGTCCCACACCAGCCTTTCCTGGGGAATTAGTAATCGTGCCCTGACCTAGTGCAGGGCTGAGGGGAATGAAGGACAGACACCACTAAATGCCTTTGTACAGCTCTCGTGCAAGCTTTCGATGGTACCTTTTTCCATTAACCATGAGTATTTACATGGGGATGATACAAAATCAAACTGCTGCTGGTTATGACATCTTCACAATTGTGTATGACACCAGGGATTTCAGAAACAACACTTTCCTTAAGCATAAATCAAGGCAGATGGTAAAACTGAGTGACCTATAAAATGTAACAAGTTTGCTCACCAGAAACATACAGTACAAACAAATGTACTGTCACCTAAAAGTACTGAGATGGCATTTCTGACAAAGTGATGATTGTACGAGGAAATTAAAGTTTGGGTAAGGCCAAGAATGAGTTTTGCTACCTCTAAATACACACTGGTGATCAAACTGACTGTAAGGTATTTCAGCCTAGTGTTTCTTCCTCCCTGGAACTTTGTTTGATTGGGTTTATCTAGTTCTATTTTATCTGTAAGTGAAGTTATTACAGCAGACCTTCTAAAACCGCCTCTGTTGGTCAGAAATCCTCAGTGTCTTGCAGAAAACAGCACTGGTTTGTACTGTTTGTATTCTTTTTCTCTGAAAATAGGGCCCAACAGCTTCCTTTCTAAATAACGTGCTACTCTTGTGGTCTGCAAATAGTGAGCTTTTTAACAGTCCTTTCATGTATGCATCCTTACATGTCCGGATGTAAGTTAGTTTTGTAGCCTCCTCTTGCAGAACTGCATCCACCGCTCTAGTCATCCCAGCAACCAGCTTCTCCCTGCTGGCAGGACTGTGCTTAACCTGGATCACTTTGGCATCCTGCTCAAAGCCCTGGCCAGTTATCCCAGCACCAATGGGGCACGTGTGGCAGGAGCTCCTCAACCCACCTGGCCATTGAAGACACAAGGGAATGACACCTTTGGCAGCTTCATCCCTTCCCCATTTTTAAGCATTGCTTCTGAATCCCCAAGCGCCTCGTGCACGATTGGTGAAGTCTGTAGTAAATCTCCCAGGCTCTTTGCAGGGCTGGGGATCAGTAGAGAGGAGCTGGTACTGTCTCACAGTACCCACCAAAGCAAGGCTCTGCAGTTAAAGCCTGCTACCTTGAGCGAAGCAAACTTGAGGCAAATTGGCTGTGAAGTGGAAACATGCAAATTAAAGCAGGCTAAATCACGTGAGGATTAGGCTGTAGTGATTTAAGACAGCTTTATTTCAGTATGGAAACATTGACACAGGATTTAACAACTGCTTGTTGTCTTCGTAGTTAAGATGGATGGTCCGACATACAGGCAAACACAGAAATCGGTCTCCTTCTAGAAGTTTCTGTATTCCAAAAAAATCGTAACAATGGCATTTTGGAAATGTTAAGTGCTATTCTTTGGGCTGGCTCCTTCGGCTGATCAGCTGGGAGAGCAGAGTGGCTTTCGTAGCCTTCCCATCCTGTGGGCACGAGAGCTTTGTGTGGCCTCCAGGAGCGGGCTTCTGGCATGTCAGGAGATGTGTGGTCTGGGATTTGTCTGGCAACTACGAATATACACAAGCAGCCTCTCACAAAATGCCCTTAGATCACCTTGCCTGGCTTTCCACTGTATTTTAAGTTAAATGCCACCCAGAAACATTTAGGTCAGTACCTTGTGTTTTACCAAAGATTGTCATCTGGAAAGACAGAGTTGTGAACTGAGACCGGGAAGATCCACCACTTCTCTTGGTACTTATTGTGGCCCTTAATCATCTTGACAATTAGCTTGGCCTCACTTAAACTTGCTTCTCACAGCTGAAAGAGAGACCTTTTACTGCAGCCTTGGAGCCCATGAGCACCTGATATTTCCTCTTAGCTGGTGCTTACATGTTGTAACCCAGTGGCTTTGCAGTTTTGGTGGACTCATCTGGCTGACATTCTTCACAGTGGTGCATTCCCTGCTGTCTTCCAGCCACTGTGGTCTTTTCTCTGCAGTTGTTCCCAGTTCTTCAACACACATCTTAGAAACCAGTTACTGGAACCGGAAGTTTTTATCAGTGCTATTTAGAAGTAAAATTCCCTTTATGCCCTCTCTCTATTTTTAGGATTTATGAGCAAGAATTGCTTTTTCAGAGGATGATGCTCTTAAGAGAGAGCTAAGCAGTTAGTTTTCACACATGCTGTTGTGTTTTATGAATATTTCAAATAGTCTGGCTTTCCTTGCAAGGATGGCTTGTTTCTGTAATCTTCCGGGTATACATTTTATTGGATAAATTCTGTGCTCTGTAAGAAAAAAAAGCACCTTAAGTTCAGAATTTCTTTAAATTACTTAGCACATTAAGGCAACTACACATTAAGGAGAAGTAATTTTATAAAATATTTACTCTAAATGAGAGAAGAAGTTGCGACTTAATATTTCCCATAACTTGATGTGTTTTATAAACAAAAACTATGGTGTTGGTAGCTTTAAAACAGAATGGCACTACAAAGGCAATAGGTACAATGACCCCAGAGCTAAGCAAGGTCTCATGCAGCTTGCAGAGGTGCTGTTTGCCTCTTCAGCGGCAGCAAGTTTTTTGCAACTTTGTAATTTTTCTTTTGTGCAACACAAAAAATGATTATATGCAGATGAATTTCTAACATTTCTTGAAAAACATCGGTTAAGAACGGGTTCATAGAGTTGAGGGATGAAGCTGCAGAACACACAGTGCTTTGTTAAAGTGGCCTAAAAATAAAATACTATTCATGTAAAACGTGATTTGCTTGATGGAGAAGGTATTAATTGTGTATTGGTATCAAACAAGAATTTTACCAAAATAAGGTTTTGGTAGTGATTATCTGTTTAGCTTTGGATACCTTATTTGAAACAATTTTTTGTATAGGAATGTTTGAAGTGAATGCAAGAACTGAATGTCCCATTTTTGTCATGTTTCAGTTATTGCAGAGTGCTATAAAAAGAGATACAGGGTCTAAAGACAGACCTTAAGGAGTTGCATCATCCCTATGGTCCTTTGTGCATTCCCTAATCTGAAGATAGATGGCCTTCTGTTAATTTTCCAGATGTGTTGCTGTTCACAATCTTTACCAGTAAAGATGCGAAGTTTGCGAATGCATGCAGAAGACTGCTACCTTCTCCATTTCTTAAATCCAAAGGTGGGGATTTGGGTGCTGTCGTGCCAAGATCACACTTTGGCAAGGCACAACTCTAACCACTGATGGTTTTGTTTAAAACAGTGGGAGAAGAGATCCAGAAAATGGCTGGCAGCTGGTAAAATTCCTGTTGCTGATTTGGGATTGACCCAGGTTGTGTTTAGAGCTGGTCATACCACAGATTGAAATTGCTGTGAAAGACTTGCCATACCCACAAAGCCACTGTGTCACGCTGGTTTTCCTCTACCAGTCTTGCTTATGTGCCGTTTGCCTCCTGCTTCAGGGTGGCACCTTCCGTGCTCATACCCAGCCTTCCCTCTTCTGCCACCCTGGTTTCTCTTTTTTTCAAATGGTGGCAAATGGAGGTGAAGTTTCATACTAACCCTTCTCCAAACCTTTAAGATAAAAGGGGATGTGAAGGGAGACATCAGTGCAAGTTCTGCCTCATGGTCAGTCTCTTCCTCCTCCTCCCTGAGGCATCAGCTGAGAAGCGTTTCAGGGCTGTTGCTGGCTCCAGCCGTGCGTTTTGGTGTCTAGCACAAATGTGGGAGCCAGTATGGGCAACCCTAATGCAAAAATGAGTGCCCCACTGACATTCATTTGTAGCCTCATTTCTTGATAATAACAAGGGTGTGTACTATTTCAGGGAAGCAATAGGCAAATAATTTCCATCTCTACTTGTCTCTAGTTATCACTAAATGAACTTTAACCTTCTTAAACTTGCTTTTAAAAGCCTTCCTCTTCAGCTTACCTCCTGTAGTTGTTCCTTAGTTGCTTTTCTGGATGTCCTTTTAATATTTTTCTTCCAGTTTTCTGAATGCCTTTTGTCCACATTTCCCCTTCGGAACAAAGTGTCCTCTTAAGCCTCAGTCAGCTGAATCACTGAACCCTCTTCAGGTTCTTTCCAAAGTCTTTTATCTTTTTCAAGTGCTCTGAAAAGTCAGTCATCATTATTTTATTTTAGGTAAGGATACATATAGGATCTCCATCCTTATATATATATTTTAAGTCTCTCACCTTTGGGCTTCTCACAGCATCCTGTTTCTTTCTTTTTGTGGAAGAATCAGGCTACAGTCAGCCCCTAGGCAGGGAAGTTTGTTGCCTGAACGTAATTGGAGCAGAGTTGTAGCCTACCACATAAGTAAGTAGGCATCATTTAATTTGCCACAATCCAGAAACCCAGGTTTCGCAGTCTGAAGTAGCTGCCTAACAGAAATAAGTCATCTGATTGCTGGTCTTCTGATGTGGAGCTGAAATGCGAATACAGCTTCGGGCCCACGAGCAATGCCTGCCCACAACGGGAGGTCCCTATGCAAAAGTCTGTGCTCTGCGTGCTCTGGTCAAAATCAGCTACAGCTTCCCAAACTCACTGATGTCTGCCCTGTGCTTTGATCAGCCTGACTTACACTAGAAACCACTCTTAAAATTCCATAAATTAGAGTATTTAATTCACTGAGACTGTGCCACTCTTTATTCTCTTCGGTTTTGCCACTTTTGAAGTTCTTCAGCTGCATGCCGTGATTTAGGTTTTATATTAGCTGGCGTACGCACTGCTCCATGGCCCTGTGGTCAGGCTGGGTGCTGCGTAGGAGTTTGCGCTGAAATCCAGATCTTGGAGGAGCGGGGCATTTTATTCACCAAATAGCAACAGGCAGTAAAGGAGATGCTTTAGTATTAAAGGTTTGTTTTAAGGAAACATCTTACCTAGATGAACATGGTGAGAAAACCTCCTGACCTTTCTTACATTCCACAGAAGAAAAACAACTCTTTGTGGAAGTGTTTTGACAGAATCCAAGTTTAGCTATGATGACATTTGTAGCTGATTATATCAACATTGTGTTTGTTTTAGTAAAAACACCATTTTTGCATTAACTACAATTAAATGGAGTTTGACACTAAAGGACTGACTTGCATTTTTAAGCAACAAATACCAGAATTGCCTTATTCGTCGGAGCAGTGAGGAGAGACTTGCTCACCTCTTGCTTTGGTTGTAGTGGATGTAGTGTAGATGTAACATAACCCAAATTTTATATAGCTGTGAATGATTTGTGTTCAGCTTGGATGCTGCTCAGTTAGGTAATTTCCAATAGTGGGGTCAAAATAAAGGTGAGTCTTTAACTTCTGTACCCAACTGATGCCTGTCTTTCTACTTTTCTGTGCATGCTACCAAGGCTTTTGAGAGTGATGGATGCCACAGAGAAGGTGATGAAAGTACGATGAAGGAAATATGAGGGGAAGTGGGAACTCATGTGGGTGTTCATCCTCGTTCATCCACCCTTCTTTGGAAAAGGGTGTGCTGTTTCTCTGGCAGTACACATTAGAGTAGGGGAACACTGACTGTCTGTCCTTCTCTTCCATCTTCTCTACAGAGCCCTGGGGGGAGCACAGGAGTGTTGTGGCCATTGCTCTTCAATTGGGGTTAGGTCATCCAATATAATAGGGATGCAGGGAGGGGACAAAGTGCTCATTTTTTTAGGCAAAATATTCTTGTGAGCCTTAGAAAGCATACATTTAATTTTTCCTTGTTTTTACACATTAGTGTTTGGTAGCAGTGCTCCTTACGCTAGCTGAAGGACAGTCTTTGAGGAGGGGGGAAATAGCCATCTTGTGCTCCACCTTTGGTTGATGTTGGGAAAAGTGGGAGATGGCTATTTTAAGTGCTTGACCTACCATTTATATAAGCAATGTTTTGCTAAATTCAAATGTTGTTCTTAATGTCAAGGACCTTTTAATTGCAACTGTTTGCGTAAGGACTTGCATGCGTTGGATGGGCAGGCAGTGATGGCAGTCCTCTTACTGCCTTCTGAAATGCTGCTCAACAGGTGGTTTGTGAAGCTGCTTAACAGACACAGCAGGCTACCAACCAGCTTATATCCTGTAATAAAAAAACCTAGAACTTCAATTCTAGAAGCTAGTAGCAACAAAATGAAGTTATCCTTTTAAAAGTATGTATTCATTCATAGAGCTGTTTCTTGCTACACTGTTTTTTCCTTAAGAAGACAAGTTTAAAATGGGGTTTAAAAAAAAATACTATTCCTTGTGAAAATCTGTAAAATTTATAATTAAACGTGGATCTGAACTATTGCACTGTTGTGGATCTGTTATGTTAAAACTCACCCCTATGTCACTCTGGCTCTCCACGTGTATAGGAAGCAGTGCCTGTCCAATACTGATAAGAGAAAAGGATGTTCTGGTCTTCAGACAGATATTTTCAGTAGAATGAGTGCTGAGTTTTTGTTCTGTATTTAAAAGGCCATGCTGATGTCAATGGTTTGTGCATAAACGCCAAGGAAAAGCTTGCTTTGAGTGCGAGTCATCACTGTGACGTTGGGAAACCTTATCGTGCATGGAGTACTACTAGGATGGGCGATGCAGGGATGCTCTGCCGTCGTCCTTTAGGATTTCAGTACTAGCAGTGGAAAGGTTGATTCTTCCTGCTGGCCGTCATTGATACTGATGGGCTTCCTTATCAAAAGGGTTTTGTAATTATTCTCAGTCCTTTATCAGCCTGCTATGTTTAAATATGTTCACTTTGTCTGATGCATCTTTAAAAAAAGAAAAGGAAAAGTTTTGGGGTTTTTTAAATAGAAATCTTAGCTCAGTCATGTTTTTCATAGTGTTTGTGTTAAGGAACCGAAAGGCAACACCTGCATGTTTTGCAGAAATGAGAAAGTGCTTTAGTGTAATTTCTCTGTGCTGTTGTGGAATCCGAATATTTTGAGGTTATCTGAATTTCTCTAGAAAACTACTTGTGTTTAACATTCTCTTAAAATAGCCTTTTTTTTTTTTTCCCCATGCATCTTAATAATTTTGAATGGATAACAAGTAACATCTTGGGTCCTCGTGCAGCTGAGGTACCTGAGTATATGTGTTATTGGAAAGCAAAAGCTCTGAGAGAGGGGGCTACAGAAAGCTGTGGGCTACTTGCCTGTTTGAACATATGCTTCTCTTCTTGGACCAGGGTCTGGGTTTCTAATAAACTGCTGAAAACACTGCAACCTTTGAGCAACTCATGAGATTTTTTTTGAGAGCTGCTAAATGCTTCCCTATTACAGTTTGCTATTTAGTTGCTGGGTTTGCTGTACCTGAGTATATGTGTTATTGGAAAGCAAAAGCTCTGAGAGAGGGGGCTACAGAAAGCTGTGGGCTACTTGCCTGTTTGAACATATGCTTCTCTTCTTGGACCAGGGTCTGGGTTTCTAATAAACTGCTGACACCACTGCAACCTTTGAGCAACTCATGAGATTTTTGAGAGCTGAGAGCTGCTAAATGCTTCCCTATTACAGTTTGCTATTTGGGTTTGCTGTTTGCTGCTTTTAATTTCCTTCCCCCCCCCCCCCGCCTG
>NW_008794170.1:638821-670806 GCF_000699145.1 Aptenodytes forsteri | reverse complement strand
GGTTTTAATTTCCTCCCCCCCCCCCCCCATGACAGAGGAGATTGTGTTGTACATTTTGGGGCTTTTTGTTCAGCTGGGAGTCTTTGACTGATGGCAGAAATGAGTTGACTAGCCTGTTATTAATAACCATTCATTCATTTGCTGTTTAAAATGACTAGAATATGTCTTTTTAGTAAAATTATAGCATAGACTGTGGGACAGGTAATTCCTAAGAATTTTGTTTCCCCTTCTCTTTTGATCTTAGAGAGTGAACATACCATGGCTTAATTTCTAAATAAATTAGTACATTAGATCTTGAGCTGTTTGTTAAAGCTCCCGTTCTCATGGAGTGACCAGCTGCTGATCCCAGAGACTGCTGTGTTGCCCCTGCTCTGTTGTGCAGTTTTACTCAGTGGTGCCCAGACCTGCCTTCGGCAACATTTGTGCTGCTGCTTTTTCTCCTTTTAATGGTAACGATTCCCTTCCTTCGCCTCACAAGCTGGTAGGACGCAGCAGGCGCAGGAGAGCAGGGGCTGGCCACAGGTTCTCCATGTGGTTTTGGCAGAGGACCAGACCAGCCTTCCTTCTCAGCAGCAGATAGGTGACTTTGATCTCCCAGCTCCTCTCGATGTCTTTAGGAAGCTGACAGCGTTTCCTCATAGCCATAACTGCTTTTATCACACAACTCTTTCAAATGGCCTGGCTGTTTACCAGCTGGCACCATCTCTACTTGTAAGCGAACCTTCACTTCAGTTCTCATCACATCATCTTGCCCACTCTGCCCCAGGATCCCCTCCGTCTACGTGAGTGGCACCACTGTGCTTTGACAGGAGTTATAATGGGAAAACAATTCTGCCTTGATGCATCTGAGCAAGGAGATGATGTGATGTCTGCTGTCCTCCTGAAAGTTCACTGTTTAACTCTTGGCACTCCTCTCTGTCACTGGTTCGTCTGCTGGCTTTTATTCTTGCCGATGTAGAGGTCACCACTTCGCCACGGTCCAGAGGGAACCCCGTAAGAAAGTCCAGGCGTTTGTGTAACCTCACCTTTGCTGTGTATCCCTCAAACTCACCCATGCCTGTCTAGCTGGGTAGATTTAGGGTTTTTTCCTCATGGGGAGTTTTTCATGTATAATCTCAGGATGAGACTTGCAGGCTCCTGCTCCATCTCTGCCATGTTTAATTTTCTTTTCTGAAGTATCACTTTCCCTTGAAGGAAGTTCATAGTGAGATTAGAGAGAAGCATGTGAGAAATCCATGTGGGTTTATCTCTTCAGAAGTATATTGGATCTTCCTTCAGCCTGCCTTTTTGTCTTGGGTATCTGGTAAGGTGAGGAGTTTCTTGTACCAACAGCGAGACAGATGGATCAAAGAGGTTCAGTTGCTGTATAATGCTTGAAACAAGGAGGCAGGTGAAATTTTATTCCAAGAATGCCTTTTAAGAAGGGATATATCTTTTGGTTTTGTTTTCTGTTTTTATTGTTATTTATTTAGACACTTTTGCCCATGGAAACTCAGGTGGATTTTGGTTAGCTACCTCCCCAGCATGCAAGGAAAGCTCAAGGAAAACATGCAAGGAAAGGCTTGCCACAATTGTATGAAGTCTAAAGTGAGAAATAATCCAAGCTGACTCTTGATTCCATTATCTTTAATTGCAGTAAAAGCACTGGCATCATCCAAGACACTCATTTGTTAAAGAAGTCGTTGATTAAAACAACAAGAAGACGGAGTAGGATAACGGTTGGAAAGGAGGTGGTGAAACTTGAGTGTCTCCCTTTGGAGCTCCTCTGTCCTGCACAGGCTCATCTGTTGGAGACATCTGTGCAATCAAGGTTTTATTCCTGGCCTTCTCACAGGCACTGTGACATGAACTCTTCACATTTTCATTAAGGACTTATTTATTGTATGTTGTGTATTCAGCCAGTGCCCTGTTTTATTTGTGAAGTGCTTGGCTTTCCTGCTGCAGCAGGATATAATGCTGAAAGTGCTCAGCCCCCGGTCAAGAGTGTTGAAGTCTTTTGCAGTACTTTAGAGATGGGACCATCAGAAATGTAGCTGGCTTGTAAGATCCAGATATTTAGCCATGAAAGTTTATATTTTTGCAAACTCTGATGTACTGCTCTGAGGCTGCAAGCAGGAAAACACTAGAAAATGTTATTTTTTTTGTCTATTGTTGATGGAATTTGGTGGTTTTTCTTCAAGCAAAGAGACTTTTTTTTCAAGTTTTAAATCTAAGATGGAGAAAGTAGGATAAATGGGCTGCTATTCAAGTTTTGGTTTTCTTATCATAATGAATAAAATTTGTATGTAGATCTCTCATAGATTTCTAATAAATGCTAATGAGATCTTTTCAGGGAAGGTATTAGGATCGAAAAAGCTGATTATAGAATTCCAGAATCACTGCGCCCTTATTATGTCTTCAGGTCTCAGTAGTAATCGGCAAAAAGTTTCTTTGCAATGAATGAGTGAGTGACATTTAAAGCTCCATCTGTTGCCTACGGTGCAGTGCCTCACGATGTGTTTCAATGGGTGATGGGATGATTAATTTTGGTTCCCATTCATGCTACATGAAATATTCTCATAGTGGGGAATGACTCCAGCCCTTCCTGAACTGCAGCATGTGTGGTGCTTGTAGGAAACCTCAGCTGCTGTTTACTCCTAGCTTGTGCACCGAGAAAGGATCCAGGCTGTGTTTGCATTCACCCACGCAGCTCCGTAGCAGGCTGTGCAAAAACACCGGTGACTGTGGTGTACTGACCTGCCTGCTTTTGAGAGATGGCTCCATTGCCAGCACTGCTGCAGCTTGCTTTTCTTCACAGACCTGTGGTGAACAGAGTACTGTCCCCGTTGGTGAGGACCACCTTCTGATCTCAGGGTGAAATAGTGGTCTGACTTCTCCGTCTCGCTGTCCTTCAGACTAGCTGCACTGTGATGCTTAAGCTTGTTGCATAATTCTAGCCCAAAATAAACCCACCTGGGATCCTGGTCCTTGCCTTTGGGAGAGTAGAGGTAAGAATTAAGTAAAGTGGAGATAATGAAGTGCTTCTCCTTGCTGCCCCACAGCAACCCACCATCCCAGCTCTGCACATAGTCCTTTATTTTGCCCTGACATGGTACAGATTCACAGAGGAATGTGGCAGGGCTGTGCCTCCATCCTGCCCCTGTATGATGCTCGTGATGTGCCGCAGAGGATGTTGATGTCCTGGGTGCTGCCACACCGAGACCTCCTGCTCCCACCACCTGCGCAGGGTCCTGGGCAAGTTTTGGGGCTCCTCTAGTACAGTCTGGTGAAATCTTTTCAAGATAATAAGCTGAATATAGATGGTAATGTGGTTGGTTTGTTTCCCCCCCCCCCTTAATTTCTGCTTATATTTGGGGCATCTAGCATGCTGTAGATTAAAACCAACTAAATCTTAGGTGCTCTGAGAGTGCTGTACCATGTCTTCATCTGCTTCATTCTGCTTTACACACAAATATACTTCTTTTATCTTGGCACTGCAGTCAGATACTGCAGTAGCTTGTTTCTATTAATAGCTCTGATCTCACCGTCTCTCAGTGTTTCAGCGAGTTTTGACATTTTCGGAAGTGGAAGCCCAGCTGGAAAAGAGTGCCTCAGCTGCCCAGCCACCGTGCCGGCTGGCAGAGGGGACGCCGGCACTGCGCGGGCAGAGCAGGCAATTCCTGGCGGGGGGGGGGGGACTCAATTCACAATAATCTAGTGACACTCAAATAACACGTCTTCCTTCCAGAATAAACCACCGCATACGCTCCCTCAGCTATGCTTGAAGTAAGCAGTTGCTCCTTGCCTCATTTCCAGGCTGATTTCAAGCAAAATGAAGGTGGTGGGATTTAGAAACGGCGTTTCGCAGCTTTGAAGCCTGCCTGCACTGTGCTCCTGACATGCCAAAGTCGTTTCTGCTGGCAACGACCTGTTACTTGAAGGCTTTGCAAAATACAAGAAAAACTTTAAAAATCAAAAGCTGTTGCCAGACAGCAAGGGCAGCCCCCAGGAGATAAAGTTGGTGGAATAAACACATGATTTTTTGCTTCTGCCCAGGGATGAAAGCAGCTGAAAATAATGCTTAGAGGGGGAGGGCCGTGCACACGCTTGCTCGGCATCCTGCGACTCACACCGTGCCGGGATGGCGCTGGTTCAGCAGGGCGGGATGGGGTTGTCTCCAACAGCAGCAGCCGAGAGCTTGGGGATGCTGAGCACGGGCTCTTGGTTTTGTATTTATTTTTTTGTGTGTGCTGAAAGGCTCATGTGCCACTATTGCCAGAATCTGTCTGGAGGGCAATGCTTGCATGCCAGTAATTACAAAGCGAACTCATTAGTTAGAAATAAAGCCCGAGTCCAGAGAGGATGGGAGATGGGGAGGAGGGGGAGAAGCTGAGCCAATGGTTTCTGAAAAGCACTGGCCGGGGAGGTTCAGCCGCAGCCGTCCAGAGGAGCGTCCCCTCCCTGGTGTGCAGTGATTTGGAAAGGCACCAGGGACTATAGAGTTACTGTAGGAGCTGAAATGCTCTTTTATCTGGGTTTTGTGCACTCTGTCTCCTAAGCTCGCTCTGTCACAGACACATGGTGGTATGTCTGTACTTTATATACTATTGGGGCTGGCGGGGGGGGTGCTGCTTTTCTTCTTCCAGCCTTGACCAGACACCCATCCCCAGCGTTTTGCAGCAGATTTGGGGAGGTTGATGCAATTTCTCCCTTCAAGCTGAAGGGAATTGCCAAGTAAAGAGGAGCAGGGTGGCTGGGAAGGAGCTGTGCAAATTCTGTGGGACTCCCTCCATGCTGGAGGGAGGGAGGTCTCAGGGGAAACATTTCATGCACTTACCATTTGAAGGTGACATTGTATTTAAAATGTGAGAGAGGGTTTTTTGTGCTTACTAAAATTAAAAAAAAAAAAAAAAAAAAGTCTTTCTGGCAACCAATTTTGATTTTTAAAAAAAACTAGTTTGAGAAATATTTTTAAAGTTCAGCTTAAGTAAAAGTTATGCTGAAACGAGATTTGAATTTAAATCTGTTTCAAATATCCTTTGTCCGTCTTGTACTGAAATTCTGTTTTAACATACATTTTGGTGTGTTTTCAGGACTGAATCCTTCTATATTTCAGTCCTTTAAGGGCTTGCATGAAAATGCTGTATCAGAGAAGAGTTATTACTGTTAGTTTAGTTATCAGAACAGTTATTACTGTTAGTTTTATTTAAATATGTATGCACATATTTAAGTAGTGTCACCTTCCCCTAATCCCATCCAAAATGCTCAGTACTTGTAGAGAAGTTATTTTCCGTTTTGGAGCATGGAAGAAGCTCAACATATGACTGATCTGATAATGTGTTTATCTGCAGCCTTTATGTGAAATGATTTTAATATCAAAAATTTTTTTGTAGAAAACGCACCCTTGCTTTCAGGTTTGAGCTTATCAGTTTATTTACAGCAAATGTGTTTAACAGCTTAAATGTATTTAAGATGACTTCCACTGAGCGGTGTTATGGGCAAGCTGCGAGATGTCAAATTTACAATCTCACCCACGAGGCCGCTCTGTGCCTGCAATCGATAGGGACTAGAATGCTTTAGGTCTTAATTAACGTACAACACACAGGCAGTCTTTGATGCATAGCCATGTTTTATTTATTTTGGGAGGGAAAAACCAGCAGAGTGTTTCTAACTTGGTATAAAAATAATGGTAACTTGACTGTGGAAAAAAAAATCCCTACGTGCCTAGGTTAAAAAAAAAAAAAAAAAAAAATTCCTCCTGTTTTCTCCTTCTGTTCCTACAGGGAAGGAAAAGGCAGGGAGAATATGAGATAGTTTATTATTCATAATCGCGATCTTGTCTTCTAATTCATGGGTTTGGCATTTCTCATTAAAACTCTGAATATAGTCTTTGTGCTTTTGCTAACGTCATGAATGTGATTGTATTAATATGATCTCAAGGCAGAACCTATAAAAGCAATTTTCTAGTCTACCATAAAATATTCATAAGAATACAGGCTTTTTTGTTTTGATGATGTGTTCATTAAGCAGAGAAGGTTTTATTGTTTTCGGGAGGGCTCTGTAGGTCAGAAGCACTCGCTGCTTCTGTGGGGAACTCATGGCATTTCAAATAGGGGGTTTTTTTTGAGACTGAAATAGTAAGAGTTGGGGATGACGCAGCCTCTGCCGGGACTCTGAATGGGAATTGTGGTTGTGATCTCTGCAGCTGGTGCCCCGTGCCCGCGCGTTGGGCGTTTTGGGGGGGCATGAGTCCCTTTGGATAGGAAATGGGAGGTTTGTCAAGTTTTCTCAGGACCGTTATCCAGCATGGTGCAAGTTAAGGCTCTTACTAGGGAGTAAAGCAGGAGTCGTTTATCACAAGACACAATCACAAGTAGTAGTGATCACAAGTAGTATTGTATTCCTTCTGGCTAAAATTGGACTTATTTCAACATGTTGAAAGCTTTTATTGTCTGCTTCTAGGAAACACAGTGTTTGGATCATAAAGGTGCGTGTAGGAAAACGCACGCGGATTTGAAGGAAAATTGCATTTAGCCTAAATAGCGTTGACAAATTCAGTGAGCTGTATTGAAGATAAACAGATTTACACGGAGACCGGGTAAGCAGGAGCGAGTGACTGCTACCTCTGTATTAGTAATGCTGACCTTTAGTCCACATGTATAAAAGATGGGCAATGTTATTGCCAGGTGTTCAGAAATCTTCAGCTGGACATAAAAATAGTCAATGCATTTAAAAGGCTTGTGATTCACGGAGCCCGCTGCGCTGTTTGGTTTACTGACTCATTGGGTTTGATCCTCAAGGATTAACCATTTCGAGCTCTCCTGGACCCTTGGGGGCTATATGAAGTTGCATTAAGTCATACTCAAGATTATCTTTGAGGAGTTTTGGAGCTCTGGGGTATTTGTCTATAAATTTGGGGAGCGGGGGAGTAATAGGAGAGCTCCAGGTGACACTGTGCTCATGTCTATCCAGTGCTTGCCTGGCCGTCGTTCCATGTGTATCCCGTGCATTGCTGATGGCCATGTGTGTCTACGTCCTTACATTGGGGTGATCACTATAGGTTTGATTTGGTGGGCTAAGACCGAGCTGAGTTGTACAATTCTGTTTTGGCTTCTTTTAAAGGTAGATCTAATGCATGCTGGAAAGCTGCTGCCCTGGTGAAACGGTGCTGCAGCCTGTGGAGTTCCTCTAGATTTGCCACCGGCTAAAATTGCTGTTATTCCAGGAATAATCACTGTGTGTCTTTCGTAACGTATAGTAATTACATTAGTAATACTCAGGATATAATATTCATATGCAGATAGTTAAAAAGGATTTTTGATAGCCACGGTGCATCATATTCTTGAAGGTGGATTGCTTTTGGGGGCTTCTTTTTGGTTTTGACCAAATAGCAGTAAATACCTAGTTTGCATTAGGACTCTTTTTTTTTATTCTCTCTCTCCCCAGTTTCTGTAAAGGTCCAACATAGTAATGGGACTTTTGCTGGCATGGAAACTTTACTCTTGTACTTTTCCAGGACACATCCCCTTTTCCACAGTCCTTGGGACACACGATGGGTTTCAGAGTGCACGTCTTGCCCTGTACACCGTGCTGCTGGGGCAGGTACCATATAGATATTGGGCCGTTATGGGGTTTGCCTGAGCTTGAGCAGTGCCGGAGGAATCCAAAACATTCTTCTGTTTATTCTGAAATACTGAAATCCTGGCAAACCTGGATCTAATTTAAAGCATTGCATCTGAGATGAGAAGTTTCTGAAGCAATAGTCCGTGAAACGAGATAGCCTCCACAGGGCTGGTTTCGAGGTGTCAGCTCCCGCTCGTGTGCAGGGAAAACAGATGAAGGGTTTTTTCTGTGCGAGCGGCTGCAGCAGTTGCCATAGGGATGCTCTGTGGGCAGGAATGGGAAGGGGCTGACCATGGTACCGACCACGTACGAAAGCATTGGCCGCTCCCGAGGAGGGCTTAGGAACATGTTGTTTAGGTGGGTTTGAATGGTTATCAATGGCAAGAGCATGGTGTTCTCCCTGAAATCCCTGGCTGTGGCTCAGCAACCCGTAGCGAGGAATCCCGGCTCTGGTCCTGCGGGGGAGAGAGGGGAGCGGGGAAAAGGCCACAGGAAGGAAAACAATAGGGAAGTGGAGGGAAGAGCTTGTGGGTTGAAAAATAGCAATGCTTCCAGTAATGCGACCTTTTGCAGAAAATGTTTCCATCAAAAAAAAAAAAAGTCTCCTCCTCCCCAGCACAAGCTGGACGTAGGGAGGGGGAAGCACGCTGCTCTTGCATGCATACTGCACTCCTGCAGCCTGCTTTGGGGGGGTCATATGTGACGGAGCAGGAGGCAGCCTCTGCACCCTGTGGGTGCAGGCAGGACCTGCTCACAGGGTCTTGGGCAGGAGGGATGGCGTGGCAGGGCACCGGGTGCTCCAGCAGCTCCACCAGCTCCAGCAGCATTGGCCTGGCTGTGCTTTTTAAAACCCCACCACTTTGCTCAACATCCCCCTTTCCAAGGAGCTGCTGTCTAGGATGGAGTTGCCTTTCCTGTGGTCCCTGTCCCTGCATTGTGGCCTTGCCCTTGGCAATGCATTTTGGTTTACATGGGGCCACCTTACAAAACACCCCCGATTTTTCTGAATTTCTCCACGATTTATTTTTATTTTTAATTTTCTTTTTCTGTGCCTCTGTGCTTCATTAGCTTCAGATTTTACCAGCATCAACTTCTTACGCATCAGTTACTGGCAAAAGTAAATAAATGGATAGCATTTGGGGAAAACCCTATTAAAACTCTTTCTTTGGGATTGATGATACTAATGTCCTGGTAGAGTTTGTAACATTATGTGTGGACATTTGCTGTCTATCGCTGTTGCTCTCTCTGGGGGATGACACAGAAAGGTGACGGCGAAGTGGCTTGTGTGACCAGGACTGCGTGCCGTGTTCAACACAGCATTTATTTCTAACAATTTACAGTTGATTTCAGGTGACCTCTGAGGACACACTGCTTGGAAGAACACAGTCAACTTGTTCTGCGCTCCTGTCTCGCATCCTTGAGGATGTGGCTGAAATCAGACCTAGGATTTAATGATCAGGCTTGAAGTGAAATAAGAGTTTAATTTCGTATAAAATGAAAGATCCTCTTCAAGTAGTGTTTCCATGGGCGACATACAGGCAGTGAAAGCTGGCGGTCCATCTTAGTAAAACTTTTCCTTAAGCCTTTTGCAGTTCCTAAACATTTTCCATGCTTTTTCCTTTTGAATTGGAGTTTACTTCACCAGCTAGTTCGTTTGTAGGCAGGGAGAAGTTAGCTTTCACCTAGTAAAATTGCCTTTGCTTTTGCTTTGGAAGGATGTCTGTCCTGCTGGGGCTGGCCTTGTGGTGGCTTGTACAGATGGTTTTGTAGTAGGGTGGCATCTCTACCCCCGTGAGATCTCGTAGCCTTCCCCAGGCACATGCAGCAGCCCCGCAGTCTCCTGGGCAAACCCCGGGTAACCCTTTCACGTGGAGTAGGTGCCTTAGCAGATGCATGACTGAGCCAGCTTCAGTGATGCTGCTGATGCTCCCTCCCAGTCTTGCAGAAACACATCTTAATTATTAAAAAAGAAAACATTAGATAAAATAAAAACTCCAACCAACCAAGGAAAAAAACCCAAAAGCCTTTATTTTCCAATTTTGTTGAAGCTCAATGTTTTTGAAGGGTTAGTCTCTTCTATTCTGCAGATGATGTTTGTTCAAAGGTATCAGAAGAGTTAATTGAGTGATTGCCCTGTAGAGAGAGGCATTAAATGTGGCAAATGTATGGAGTACATGTGAAATGCAGAACTGTCATTCAGGTGGAATTTAGAAATCTTTAGTCATTCATGGGATGGCAGTAATTTTTTTTTAGCAGAAACAAGCTGAGTTCAGTTATTGCAAAGGTATTTTTTGTAGATGTCTGTTGCTGCCCTTTTTTATGACAAGCCCCTTGTCTTCAGGGAGATGATTTTTGTGTAAGCAAAGAACTGATCTTTACTACACAGATAATCAAGGTGATAGTTTTCCCTTTTTTCTTCTGTTAGCTCACGTCTCTTGGTACACATTACTATTCTCTACCTTAATCTTGGTTGTGCTTCAGGTTTGTCCCACTTGGAGGTTGAACGACAGAGGCAAGTCTTTGCATAGTTACCATTTGGGCACCTGCTTCCTATTGCTGCCTGCTCTGCAGCATCCCCATGCTGCCTGTGAGACGCATTTGCACCTTTCTGTGGTTGCAACGAGGAAGTCTAGTCTGTCACCAAAGCACTTAACAATTTTTCCTAGATGCTTCATTACCCATTTGCTTTTGGCTAAGCTCCTTTCCAAAACTGGTTATAAAGGATACTGCACATAGTGTTTTTCTGCATAAGTTTCTTAAAGTGGGACCCTCGTGTTCCTGACCATAGGAGTCCATCAGTTGATCCGTTGTAAGTCAAGATTGATCCTTTCTGTGAAGTCTTAGATTAATCTTTATCTTTCTTATTTCAAGTGATGCTAGAAGAGTGGAACGGAGGTGTATGTTTGGAATACACAGATGTAGAATGGTATCAAAAAGGGTCATGCACGATGCGTTCAAGTCCTTTGCTTTTAGAAAACACACATATTTGTAGGAGGTGATGGCTGGAGGAAAACTTCTTGAACTCTGAATTCCCGTAGTGCTTTTTTACCACTTAAGAAGTGGTGCGAGTTTAATGGTGCTGTTCTTGATTCAATCTGTGGTTCCTCAAGGTCTTTGCTGGACACAGTATGAGAACTAGATCCCTATGTCAATGGGGAGTACACTCATCTCTCCTCCTGTGTTTTCACATTGTAGTTGATGTGACCACAGCACTGCCCTTGCAAGTTGCACCAACTTCAGTCCCGATGGATCTGCGCTTAGACCACCAGTTTTCCATGCCCGTGACGGAGCCGACGCTGCGGGAACAGCAGCTCCAGCAGGAGCTCCTGGCTCTCAAGCAGAAACAGCAGATCCAGAGACAGATCCTCATTGCCGAGTTCCAGCGGCAGCACGAGCAGCTCTCCCGGCAGCACGAAGCCCAGCTGCATGAGCACATCAAAGTAAGTGATGGGCAGCCCTGTGTTGGGTGGTGTGTGAAAGCATCCCCTCACCAGGAGGAGATGCACAAACTAATTTATTTTGGGGGTGGAGATACTGTGCTGGACTTGGTAACCCTGTTTAGAGAATGATCTTTTGTAAAGGGATGCGAGCACCAAGATTTAAAAGGGGGATAGGGTGGAGGAGAGGAAACAAGATAAGCTGGTGTCATGTTAAATGTTATCCACCTGTCTGCATGTATTCAGGAGTCTGGTGTCCCATGGCCAACAGGTGGCCTGCTTTCCCTGGATTTGGGAAATTTCAGTAGAATTTAACCCAACAGGAGGGCTTTTAAGTTACCTGTTACTAATATCACTCTTTGGGAGTAGAATGGCATATAAACTGCTCGCTGGACATACGCCGTCAGCACAAGATGCAAACCAAATGTTTGGACCTTAGTGTCTGCAGGAATAGGAAACGCAGATGCAGCGGGTACGGGTAGGTCTGCACACCATGAGATTTTTCGGAGTTGTGCAGTGCAAGTTAGGCACCGGCTAGGTGCTTTGTGCTGCTCTGTCACACGGGACAGGGAGGAAATGTTACGCACAGGATAAGTAGGAAATACAGTTTAGAAGATGGCTGTTGCATAGTGAAAACGTTAGACATTATATAAATATTTCACAGTGATAGACTATTGCTATGGTAACATAAGCTTTCAGAATTGCTAATATGCTCTCTTTTCAACGGGGGATTAGCGCTGCACATGGTAAATAGCATTAATGTAATATGAAAAAGCAACCTCAATTCAACCTTATATAACTTTCATTTTAATACAAAATACATGTCAGAGTGGGGAAGATAGAATTAAAAGTTAATGGTATATTATTTACAGACTTTTCAAACACAGATATGAGTCTGGGTTTGCCAGAACAGTTGCTGTTTGAAGACTGATTAACAGCAAATGCCTGTGTCCTTAGTGGGTCCTCTGTGTTCTCTTCAGGACAAAGGTGTGGGGAGGTGCATGTGTGTAAATACATTTACATATACACTCATATGTATGCATAATAAGTGTATGTGTGTGTGTATATGTATGTAGTTATGTACATATACATGTGTCTGTATGCATTAATTAACAGCAAATGCCTGTGTAGTGGGTCCTCTGTGCTCTCTTCAGGACAAAGGTGTGGGGAGGTGCATGTGTGTAAATACATTTACATACACTCATATATGTATGCATAATAAGTGTATGTGTGTGTGTATATGTATGTAGTTATGTACATATACATGTGTCTGTATGCATTTGTGCGTGAATAGCACAACAGTTACAGCATCTGCAGTTCACATAGTACATTCAAGAGGAAAGGATGGGAAATATCTGTGACAAATATTTCCCTTATTTCCTTGTAATTGCATGTGCATTTAGATACTTGTCTATTAAAAATAAGAAAGGGTTGTTCAGGTTTAATGGGCAAGCTCTAAGCACTGATGATAGGAACATATTTGCTCTCATTTATGTTAAAGCTATGACTGATTCTGGTAAAAGTCTGCATTAGAAGGAAGTCGAGATCTAATTTGGAGAAGCTAGTTAGCACAGTATATCTAGACCATTAGGTAATGAGGTTCTTCCTCTGATTTTTAAGCTTGGCTAGATGAAAAACTTAAAATAGGAATGATATAATCCTGTATGAAAAAGGATGACCTGCAAGGTGATCTCCCATAGTAGTAAGTGTGTCATCGTGCCCAGAATTGCTTTAAAAATAAAACAGCACATTATTGAAATAAACCCCATGATATCTCAAAAACAAAATAAATCCAAACCCGTACACTAACGTGTCATTGTGATGCACTTTTTTTGGGAAAACATACTTCTTACATTTGTGTTCATAAGTCAGCCCACATTTAGATGACTCTTAGATTAAACCAACTTTCAGAAACTGGCCGCTGCACATGGTAAATAGCATTAATGTAATATGAAAAAGCAACCTCAATTCAACCTTATATAACTTTCATTTTAATACAAAATACATGTCAGAGTGGGGAAGATAGAATTAAAAGTTAATGGTATATTATTTACAGACTTTTCAAACACAGATATGAGTCTGGGTTTGCCAGAACAGTTGCTGTTTGAAGACTGATTAACAGCAAATGCCTGTGTCCTTAGTGGGTCCTCTGTGTTCTCTTCAGGACAAAGGTGTGGGGAGGTGCATGTGTGTAAATACATTTACATATACACTCATATGTATGCATAATAAGTGTATGTGTGTGTGTATATGTATGTAGTTATGTACATATACATGTGTCTGTATGCATTTGTGCGTGAATAGCACAACAGTTACAGCATCTGCAGTTCACATAGTACATTCAAGAGGAAAGGATGGGAAATATCTGTGACAAATATTTCCCTTATTTCCTTGTAATTGCATGTGCATTTAGATACTTGTCTATTAAAAATAAGAAAGGGTTGTTCAGGTTTAATGGGCAAGCTCTAAGCACTGATGATAGGAACATATTTGCTCTCATTTATGTTAAAGCTATGACTGATTCTGGTAAAAGTCTGCATTAGAAGGAAGTCGAGATCTAATTTGGAGAAGCTAGTTAGCACAGTATATCTAGACCATTAGGTAATGAGGTTCTTCCTCTGATTTTTAAGCTTGGCTAGATGAAAAACTTAAAATAGGAATGATATAATCCTGTATGAAAAAGGATGACCTGCAAGGTGATCTCCCATAGTAGTAAGTGTGTCATCGTGCCCAGAATTGCTTTAAAAATAAAACAGCACATTATTGAAATAAACCCCATGATATCTCAAAAACAAAATAAATCCAAACCCGTACACTAACGTGTCATTGTGATGCACTTTTTTTGGGAAAACATACTTCTTACATTTGTGTTCATAAGTCAGCCCACATTTAGATGACTCTTAGATTAAACCAACTTTCAGAAACTGGCAGCTGTGTTAAGTGTAGTGACTGTAGGTGCAGGGAAGCTATTATTTTATCCAGAGAACTAAAATTTATAACCTTGTGTTTGGACTTTGAACTTTGAGCTGTTCAGCTGTTCCTTTAACGGCTCAGAAAAAAGCAGGGGGGATATTAAAGCAAATAAAAAACTTTTATCCTGTGTAAGTGAAGCACTAGGGTTTGAACTGTGAAATTTGGTATAGAAATAGTCCTAAATGAAGATGCAGAGCTCTTTTTGGCAGAATTGAGGTGTGTTTTAAAAATCAGCTGCTCAGGGTGTGTAGTAAACGTCCCATGTGCACACATGCGTGCATGCACAACACGCTGCTCCAAGTGTGCAAGGGAGGACTTGCTCTTGCACATACATTGGAGCAAGGAAATGCTTCCTACTGCTTCTTTCCTTGTCTTTTAATGCCACGGGCAGGGAGTGCACAGCATGCAAACTTGCCTGTTTTGTGAAAGGTCTAAGCAGCTGTGCTACTGCTGGGCGTGTCTCTGGCATGGGGAGGAGCAGGAGTGGGGATGCAGTCTATCATCTTTTCTGTTTCCTCAAACACTGAATCTTTAGACTAAATACATGAAGCAGCAAATTCTTGACATCCTCTTTGGGAGCTCAGAATAAATTTGTTTCATTTGATGATTGGCTTACGGCATTGCTGACAAGATTAAGAATTTTATTAGTCTCTTGTCTCCAAAGCAAAGTGTTCAATATGCAGAAATAGTTTAGACTGAGCGATGTAGTTGTGAGATTCTTCAAGCTGAAAGTGTTTCGTAGCCTGAGTTTACGGTATTGTAATGAAGGTATCACAAGTCCATCGCTTTTGCAAACTTTTGTTCTCAAATTTCTTCCTTGGGCTGAGATGAAATCTCACTTTGTGTAAGAAAAGGCTTGGGAACCTAAACCTACCCAGATTTCTGTTGATTAAGATTATATGTAATGACTAGAGTGAGCTTGCGGCGCGCCTTACTGCTGCACCAGGTTTGTTTCATGGACATCTTCACTGTCTTCCCTGACATTGGGGTTTTTTGGTTCAGAAAGCAAACTTTCAGCAGCTATTGCAAGGTGATTGTGCATTTTGCAAACTTACTTCCTTTCCAAAAATTTTGGGCTCCTGCAGTTTGGTTAGAATTTTCAGCATCAGAACAACCTCGAAATCTAATGAAACACAGCAAAAATTAAAAATGCAAATGTGAAAGCTCTAAACTTACTCTGATGTCAAACAAAATGGCAGTTCTTTGACTTTCTCCCTGGCACTGGTTTCCTTGGAGATGATCAGGGCCTTCGTTAATCATAGTATTCAGTCCTGCAATTGCTTTGTAAACTATTTCTGCGAAGCGGGAAGAATTTCTGCATCTTTTTGCATAGCTAGCATTATCTAGAACCAATTAATGTGGCTTTTTTCATTACAGCCTAGCATCCACCATTTTAATCAACAAGTGCAAAGCATTTATTTGTTCATCTGTTTGTGTACTTGAGCAGCAATTTCTGTGCTTTATTCTGTCTCATTCCTGTTTCTAAATCCTTTTGCTTACAATTCCTAGATTGTAAGCATGTTTTTTGGATATAGCAGACCAGCATCTAGGTACAGTTACATATACAGAGAAAACACTGCATTGGATCCCTCTTTTGGCAAGACGTTCAGGTTCAAGTACCTTTGTACTCTTCCACTTACAGATGTTGAATAGTTTTGTCGACAGGAATTCAGTGGCTGGGCATCTGCTGCTAAAAGAAAAAAAAATATTTTTGATGCATTTCTGAAGCAGCTCTTGTATCCAGGGGGAAAATTCTGTATTTTGAACAGATGTACGTACAGCCAGCACTGCTAAGTTACAGCCAACAGCACTTTGAAGATTTTAAAGAGCTTACTCATTTTAAATGTTTAAACACTTAGCTAGTACAACAGGAATCAGGTTTTGTGTTTTTCTTTCTTTTATTAGTTTGGTATCAGTGTGAACAGAGGAACTGTTCTGACGGGATGTGAATTAAGAGGGGGGGAATATCTCTCCCTCCCACCCCCAAACAAAGCACCTAGTATAAGAAACATCTTCAGGTCTTAAGTAAATGAAATTTGGCTTGAAAAATGCTGGCATGTCTGTCTTGTTTTTCTATTCAAGTAGATAACTTTTTCCTATTGAAATGTGAAGTTTTGGTATTTTCCAGAACTTGGTTTTATTCCAGCAGCCCAGTTTTAATCGTCTGATCTAGTGCAAGAGGAGAAGATATGGGATGGTCACAGTCCTTCTGCCTGCACGTGAGATACCTTGCCTTTTCCCCCCTGAGCAGTCCTTGCTTTTATAGACATTGTATTTTGGAAGAAATGGCCTCCGCGTAAAGGTGGCAAATTCCAGAAGATCGTGCAATTTGGAGAGCCAGGCTACGAGTGAAATATTTGTGGAAGGGAGGTATAATGGACGCAGTTAGAGCTCGGCACATGGAGGGAGTGGGATCATTGCACGTGGGGAGTAACAAGAAAACACTGACATGCTTAGGGGAAATAAGCTGAGCCTTATGAAAACTTCACACCATATGGAAATAGAGAAAACTGTCTTTCACAACTACAGCGCAGCTTTGCAGATTGCCGAGGCTTGACATCCGAAAGCGGCATGGGAAAGGAAGCCGGAGCTGGTGAGCACTGGAGGCAGAGGCGATGGCTCCTCTCTCCTGTAGCCACTTACCTTCAGTGAGATGGATCTTCCACTCAGGTGTGCATCGCCAGATGTGTAACAATATTTATAGCCTTCAAATCTGCCTTCCTAAACAAAACCAAGGATGGAATAAGGAGCCTGGCACGCGGGCCATTCCTGGTGAGATGGTGGAGAGCCTCTCTGCAGGTCGCAGTGTGAGCTTTGCTTGACCTTTGATTGCGAAGGAATCGGCAGTGAATTTTTTCCTTTGTGAGTCACTCATTCCTGGCCAAGATCAGCTGGAAGTTACCAAAAGCTTTTCCATTTGCCTTCTGGTCAAGGGCCGGAGCAAGATGATTGAAGAGGGGCAGGATCCGCGCTTTGGCAGGGTGAGCGGCACCTTGGGCGGTGTGAGCTTAGCAGAGAAGCAAAGGACGTGGTGGGTAATGCGGTTAATCTCTTCCGTCCCTGCACTGCCCGAGCTTGAAGCAGGGCTCTTCCCAGCTCTGGCTGTTTTATAGCTAAAGCCGGAAACTTATTCAGGATGCTGACGCACATCAGTGTTAGCACATGACAGCAGACACCAGAAGAGTCCTGATGGTGATGGAGTAGCAACACAGGCAAACAGCTGAGCCTCACAGCTCCTTGTGGACCTGAAATCCTAACCTGGAGGCATGCAAAGATGTTAATTCTGTCATGCAATGCTATTCCTGGTTTTTCCGTCATCTGAGAAAAGAGTATTTGTGTGCATCAGTAGCAGAGGGGAGTGCTAGTCTGTACATGCAATGTATACAGGATGATCAGAGAAGTCATGGGTTTGCATATAAGCAGCAACAGCGAAAGGAGCTTTGTAATGATGTTCGCTGAGGAGTGATTCTGAAATTGTTTTCTTTTTATTAACACAGTGATTTCCTACGTTTAACAGTATGCTATGCTGCTTAATGGCTTTATGCCAATAAATAAAAATACGTGGAATGTTTTCAGATATTGGCTTTATATATATAGCAACGTTCAGATAAAGCCTGTAGAAGTAGTTTTGTTAGTTTTTGCTGGTTTCAGATGACATTTTTTTCATCAGCGTAGCTTCCAAGCCCTGATTGAGAGGTGGTAACACATCCAAGGTGTTAGCCCCTTGTTTGGAGACATGGGGTGAAACTGTCTGGCCATTCCTTATTTTTGTTTTGGAGAGTAAAAGTCTTTCAGGGAATCTTCTGAACAGATTTTGCAACGCTGTAAAGAAAATGTAATTTTTTTTCCAAAGATACCTAGACTTAATAGGTGTCACGTTGATGTTAAGGTGAGAAACTGCTCTTTGCTTTCATTTGGAGCCATCTGCCCTTGGAATGGCAGCTTTGCTTGCAGGATAGCTCATTGGGCACAAATCACATCATCTTTTAGTGTGGCTGCTTTCAGTGTAGCCCTGGCAGTATCTAGAGCCTCTTTTTGGTGGCCTCTCTGTGTCGATTCCTACGTAACAGGAAAAAAACGTGCTTGTTTCAAATCTGCTGATAGGGTTGGTGTCATCTGCTTCTCTCTTGCAGCTGTGCTGGGTGGCACCTTCCCTGTGCCCCCAGGCTGGGGATGCTGAAGGTGGCACCTTGGTTCCTGCAAAGCATCCCCTTCTCCCTGTGTCCTGCTCCTCACGTTGGACTCTGGAAGGGCAAACTTCCATTTTTACGCCCCTGTGCCCTGACTCACACTGCTGAGCATGTCTGCTCCATCCTTCCTGCCTGCAGCAGCCAGCAGGGAGGGACTCCCTCTGCTCAGTTTTGTGCCTCTCTTGTGCAGAGCGCTCGTTCCTCACAGCCTGCATCGTTTTCAAGAGAAACTTAAAAAAGCCTGGAGATACCAGGTGTCCGCCTCTGTCTGTATTCTAACATGATAGGATTATTCATCTTGGAAAACTGCAGCTGGCTACAGTCAGTGGTAAAAAAACAGCCTGAACATTTTGTGCCTTGTTACTACTTGAATGCATTGTACTGTGCTCCCTTGCTATTTCTAGATGGCTTCCCGTTCTTTTTCAGTGACCTTGCCTCATTTTTCTGGTACGCGGAGCTGACTCCAAGACTTAGACCCAGATCCTGCAAAACTTAACTTCTGATGGAAGTAACCCTGGGGAAAACTTTTGTAAGATCAGAGCGTTTGCTCTCTTTGAAGGGGGGTGACTTTCCTCAGTCTCAGAGTCAAGGTCTTTTCCAAGAACAGTGAGGACAAATATGCACACAGAGGGGTGGGTAGTGTCAACAAATTCATATAGCAGCTTGGACACCTGTAAGCCCCATCTCTTGGTTGAAGAAGTAGTCATGCAGCAGGCTGGGTTAACTTGAGCATCTTCCTACCTAGCGTTGGTGGTTTCTGGACTGAAGCTGGATTGCTCAGCCAGGAAGATTGTCTGCCCTAGTCCTTACAGACCTACTTTAAACCCAGTAAAAGAAGCATGTTTCCTTTTGGCTTCTTCTGAGATGGGCCATGGTTTGTAGGCTGAAAGGAGCAGAATGAGAACTCCAGACTTTTCCACGTTTGAGACGCAAAAACCTCAGTCAAAAGTGAAGTCGCAGATCTTGCTGCAGCCAGTGGGACATGGTGGCATTCATCCTGTGAATCCCTGTACTGGTGTCCATGGAGTCTGCTGGTACAGCTAGCCTTGTCCTCCTTGCATCATTACTCAAGTGTCTTTGCTCTGGGGCTTCACAGCTTTCCAGCAGAACACAGGTTTTCTGACCCATCAGCGGTAGGAGATGAAAAGCCTGTTGCCCCCTGAGCTCAGTGGCTCCACGTTCCTTTGGTGAAGCCAAAGAAGAGAAACTCACCCAGTGCATTTTCTTGTTACTTAATCTCCTGAAGTTGAACTTAAATTGGATTGACTTTTGGGTGTTCTGAAGGCTGAATATCTGACGTAAATGGCAGAAATGTCAGAGTTCACTGGCTGACAAACAGATACAGGATCTTTTTTTTGGTAGCACATGCTCGCTTTTTCTGTGGGGTCCAAACAGCTTTTGAAGTGGTCAAATTTCTGTTCTTTCATCCTTTATAGCATGAGTTTGTCTCCCAGTAAAATGTGTGTGGGGCACAGTGATTTATGTTTTTTTTTTAAAGCTAGAAACCTTATGGTCTCTATTCAGTTTGGAATTCCAAAATAAACAGCAGAAGAAGGAATATTTTGCAGTTCACACCTCTGACTTTTCAACTCCAATTCTATCTTATTTTTGAACTAGATAAAATAGATTGGAAGTAGTCAAAGAGAACACATAGAGAATCAGGGCGCGAGTAAAGAAATACCCAAGTGAATCCTGCTGTTATACCAGGAATATTGACCTGTTAATATACGCCATCACTGATAAATTAACGTTCATAAACTTCTAAGTCCTGTTGCTGAATATGGTCTCTTTACAAAATTCAGCTGTTGTATGGGAGAATGAAGTTGCATTTAAAACTTAAATCATGTTGTGAATAACTTCACTCGTGTACACACAGTATGAACAACATTGTTGGATTAATCTCCATGTTTAAGTTTCCTGTTGAACTAGTGGCGGTATGTAAAAATGATAAATATTTGGTATTTACGTTGCTGGCGTGTTACCTTTAAAAACGATGGTTCTGCTGCACTTGCATGAGCATCAGATGATGTTGAACATCCATTTTTAGCATGCAGCCTTCCTCCAGGCACCGTAGGTGCTGGGGCTGTCACTGCCTCGTGTCAGACAATGAGCAGCACTTTGCAGTCCGCTTCACCTCCATGTCCACCCTCTGTCAAATGGAGCTGAACCCGAAATCACACAGGAACAGCAGCTGATGAAGTGTGTCAGCAGCCATGCTGCCAGTACTCCACCCTCACTGCTTCCCCCCCCCGACTGTTTTTTCCTCGGTTGTTTGAGAAGCCTGGCAGGAGCACTCTGGTGAGGTCTCCCATCCCTGCCAGCTGGCAGGTTTCATCGCTTTTCCTTCACACAGGTGATCGGGAATGGTGGATCTGTGGATACAGCCACGCTCCTCCTTTTCTTTATTCATATTTCCTTCTTTGAAATGACCAAAACCCAGTGGTGGCTCCTCTAGCTGCTCCCATTGCAGGATCTCTTTGTCCTACATCTCTGCTCCTGATACTGATTTTAGCATAACATTCCCATTCTAGCTCCTCTACTCCCTGCACCCTGAAACAGTTCACAGAGAACATAATTACTCTGCCGAGGACTGAGGTCTGATTACTCATGGCATAATAAAATCTCATTTAGCATTAGACATCTGGGGCTCCTTCCTTTATAGGACAATTTATATGGTTCTTTGATTTAACAGAGATGCCTTATTGCCATCCATGGTCAGATGGATGTTCCCTGCTCCTGGTGCAAGGTGTACGGATTTGTCCTCCCCTTCTATAATAAAGCATGTAAAGCACAGCAGAGGCAAATGCAAAGGAGTTTTCCTCACCTTTAGAGGGGAAAATGGGAGAGGGAACTGAATATGCTGAATGCTACAAATGGAGCTCACTGCTTTCTACAAAGGGTCTCAGAAACTCTGCTTCTCGAGAAAGGGTAAAAACTAGACTCGAATGGCAGTCAGGGAGCAAAAGGCACATACAAAATGCATTCCCTGTGCTATACCTTTGCAGATATTCAGGGCTTAGAGGGACGAAGCTGCTGTGCAAGCTTTCAGCCTTTTAGGAGAGGTGAGCAGTAATGGGATAGGAAGGAAACTGGGATACAAAATTATATGTCTATATATAAGCTGCCAAACTAGTAACATGGGATCTTTTCACCTAGAGCTGGTGATCAAGGAACATAACCATCATTCCCTTTCCTGGAGACATTTGAGCCTCATAAACTTGAACACCAGACATTCTCAGTAGGATATGTCTAACCAAGATCAGTCTCTTGCCCAGGAAGCTGTCTGCTGGGAAGGATCGTTTCCCTGCGTACCGAAGAGATGCTGGCTGCGGGAATTTCTGGCATGGGACTGTCTGCTGTGTCAGCCTGCCTGATAGCTGGAGGGCAGCACGCCAAATATACGTTCAGCTGCTGATGTGTCCAAGAAAAGAGATGATAGACGTTCATTATTCTGAGCTGTGCTTTCAGATTTTTGTGTCTTGGCTTCTGCTGAAAACCACAACTTTTCCCCTCCACCCCCATCTCCCAGTAGAACTGATTAATTCTGACTAGCGTCCGGTGCTCCAAGGGTTATCTGAAACACGCCACAATGGAGCCAAGAGAGTGAATCCTGAAACTAGAGCCACAGCCTGAGACTTCAGTAAACAGGATGGGGAGAACATGTAGCAGAGAGTCTGGCCAAAGGAATGGCATTGAGATGGCTCTAAAATAACCCAGTACAACAATTATCCCAGAAATCTGTTGACATCCATGCTTTGCTTCCACCCATAGCTAATAATTTTTCGGGGGGTGATTTGATGTGTACATGTTTTGATGAGTTCTTTCTTGGTTATCACCTACGATTTTCCTTTATTTTCACATAATCTGAGCTCCAGATCTTTGTAAATACCTGATTTAACCCACCAAAACTGTAGAACTTTGCCAGAGAGGGTGGCAGATGATTTGCCTTAAAAACACTATTTGTACCAAAACCCGAACCTTGCTGCCTGCTAGGTGAGAGGACAATTACGTGAAGCTTTTGAAAGCGTTTACTGTGTCATGCCTTAACTCAGCCTTTAAGAGTACAAGTTCAGGGGGTGCTGAGAAGATCTGCTTTGGGGTTTTTTTTTTGGTCTTGTCTAGCATTAAGTTGTTGGTTTTGAAGCTAGTATTTAACTTATACGTCCTTACAACTTCTTTGAAGCTATTGCCTCCATCAGAAGGCTAACCTCTTGTTCAGGGGTGGCAGATTAAGTAGTTGTACAAAGTCTCTGAGCTTGCCTGGAAGAAGTCCTCAGACTGCAATCTTATGACAGGCTGGACTGTGCCGGCATGATCTTGGTCTGAGAGGGAAACCACATGTATGTGTGAGGAGGAATGCTGACCTGTAGGCGGAAGATCAGGCTACCTTTTCATCTGTTTCTTCTTAACCTAGCTGCCTTGTGCTGGGAGGAAGTAGGAATTGCCTGCAAATGTGAAGAGCAGCAGAAGTGCTCAAGGTGACGTCCCACCATGCTGGACTACATTCAGTAGATGATCTCAGGCATAGATCGAGATGCAAGTTAGGAGTTGGACACAACACTAAGCTACTTTGGATCCCAGGAAATGTTTATTGGCAATAAGTATGCCAACTGTTGTTCACCCAGACTTGCATGTGTGATTATCTGCATGAGTAAGTGTGAGCTGTCTGGGTACAGATATTTTTACGCTGTCTTCTACTAATTGCAGTAAGCTATTCAAAATACATATTATAAAAACCTAGGAGCCATAGTCTAAGCTTCAAAACCTCTCCTGCTTTGCAGATTTTAATCAGTTTTACCGCGGCGTGTGAAGCAAATGACAGAAACACCTTTAAAATGACGGTTGTATGGGAAGGGAGAAGCAGAGGAGTGTGGGCAGAGTGCAGTGCCTGGCTTCTGGGAGAAGAATAAGGTAGTTTCTGCAGGGTACTGGGATGCAGGAAGGACCCACATTCTTGCTACTCATCTAGCAAATCAAGGAGTGGCTATGCAAGTCTTAATGCAACATATCTCCATGAAATATGTCCTCGTTCTCTCTGGTCAATGGGATCTTTGCTGTCAGCACCGCTCACTTCCCAGGAGGGCACAGGCTGGCTTCTGGGCTGAGGCTGCTGGAAGATTTTGGAGCGCTACTTTTCCACTTCTGTTGTAACGACTACAGGAAACCGTTTTAGCTCCACTTTGCTTAAAGAGAGGTTTCTCTGTGCAGTGGAAGTTGATAGTGTGCTTACTGATAAGGTGTTAGTCCCCATTATAGGTAGACATGCTTGAGAACTGAAGACAATTGAGGAATGTGATGGCAAAATCCACTGCACCACTGAGTTCTCACGGCTAGCTGACAGTCGATAAATACCTGGAAATGCTCTACATTCTCCTTACTACATTTATTAATATTAATATATGCTAAAGAAGCACCAGCAACACTAACTACAGGTACAGTTGAACATTTGTGCAGTTTTCATAAATAGTGGAAGCAGTGTCATTAAACATATGCAGGAATCCCCATAGTTATAAATATTTACAAATACTTATTTTGGCAAGAGCACCTAATTCAGATATTCCTAGCTGCACTCCCTAATACAGTGCGCATGTCTGTCACACGGTCTGCTCCTCAAATTGATAGTTGAATTAGTCTGAATGCAAGGGATTTCCCTTGGCGTATCACTTTGTATTTCACAAATATTTAAATTTCATTACAGTTGGGGAAAAAACACACTGCTCCAGCTATGTGCAATTAACACACAGGCATTGCGGAGTCGCTGTTGATTCATTTGCCAGCAAGAGAGATCTAATGTGTTATGTGGTATGTGAGCATGATCTCGCTCTTTAATTAATAATCCTTATCAGAGCAACCTAAGTGTCTGTTGGTATGCCATGAATTGCAGTTCAAGAGATGCTTATGGATTCCTAACTCGGGCATTTTCCAAAAGAACCAAGCGTGGGAGATTGCGTCCCACTCAAATGCAGCTCTGAAACATTTTTCCTTTAGACACCAGTAGGCTTTTTTTTTTCCACTGAGATAGTCAAGGGAAGGTTAAATGCCAGACCAAGCCCACAACGTGTGGGCATTACCGTGGCAGAAGCAGCTTAGTGTGTGGTGCTGGAGGGGGGTAAGACCTTGCTGCAGTTGACCACGCACAGGTCTGAATGCTCACTACCTGTTAAAATTTGCCTCGGTTGCTTTAACTGAAGCAGAAGCTCATATTTTTCTGAAGTTTCAGTTTATTTTGTGCACGGGACAGCTTTTTGTATGTTACCAGATTTCCTGCTTCTCCTGTTAGTCAGTCAGTGGGGGGTTCTCTTGCTGTTTATAGGTCTTTATTCAGAAAGCATCAGCAGAAGAACCCATTGTTAAATCAGAAAATTAAATTGTAAACCCCCCAAAATATAAAATTGGGGCACAGTCTAGCATCAAGCAAGTTTTAAAGCTTATGCTTTTAAAGCGAAGAAGGGCCTTTTTGCACAGAAAACTGTGATTTAATGTGATAGTTATATTCCTTCTGGCTCTAACATAACAAGATGGGTAACAGTAGCAGCAAGGATGAGCAATGCAAGCCTCACCTTGGGTCAGCATCCCAAATCCTTATCCGAGGTCATTGGAGCAGTTGTGAAACCTGGATGCAGTCTGTGCAGCAGGATTGCCTGGGCTGGTAAGCTGGTAAAAGCACTGCATCGCCAGCGCCCCTGCGTTTTGCTGAGCCTGCACCATATATTTCCTGTCAAATACTGTCTGTGTGGTTTGCTTTCAGCCCTAAGTGTGGAGAAATATTCATGCTGTAAGAAGACATCACAGTTCAGACAGAGCACTCGAATGGGTTTTCTTTAGTCATTTTCTGAGGCTACGACAGACACCAACAAAGTGATTTCTTTTCGCCTTTCATGGGTATGATTGGAGAGGTTGCTTCTTTTTTTTTTTTTCCCAACTTTGAAAAGATTTGAAAACTATATTAAGAATAGACTTTCTGGAAACTGGGGTCAGAATCAGCAGAAACAATACATCTCTAATGAAACTTCTATAAGCCATCCAGATACAAATTGGTCTTTTCATTTACATTTCACTACAGATGTCAATGAAAGCACAGTTCCTTCTAAAGCATCCTAATGTATGTAAACCATTGCAGGAAGCATAGCGTGCAAAGCCTAGAAGACTGCAGATGGAGAGAAAAGGCTCCTGATTTCATAAAAATAACAAAACCTGTTTTAACATATTGTGCATTAAATATTGTTCATTTACATACTTTCTATGGCTAGGTTATAAAAGCCCACCATGTGGTGGACTTGCTGGAAGTCTGAAAAGATACTCTTTCTCCAAATGGAGATGTGTTAGTGGAAGCTGCTGCTTAATTATAAAACAAAAATAACTAGTTTTCTCTAGGTTTTTTTGTTTTTTCCTTTTGTAGGTTTTTAGAGTCTGGGTTTTTTGTTGTTTACATAAAATTCAATAGAATTAGGAAGGGAAACATAGGTGCAATCACGGCAAATTCTGCTAACTGAGGTTCGGTGTTTTACAACAGTCTGCCTGCTTGGAACCGGCAGCAGCAGGGACTCCTCCATCAAAAGTTTCCAGCAGATAGCCAGGCAGATTGTAAAGTACCTCTTACATTATTTTTTTTTTCATCTTTATATAGAATTGTATAATTTTATATGTATTGTATATAGTGTATCCGTGGCTGAAACGTTGGATGGTACAAATGTACAATACCACAAATTAAAATAAGAAATTGCTGTCAAAAGCATAAATAGAAAAACGTGCAAAAGGAGAAGGAAAAATCAGTGTGCGTGGGGTGGGAGTCTTGTGTACACACGTGCTGTCAGGGTTTGGAGAAGGATGGAGTGAAACACATTTTTGGAGGGAGCAGGTTCCCCCTCTTAATAGCCATGGCTTGGCCCAGTCCCGTTCCATGTAGAGGATTTTGTGAACCTGGAGCAGTGGGTGGTATCTGAGCACAGGCACGCATTAAATCCAGCCTCGGAGAAGTCTCATCCATCGCCAGAGTGGTAAGGGTTTTGAAGGTTAAGGTTGCCAGCTTAAAATCAATCTGCTAGTTTATAAGCTGCCAACGTAAAGAGTGCGGGGTGGACGTAAGGTGATCCTTACACCGGCAGGAGCCAGTGCTCCTACATTCAGGGGGGTTTGCAAGGGTAATCGGAGCAGCCCAAGTAGTTGGCTTTAGCGTGTGTCTTGCTGGAGAGGGTGCAAATGAAATTGGGAGGTGGTAAATCTTAGTTTGAGCTTTTTTTTTTTTTTTAAGGAAAAGCAGTTTTCAGTGGAACTCAAGGGAGAAGCCCTGTGCCAGGGGAAGCGCCTTTTGCAAGCCCCATGGAGATCCATTCACACCTAGCCAAGCTGCAGGCTGCTGAGGCTTGTCATTTGTCTTCTGCTTTTCCACAGCCCAGCTTGCTCCTGGCTGGCTGTCAAGACACGGGGTGTTCTCTGAGTACTGACAGGTACTGCCCCAGGGCCCAGCAGATCAAACAGCTGCCTCCAATCCCTGTGGGAGTCCCCCCCTGGACCCAGAAAGGATGTTCTGGGCTGGGGAGATCCACCCCAAATTTCCCAGGAGGTTGGTGTGTCCATGCACATCTTCCAGGTGCTGGGATTTGGAGACCCGAGGGGGTACTTGCACAGTGGACGGGGGCAGGAGCCTTTGGTGCTTCAAGTCTTGAATGTCCCATTTGATGATAGCTTTGCAAATCTTGACCTTAATTAGGCAGCCTGTCTCTCGTTTCTTCCCGTGAATGTGTACGAGTCAAGAGAGCCGGGTAAATCCTTCCTTGAGAGGTTGTTGGAACTTTTTTTAATAATGAATCAATTCTTTTATAATTAGGCTCAGAAATGGGTGGTGATCATGCCCACAAGGCAGCTAGTACTTTTGCATTTAGCTTGGAGTGTGAGGTTTGCACGGCAGATGGGAAGTGACCAGCGTTTGATGAAGTTAAAAAGATACAGATGTCCCAGTCCATGGGAACTCCTCTATATACAGAGACAGAGAGAAGGACTGTTGGAGAAATAAGAGTGCAAAGTCATATAATTAAAGGATTATTCAAAAAATCATATGCGCAAGGGAACTGAACTGGTCTTGCAAAGCCTGCATTGATGATGGCGTATTTTTCTGCGAATGTCTGACTTGGTGAGCTCAACAGTATTCCTTCAGCATAGGGTTTGTACATGGTGAACATATGAGTGTTTGTAATTAAAGCTTCCCGTTGGGGTTTTACTTAAAACAGACGATGGAGAGAAAATGAAGATCCACCTGGAGTAGCAGTTTGCACTGGCTCAGCGCAGGCTCCGGGCACCAGGTTCCGGCAGGGCAGTGGTGGCAGCAGACGGCTCTCAGAGCAGAAGTGGGGACCCAGCCGCACCCTTTGGCAGCAGCAAAGTGGTTGGGGAACCACCTGTTTGGGTGGAAGCTTTTTGTCGCTTTTTCAAATTAGGTGCTTTCTGAACAGTATGCTTGTGCTTGTAAACAGACCATGCCCTGAAGCCCAGAGCATATAGTGCCTATGGTTTAGCATAAGTGCTGTCCTGGACTAGAAATGGGGCTACACAAAGTGCCTGTGAGTCTTAGTGCAGGAGCCTCTAGACGAGGAAAATGCCATTTTTCCTATTTCTATTAATTAAACAATGCTATTGTCACCTGATAGCAGCTTCTGGTTTAGCACTGGGTAATCTGACTGTGTTAATTTGCTCTTTTTCCCCTCGTCCCTTCTCTGCAGCAGCAGCAGGAGATGCTGGCAATGAAGCATCAGCAGGAGCTGTTGGAGCACCAGAGGAAGTTGGAGCAGCACCGACAGGAGCAGGAGCTGGAGAAGCAGCACCGAGAACAGAAACTTCAGCAGCTAAAAAACAAAGAGAAAGGAAAAGAGAGTAAGTAGCAAAAGCTCACTTGTTTCAGTGATGACAGGTAGAGCAGATGAATGGAAGCCATAAAGCAGCTTTATAAAGCTGGAGAAACCTTCATGATAGCCTCTCTACAAAGCTCGGCTGCACAGGGAGCTTATGTAAACTGTTAGGAGGTATTGAGGGTAAGGGAGAAATGTATTTCTATGCTTTATCTTCATTTTTGTCTTACTAAATGCCATTTTAGTGTTTTTCAAAAGGAAGCGTATCTTCTCTTTACTTGATTTAACGTTTTTTGAAGTATTTTTGGCAGCGTTCCTAATGGAGGCAGAATATTAAGCCCATAAAATACACCAGATGCACACTGCATTTCTTTTACTTAATTTCACTCTTTTAAGATGTAGCCGAGTTCTCAGTTCTTAGCTTTAAAGTGTTTTCATTCAGAAAGTACTTCTTTCATGAGGTTACAGATTGTGGTTGGCTTTCCCACGTGTCATTATGCACTTCACGAGATTCAGTAAAATGATTATGGCCTCACAAATCCCCTTATCAAAGACACTTTGGTTGCTTGTTCGGTTTTCTTTTAGGAGTGAATGGGAGGACAAATACCAGCCAAGTTGTATTATCAACTCGTTAGGTCTTCATTTCAAATGAAATAAAGAAGCCTGCGATTGAGGAAGCAGAAAGGGCTGAAGGGTACCAGGAGATGGGATGCTGTTTGGGGACCATAAAGCTCCAAGAAGAATTTTTCTAGTAAGAAAGGACTGGGGTCTAGGAGACTAAAAAAATTATCTGAAGGTTGAATTCCACACTCCCTGCATGTACTTCTTGCAATGGCAGACTTCAAGCTGCAGCCAAAATGAGGGAACGCACAGACCTATCCCAATATCTTTGTAAAGAAGGTTGTAGTGTAGGTCCAACGTGTCTGTGTGTGGTTTTGGTTTGGGTTTCGCTCATTTTAAATAGTAGGAGAAAGACCAAAGGATCAGAATCTAGTTAAAAGAAGCAGTTTAACATTCAGGAGTGAGGAAAGGTGATGATAATGCAGGTTGGCTACTCTGGTGCCCAGCTGGCTGCCACGTGCGATGCTTTCTGTTGTCCTCTGGCTGCTTTGTGTTATTTTCCAAAGTAAAGGCAGTCAGTTCGAACTAGATGAAAGCTATAAGCATTTCCACTTCACCCTGCTGTTCTGATCAGCTGTTGATATTGTATCAATGTTTTGCTGGGCCTCTCTGCAAAATTGATATCTGGCTATTCTCATTAAAGTAATTTGCAAATAAACAAAAATGCCTGAATCTCTGTAAAATGGCAAAAGCATCGAAGCACCTTTTGGATGAAACGCATAGGTGTAGAGGAAGAAACCAGAATTTGGGGATGTTAAGTTGAAGATCCTGTTCCCATGGCTACAGTTTTATTTTTGAATTACTTTTTATTTAAGAAGTACTATGGTGTATAATCATTATAGCACCTCAGCTCTTAAGAATACTTAAGTTATTTTTCTCACATCAGAAAATTTTGCTAAGCGCAACACAGCTAAAATTGTCCTGATCTGAAATATGAAGTGTGTAATAAATGTAGAGTATAGCTTATTCTTCCTCCTTCCTCCATCACTGTAAGCCAAAATACATTGTTTTTTACCTTTTAGAAGGCAAATCACAAATTGATTTAAATTAACATAATATCAGCTCCTTGCATTCTCATCTCGGGAGCCTTAACCTATCCCTCATAAACTGGTATCTGCTATCATAAAGCTTTTGTTCAAAAGCATGACTTCCACGAAAGGAAGGAAAATGTATATGAAAGTAAAGGTGGATTTTGCGCAGGATAAGGAGTGATAGTTGGTCGTCCTGTCTTTCCACTGTTAGGATTGAACCTAGAACCGGTCCTGTGCATTGGTGTTTCCAGACACTTCTGACCATTCAATCCCTTGCTGCTCAGGCAGCCTTGGACCCTGGCTTGTCTTGGACTTCTACAAGTTGGCCAGCTGTGATCAGCCCACGCTATCATTAAGGGCTTTCTCCCGTTAATTTTCATTTGTTCTCCTCCTCTGCTCTCACATTGTGCGACCTCCTCCTTCCATGGGAAGCCTGGTTGTGCTTCTGCCCTCCCTTATTCTCTTCCCACTACCCCTGCCTTATCCTATATTTGGATACTATTTGATCCTGGGACAATACGTAATTTGTTTTTGTCCCTGCAGTAGTAACCTGGCTCAGTCTTTTGGCTCTTTAGAGCCATCCTGTTTGCAGTACTTTGCTCATTGTGGCTCTCTCCTGTTTGCAGGCTTATCAGTTGATGTGCTCTTTGCTCCCTGCTCCTCTTAAACACTCAGGCCCTCCGAAATGAATAGGCCAGCTTCACAGCTTGGTTTTCCCCACTGTGCATAGCTGTTCCCCCAGCCTGGGCTGCTGCGTGGGCTCTTGCTCTCCAGTTCCTTCTCTCTCATCCCTTTACTCTGCCGTGCCTTTTGCTTCCATTGGGGTTGAGTGTCTTGCTTCCTGCCTGTGGACTTATTCCATATGTATGGGCTTTTGATGTCTGACTTCTGCTCTTATCCTCTTTGCTTATACACCTGCATGGTGTATACTATCATGTATGTGACAGGTTGTCCCTTTCTGCCTTTAGAGCCCTGTTTAACACCTTTGCTGGGTATTGCACAGCGCTGCCTGTAACAATGTGACTGGGTCCAAAATAACCCAGTATAGTATATTAAAAGTGAGTTAGATCTTTTTTTTCCTTTTGATCTTTCAACTCAAGGGTCAAGATCTGAGTAATGGTCAGAAGGTCTTGTGTGACAGCTTGGTCCATGGCTCCAGCATTGCCCAGGGAAGGGGAAGCCTGCACATTTTTGTCTTGTTAAGCATATATGGGGCCTTTCAGCTTCTAATTAAGGAGGAAGGCATGCCAGGGGAGCTTTTGTAAACCTCAGGATCCAAAAATGTTTAGCTTCAAGTCTTCTAAATAACGTCAGATTTATCCAAAACTGACAGAACACAGCCACGTTTGATTATTTCGAAGATGCTAATAGATTAAAGATGACACTTTTTGGAGAGAGAAAGCCTTTAAGCATGAATTTATCACCTATTCTGGTCTAGCCATGTGGCTTGCTACACTCATATGAATTTATCTCCAGCTCCTCAGTTGAACTTCCCATTGGGCTACTTGCCAAACCGATGTTTGTAGAGCTAGTGAGAAACGCAGGGCTCCAAAAAGGTGAATTTTCAAGCTTTTCAACACGGCTTCAGTGGTTGAACAATATTACATCTTCAGGCAGTGCTTTATAGAAATTTTGCAGTTTTCTTCTCTTGTGGAGATACAAAAAAATTGTTTTCCCTGTCTGTCAAATGTCATTGTTGAGTAGGATCCAGGAGACAAAATATCACCCTGTGGTATTTTAATTTTTTATTCCCAGTAGAGCAGACAGTTTTCCTGGCCTTTGCATTTTCTTGTAGCCCAGATATTTTCCTTTGGAATTCTTGCTTTATGCTGTGGTATAGATGAACCATCATTTTCCACATGTTCTGCTTGCCAAACTTCCTATGCATTACTCCATCAGGAACTCTGCCTGCGAATCTGTTCTGTCAACCGAATGATAATTTTAATCCATCATCATAGTAAAACAGACTGGTCTCTATTGTGGAGGAAATAATGATTGGAAATTACACAGTTGACATTTTAACTCTACACTACAAAATTACTGACTTTCTTCTTTAAATGTTAGATTTTTCTATTTGAAGAAATAGATTGCACACTTGTAAATGAATTGGAATATTATGTAGGTCTTATTGTACGCAGATACTTTTGAACAAAGGGGTCCCTATTTACAAGAGTTTTCAAGACAAAATCTACATATGAGACATTCGTCTCATTCCCCTTCTGCTTGCAGATGTGACATTTAAAAATTGAGTGTGCACCAAGACCCTTTTTCTTAAATACCTTTGATTAA
>NW_008794170.1:578677-638571 GCF_000699145.1 Aptenodytes forsteri | reverse complement strand
TTTTTCTTAAATACCTTTGATTAAAAGAAAGCTGGAATACCTAGTACAAGTGCTTTATTCTAAGTGTACTTTTATGCAAGTGTAAAAATCCTCTTCAGAAATCTTTTATAGTAAAATGATAAATCTCTGATTAAATATCTGTTTTCAAACATACATTGTGATTATATGCAAAGCTAAAGGCAAAAAAAAAAAAAAAAGGAGAGCTCCTTAATGGAGGCACTTTGTTCTTTTCTCTTTGAAAGAAAAGTTCTTCTTTTGGACTGGAAATCAAAGATTTAATTCTGAATCTTTTTAGAAATTTAAATTCTTTAAAGTATGTGAATTGATTAAATAACCTTTTTTTATTTTTGACATTTCAGGTGCAGTGGCAAGCACAGAAGTAAAGATGAAATTACAAGAATTTGTCTTAAATAAGAAGAAGGCATTGGCACACCGGAATCTCAACCACTGTATATCCAGTGATCCTCGCTTCTGGTATGGGTAAGTGGTACTGGGCTTATCTTTATGATTCAGCCGGTGCCACCTTTTTTCACAATTGCTGGAGATGTGGGGAATAGACCTGATGTGTTTACTGGATGAACCCAAGCAGTGATAGAACCAGGGTTTGACTTTGCTGTACATTACCAAAATGCATTTTTCAGAGGGTTTCAGCGTGAATAATTTTCATATCTTCTGTGATGGTCACAGTATTTTTGTGAGTAGAGGTCTTTGCTGTCATCTTTAATCCACAATTATTCAAACTCACAAGTTCTACCATCAAGATCAACCTTTATAAGTTCTCTAGCTTTTCACCCAGGATTTTGTCCTGCCAGGTGTCACAAAACTTGAACTTCAGTAAAATGGGGAAATTACTTTTTATGTTTAGTGAATTGCAACTCAGGATAGTTGAGCTAGCATTACATTTTTAAAGCCTTTAATGCTTACTGCTCATCTTAATCTCTCAAAGTTGGAAGTTTTGTTGACTTGGCTCTTTTCTATAAACTGTTGGAAACATCAACTGCGTCCTGTCTGCACTTCTTATTGCAATTGCCCCAACACCTATGTTTTCAACTGAAAATATTCAACTGTTGGTCTCCAAGAAAACCCAAATGTTATGTGGGGTGAGAAGGGAACAGCTGATGTTATGATGACGTGGGAACAAAGTGACTTCTTTGATTAGTTCAAATGCACCAAATAGCAAATATAAACGATGGCATTATTAACAAGGTACAAGTTTCAGTTCCAGCAATTCACTTCTCCATTGTATATGGAAATCTGAGATGATTTGAAAACTTCTACTACTGTAACATTGTGAATATCTATATTTAAAAAAAAAAAAAAAGGTGTGTTTTGGATGTTGTCTTTAGGGATGATAAAATTCATGAAATTTTGAATTTCAAAAGTCAAGGAAATTTTGCTGTGAAATTTGTGTTCAAGCTGAGTGTCTGACAGTATTTTAAGTCTTAAGAAATTAACACGTATACAGGGATGATGAGGTCATCGGCAGAAGATGTTTCCAAATTCAAGAAACTAAGCTGAAATTAAATTTGAAAGATATCCAAGCTATGAGCCAGTACAGAAATGCTGAAGTGTAGTTGGCAGAAAAATTCAAACATTATTCCAGTAGGGTGAGATTGAGCAGTTTTAACACATCTCTGCAAATCTAATGAGAGACTTGAAAATTGTATGGTTATGGCACTGGTTAAAGTAGTGAAATGTTGTTGGTTTATGCAAAGATAATATTTAAGGCCCACTAGGTTGGTATGAAGGATAGTAGAAGAACTAGGAGGAACTGAATTTCAGTCAAGACAACAAATATCTTTTTTAGATAACTGATCTTCCACTGTTCTTAATAGAGCCTGACCAAGAAATTTGGGGGTTTTATTAAAGGCGGAAATTTGGTGTTTTTATTAAAGGGGGTAGAAGACTCTCCAAGCCACTATGTTCTCTATTTTTTTTTCTAGTTGGTTAAAATGCCTGTTAATGCAAAAGTGGTATAAAGTCAATTAGAATTAAGGATAGTAAATAAGTACTTTCTTCCAAAACCTTTGATCCTCTGGCCCTAGAGAAGCCTGGCATAGAATTGCCATCACAGGTGAATTCAAAAAAGAGAAAAATAAATTTGGGAGTGACAAGCCACTATGTTCTCTATTTTTTTTTCTAGTTGGTTAAAATGCCTGTTAATGCAAAAGTGGTATAAAGTCAATTAGAATTAAGGATAGTAAATAAGTACTTTCTTCCAAAACCTTTGATCCTCTGGCCCTAGAGAAGCCTGGCATAGAATTGCCATCACAGGTGAATTCAAAAAAGAGAAAAATAAATTTGGGAGTGATCTGAATTCCTTATGTTTTGCACAGTTTTCAATTAACTGCTTTTTCTCTGAGAATCCAGCATTCAAAGATGAATCGGAGAGCAGCAGTCTGTAATACCGTATGTGTTACAGGGCCAGGGGTGATGCAGGAGGTTGTTTAGCCAAGTCGTGTTTAGGGTTTCAGTATGTTTCCTGCTTTATTTTAAGCTAATGCCAAGAACTTTCGGAGCACCAATGTATTATTTAGGTTTATTGTGGCATATGTTAATCAAAACATCCCTTTCCTGTGATGCTCCAGGGATGCCAACAGGTAGAGACAACGTACAAACTGTTGGACCAAGGGGCCATCCTGTTTCTTACGGATTTAACGGGCTTGCCATCCCCTCATCTTCCCTCCATCTGTTTCCTGGTGGGGAGAGGATCAGTATTTTGGTTTCTAACACAAGATGTGAAGAGGGAAGAAAGAGCCTCGGAGGCCTCACAAATCTTTCTAAGGGTCTGTCTCAGTGATAAGTGGCAGGCAGGCATGAGCTCGTTCTGCTCAGCCTTTGAGGAGGGCAGATGGCAGCAGGGCTGCGTGACTATAGTGTCTTATCTTGCGGTGGAGGATTTTTAAATGCACCCTTCAGTTGTTAAGGCAGAAGCTGAAGATTTTTAGTTTCCATTCTATTTAAAAAATATTTTTTTAAAACAGAAAAATCTTTAAATTAATTGTATATTAGTATTTATTTATATGGTATCTCATAGGTTACCAATTTGGTTATGGAGATATTTATGTACACACATATTTCTAATGTGATTCAATTGGGTGGTGTTTGGATTTAACACACGCAAACGAGGCTTGCAGAAGATAGACTTGATGCTCCTACTGTGAGCAGGCAAGCCAATTAAGTGGTAACAGATGCTGAAGTAGTCTTTTAAATGACACGCCTGCTTTTAAGCACTTCCTTTGGTCTTATTAAGGTTTGTGAATTCCTTTTTTAAAAATTGAAAGCGTTACTTGGAAAAAAACAGATCTCCTAAGGGTATTGAACACCACAACGGTTCTACGTCAATGGCTGTGACATGAAATATGTTCCACTTAGATGTGAAATAGCTGTCATTCCCCTGGCCCTTTGGGCCAGGCTTCGTTTGTCCACTGAGATGTCCAGATGCTTTTGCCTTCAGTATCTCCTATCTGTTTGAACTTCATTCAACACCGTTGGTTGCTGGTACAACCCTAAGGGTATTGAACACCACAACGGTTCTACGTCAATGGCTGTGACATGAAATATGTTCCACTTAGATGTGAAATAGCTGTCATTCCCCTGGCCCTTTGGGCCAGGCTTCGTTTGTCCACTGAGATGTCCAGATGCTTTTGCCTTCAGTATCTCCTATCTGTTTGAACTTCATTCAACACCGTTGGTTGCTGGTACAACGTTGAGTGTTTATAGTCGGGTTATATTTTTTATTATAGCTGTCATTCCCCTGGCCCTTTGGGCCAGGCTTCGTTTGTCCACTGAGATGTCCAGATGCTTTTGCCTTCAGTATCTCCTATCTGTTTGAACTTCATTCAACACCGTTGGTTGCTGGTACAACGTTGAGTGTTTATAGTCTTTTAATATTTTCTAATTAATCACTGATGTTAAAGGCCACTGTTGCACGCACACATGCGACTCAACCCTTGAGGTGAAAAGGGTCCAGTTTTAGAGGTTTTGCAGAGTATAGTCGTAGTCTAAAGGATCTACTAAATGACAGAAAGGAACTTGGTAATGCTCAGTAATGTTTCTTGGAGGCTTTCACAGAGGTCTCGCTCAGTCTTCAGCTCTATGGTATTCAAGCCACTTTGTAAACTCTTGAACATATACAGCTCCAGTCTATCTGTAATTGTTTAAAATAGCTTTGTGGACTATTAATTTTCAGATTACGTTGATGATAGGCAACCAGAAGAGATTCTCTTGAGTTTCATTGTCAGACTGTCCCTCCTGTGGATTCTGAACCCGCTGGACAGCCCTGCTCCCAGGAGGTTTTGCTCTTCAAGATACTTAACATAAGTAAGAGTGGTTTAGCAGGAACACAGACAGAGCACCTCGGGCTTAGCAAACAGGGCTATTATTTCCTTAGGAAGTTGTCAGAAATGCACTTGGAAAGTAACCACTCAATGCAGCAGCAATCATGAAAGGGAGTTTAACTGAGTATTTGCATGGTAAGGAGGTAGAGAGATATAATTACACACTAAATTATTCCAATGTACATAGGTGTCTGCAGTCTCTGTACACAAAACATTCTAGCACAGATACATATGTTTGAATATATATTCAGTTTACGTTGTGTGAATGTGTTTGAAGTATCATGTGTGCTTTGCTGTGCACACGGGTTTTTGAAGGACCTCAGAGCTCAAAGAACAGGGGATGTGTTATGTGAAGGTATGTGCTTTCAGGAGTGCCTGCAAACTCGATGTAGTATACAATTTCATCCCTTTCAAGACCTCTGAAATTCTTGAACAGGCATGCAGACCAGTGCATTTTGCTTGAAGCAGCGTAGGGTGTTGGATCCCAGTCCTCGAGCAATATAATGTATTCCTGTTTTCAGAGTTAAATATCTGTCATTCAGCAACTCCGAAGCACATCTAAACAGGCCCTTTGAGTTCCTGCACATTCCCTAACAAAGTGATGAAAATAGCTTCAATGTGCATGATTGTGCAGCTTAAGTGATCCCAGTCCTCGAGCAATATAATGTATTCCTGTTTTCAGAGTTAAATATCTGTCATTCAGCAACTCCGAAGCACATCTAAACAGGCCCTTTGAGTTCCTGCACATTCCCTAACAAAGTGATGAAAATAGCTTCAATGTGCATGATTGTGCAGCTTAAGTCATGATTGGAAAAAAAAAAAAACAAAAAAAAAAACCAGAAAGAAAAAGTCTATTGCTTGTATAGGCAAGAGCAAAAAATGCCATTGTGTGACGTGGTGGGTTTGAGGGCTCTTGGCTTGCAGCGTCCCGGCTTCCTGTTTGTGAAACATCTCTCTGTGCTGCCTTCCCATGGTATGAACAGATCCGGGCAGAGAAAGCGACTTCTGTTTTCAGGAGGGATTCAAATATTTTTCAGTTTGGTTCTGTTTTGATTTCAGGTGATGATTAAACTGTGCGTGCATGTGGGCATTTATTGGTGCGAACGTAAAAGAGTACACGATGTGCATGAATGCTAATGAAAAATACAACTGTATAAGAGCCCGAAAAATTATTCTGCCTGTATGCACAGAGAAGTTTGGAATATAAAGGGGGGGAGGATTAGGAAACCACAGTGAATACTGCTTGGTAAGAACTGTGGGTATAGAAAATTTTGATGTGGATGTTCAAATAAACTTTTCAGAGGTTTTTTCTAAAAAAATCATGTAGAAAATTTGATGCATTTTCCTGATGTTTCATTAGCCCCTTATTTTTTGAAGGGTATAACTTGTAGTGGAATTGATGCTATGTATCTCACCAAACAGCCTACTTCTGATCTGAGCTTTCAAATCATATTGCTCAAGGAATTGGATGAATTGGTGTAACTTTCAACTGGGGAATGGCTCATTTTGGTTCCTTAAAGAACCTTTTGTAGGAGAATATTTTTTAACCAAGGTCTCCAAGAATGCCTGGTTATTAAGCAATGTAAAATGTCAAATCTTTACTTCTTTTGGCAAAGTGCTTGCTTTCTGTTGTCCCATATTCTTTAGTATTTTGAAGAAGTAATACAGGGTTTAAATTCTGCTTATTTAAGCTTAAAATGTATGATTTTTTGATAGTTATGTGGCTGTCACCTGTATTGCTAAATCAATTATTCTGTTGATGTAGCTACTCTGCTAACACACACAGTCTGGAGCCTTCCCGAAGTCTGTACTGGTCGGGGTTGGTAGAGCTGCTGAGAAATGGCAAAGCTGGGCACAAGTCATTAAGTAGGAAAGATGCAGCCAACAGACTGGTAGGAGGCTTAGAAAACTCATTCATTATTTAATATCCTTAGCAAACAGACTGTAATTTACTTCCAGCAGCCTGCTCAAACAAAGCTATAAATTATCAGCTTCAAGAAGTTAATCTGGAAAGGTGTTGAGTACTTTGGCCGTATCTCTGCTAAGTGCTTGGGTCGGGAGGCAGCAAAGCAAAAGGCAGAAGACCACCTATGCAGCATGGCTGCTGTTAGCCAATTTAAACGTGTGGCACCTAATGTGCTCATCCTTTGATTTTGTTTCATCCTTAGACTTTGTCTACTATGTCTGGGTTTTATTCAGTGAAGGGAAATTGTTCATTCATGCTATGCTTGAGGGGGGTAACAACACCCATGCTTAGCTTCAAGAATATGACTTAGCAAAACCCAGCCCAAGTACACACTTAAAATTATACTCATGGTTAAATACCTTCATGAGTTGAGCCATGCTCAACAGGGTAATTCTTATACTGAAAATTAAGCATATGTTTAGTTACCTCCCTGTATATTAGACTTTAGTTTCTTTTTTGCATGAGTGCCTAGAAGGAGAGAGCTAGTACCAAGATCTTTTCTTTTGCGCTGTTCCCCACTAAGATAACAGACAGGGTGAAGCTGCACTAGTTCCCTTTGTGTGTCACTGGTGTAAAGCTTCTCCCTTCTCTTTCTCTTTCCTTCTGTGCAGGAAGACACAGCACAGCTCTTTGGACCAGAGCTCCCCACCCCAAAGTGGCGTATCCGGCACCTACAATCACCCTGTACTGGGGATGTACGATTCCAAAGATGACTTCCCACTCAGAAAAACAGGTAGCACTCACGTTGATTTTCTGTGTTGCCTACTGTCTTTGCTGTGACACTTGGTCCTCTTATTATTTTTTTTCTTTTTAAAAAAAGGTATGTTACCAAAAAGCTGTATTTCATGGGGTGATTTATTTAACAAGCACCCACTCCATCCTGCTCCCCCTTCATCTGTCACTGTGTGCACAGTGTTAGAGGGAGGCTGGAGTTGCTTTGGGTGTGCAGACATGCAAAGCTGCAGGCAGGAGACAGCGGAGTTGTGTGTCAAAGTTTGTGAGATGTTTTCACAAAGTCAAAGCTAATACAGAGATCTGGGTGTCTGAAGTCGAAGTATGTTTTGCTGAGTGAGAAAAGTACCGAGAAAAGTTCATTTCTTCTGGGATTTGCATTTTATATACAAGTTTATACTTAAAATAAATAAAAATGTTTCTGCCAGTCAAAGCGTCGAGACTTCCTGCAAGGGTTTTGGTTCACACCTAGACAGTTATTTCTCAGTTAGGTTTTTCCCTGCACGGTGGCTAAGCAGGTCAGTTATTTCTCAACTATATATTATGTAAACCAGGTTGTTTTGGTTGGCTGTGGTCCTCAGCTCCATATCGCATGCCTAAGCCAACACAGCCTCAGCTTCTAACCTGGCCAGCTCGTGATCCTCGGCTGCTTCCTTCAGGGAATAGCTGAGCTTCCATGAGCTTGTCCTGGTTTGGGGAGCAATGCTGCTCGCGTGGATGGTGCAGACAGTGCTGTGTGTTGGAAATCGCTTCAGAATAGGAAAAAAACTTTTCTGAAAAGATGGAGGGGAGGTAAGAGGAAAGCAGAGGTGTGATTGAACTTTGTACCTTCTGCAAGTGTGGCCTAGCTATTTTTCAGGTATGCTTTGTGGATCTTCAAGTGTGGAGGGGTGAGCACCGGTACTCAAAGTGTGACATCTTTGTGATAAGAAATGGTGATGGTGTGTTAACCAAATCTCCCTGTGTGTTTGCTACTGTCTTTGCTCAAATCGGCTGCCCTAAGTCAGTTCCCAAGAGCTAGCAGCCCCTCCATTTCCTTCTGGGAGGGATGTAGGTGTTCTCATAGCACTTCTCCTAATAGAAGTAGAGCAGTTCTTAGGCATAGTGAATGTTTTAACACAATTCTCGTTACCTTTGTAAACTTGGGGTGTTTTTTCTTCTTTTACTATCTGATGAGAAAAAAGTACACCTCCACACACATGCCTTGTGCCTCCTGCCTCCCAGTTTTGTGGATTTAAAGACCTTTTTCGGAACTTCTCATTCTGGACCATAGCACTTGGCTTGTTGGACAAATCTGTGGATGGATTCCCATCTGCTGCGCAGTAGACTGTCTTCCCCCTCACCAGGCATGATGGGTTGGGTGGCAAGTGCCAAACACTTCAGCTGCACAAGAAGTCAATCAAAAATTGGCAAGCCCCTTCCAGGATATGTTTTTTTTCCTGGGCACATCCTCTGTCTTTGGTGGTGGTAGTTTTAACTTTGCCCTTTCTGGAGGACTCCAAAAGCAGAGCTTAGAAAACTGGATTTGCTGAAGGGTAGGGCATCCTCCGATCTCCGCTTCTAGATAATGAAAGACCAAACACCCCACTAGGTGCAGTAGATGCTGCTGCATCATCAGTGCCCGAGACAGCCGAAGCGACGCTGTCTGGGCTTCAGGACTTTGCCTTTCTTTGGGGAGGTGAGCACTGAGGGAGGATTGCCCTCAAAGGAGGCTTTCTTCAGCCGGCAAAGCACAAAGATGTGCTTGGCGTACATGTCTGCCTGGGAGGAGAAATTCAAGCTTGGGCTGCTAGCAGCCATTGCTGTCATTTGCTTCTCCTCTGCTGAATGCTTTCAGGCTCCTCTAGGAAATTGCAGCGTTTCGACTCAAGGAAGCATCCCTTGGCACCATACCTATTGCTTAGGGCCTGTGGACAGCGTGATTCCAAGAGATTTTTAGCTCTTTCCTATACTTTGTGAAGCCAGGTGATCCATTTCTAGCGTGTTAGCATCCCAGCAGCATAAACGGGCTTTGACGTGCTCCAAAACCTCCCTTGCTCATCACTTCAGGGGACCTTACTTGTCAGATTGAGTTTGAGGATCAGTCGCCCTTCTTACTCCCAGTGCTACGGAAGGGGATTTCTGCAGGAGAAGGAAAGTGTCTGCACATCTCACCCCCTTGCTGATTCCCAGACTGAGCTCTCAGTAAGGCTCTGTCTGAATAAAAGCCCTGTGAGACAGGGTGAATTACGGATGATAAATGTATCTAATCACATTATTAAAAATGGAAGCAACCAAAATCATTGTTGTTTTAAAACAGGAAGATGTTGAGCTGATTTTGTTTTTCCAGAACACTGTTGCTTGTTCTTTTTGGGCATCAGCATTGATCTTTTGAGGACTGGTCTGTGATACATACAAGTTCACTTGCAAGGTTCAGGGGAGAATTTTTTTTGTTGTTTTCTTTTATTTTCCTTTCAACGCAACAGCACTTCAGTCTCTGGCACAGCGATATCCTGCAGAAATCCCATTGCCAAGAATGTTAAGTTGCTTGGAGAAGAAAGGCTCCTGAACAGTCTGGTGTAAACAAAAGGCAGGGAAGGCTGGAGCCGATCCTAAATAAAGTTCTTTATTACGGGTGAGCTTTTCAGATTTTTGGCACCAGGCAAAACTCTGGCTTTGTGTTTGTAATTTAAAACCGCCATATCATGTAGTCCAATTTTCTTAAATTTGATTAAATATTTGCAGTTCATATAACAGAGTCTATCACAATACAGTTCTGATTACCAGGGCTGGAATCTGACCAACATCATCGTTAGGGGTAGGATGACTTAGGGGGCTGCGGGAAGGCAGTTTGAATGATGATTTCTTCTAGGGTGCATTTTCAGAGTTGGCAGTGTGTCAAGCATGTTGAGAAACTGTTCAGGAACAATAAATATGTCATTGTGTTGGGTTTTAAAAATACTACCTTTCTTTACTCTCTCTTATTTGAAGCATCATGATGTGGTCATGGGTTATCCCTCTGTGCAAACTTGGAGATAACTTGCTAGTCTAAAACTCGATTGTGAGTGTTGTGGGAGAGACTCAGTGAACTGGCCACACTCGCTTTGGTAGAAGTAGATGTGTGCATGAATAATGCCTTAAGAGCACTTGAAAACGTTCAGCATGGAAAACAGTCAATGCTTGCAATGTTCTCCTAATGTATCCTGTCCCCTGAAATCCTACCCTGTCTGATTTGTTTTACTAAATTATGTTCCAGTTTCTTGGCCGTTTGGTTTCTGCATGAAATTGTTTTCCTGTCAGGCTGCTGGCTGGTGCAGTTACTAATTGCTTGAATCCTGTTTTTAGCCTGGCTGGGGGATGCATTTCACTGGGTTCCCTCTATCTAAACATTTTGGGGCTCCTCCTTTTTTTTAAACTGAACTAAGAACGGTTTGGTTGGTGCTGCTTATGCTTTTGCTGTTAAATAACTGGATTAACACAAGGATTTTTATTTCCCCTTTTGTGTAGTTTCCTTTATTATATATACGTTTCCTTTAGAGTATGGATTTTGTTGACAGCTATTGAGAGGGGAAAATATAAGTGACCTTTTCTGCCCCCAGATCAAGGTTGGTGCCTTCCAAATTTAATGAAGCTTCATTATGTGCTGTACTGGGACCCTGTAACAAAATCTCTGGAAAATCCTTTCAGAGTGATTTTAGAGTCTGGGTTGGGGCAGTCTTTTGTAGCCTGTTTTGATAACCCTAAGAGTTGTTTGTCAACAGCTTTCTTGGAGCTGCTGAAGTTATTTTTAATGTAGCTCTTCAGTTTTGTGTTTCTAAGGAATATGATGTCCTCATTTTCTCCCCAGGAGCAAGGTGGTTCATTGTGTTCTCTGCTTTGTGGAATTTGAGCAGTGGACGTCTTAAAACATGCTTTTAATTAGAAAGCCAACACAACCACCGTCACTGAGATTCGTAAAAGACTGAAGAGAATTATTTAACTTTTCAACATGCTTTTCCTCTTGCTTACGTAGGGTTTTTTGTTTGGTTTTGGTTTTTTTTACATCCTGTGCAGGGCTGGACCATGTCCTGTCGGACACTAGCTTACCCACTTACTCCTGCATAGAGGTAGGGTAAGGATACCTTGTGTTCATTGGGACTTGACAGCTAATCAAAATTTCTAATGAAAGCCACAGCATTTCAATTAGTTGTCGTTAAAATCAGGAGAAGTTTTGCCAAACTCGGCACCTGCTAGGGTTGCCTGGCCAACACGCATTCAGCTCTCTGGGATGTATGAACTGGAAACATATCCCTGTATCTATATTTAAACCTGACCCCAAAGAGAGAAAAACAGCTAATTTCTTTTGAAGTACTCACAGAAGATGTTCTCCAAAGTCGTAAGTGTAAAAATGGCTGCATCTGTAGGACTTGTGCGGGATGTGAAGCAGGCTCAAATCTCATCGTGGTTTTGCTCCTGCTGTTGGATAAAGCAAATATCTTTCCCAAGATAGCCGCTCTCCTTCGACCCTCCTCATGCCTGCGTGGGAGGGATCTTTCCCTTTTCTGCTGTGAAGTTCCCCTGCCCTGGGCTGGCTGCTGGTCAAGGAGTAAAGGAATGCGACAAAAAGGAGTCTCCTCCTCGTACTTGCCTGTATGTGGTGCAAATGGGCAGAGTCCAGCCCATCTGCCACTTGGAGGGCTGCCCTGGCCAGTGGTTTTCCTGAATTTCACCACCGTTTGGGACCTACTGCAGAAGAAATCTGACAAATACATTGCCCCTGCTGATGGTCCTGGCAACTACTTCAGCTTCCAGCCCATCAGCCTCCTAAAAGAAATAGAAAAGGTCGATGTTGTTCTGGCTGAATCAAGCATGAGCAGATTGGGAGTAACAGCTTCTTCTAAGCCTCAACTTGCACTTAGATGGGTGATGGTGAGATGTACCTAGGCTTCAGGGTCCCAATCACTTGCTGCCCACCCAGGGCTGGCCATGAAACAGGCAGTGTGGTCCTTCCCTGTCTGCACATCCCTGCCAGGCACCACAAATCAGAGCTTGTGCACGATGTGCACTTGCTGGCTCATGATGGGAAGCCCACGGGCTGGCACTAACCATCCTCTGTTAGCTAATATTCCTCTTTTTCCGTGCAAAAGAGAGGACCCTGAGGGAGGAAAGCATTCAGCATCCTGTGATGTTGTTGGTTTCCTCACACTATTGCAGAAGCACAGAGTTGTTTGAGTATTATTTGCAGCTAAGCAGGTGAAATTGTTCCGAACTTCTTGCATTTAAAAGAAAGAAAAGGGAAAATGAAAGGATTTGTCAGTAATTAAAACACTGCATTTGTCAAGAAAGGCATAATACCACTCCAAGTTGGTTCTGATTATTGGAGTGTTTTAAGTGGTTTGTTTTATGACAAAGATTGTTTCAAGGAAAATAGGGTAAGCTGAAATCCCAGTGTACTGTGGGAGTAAAATTTAGAGAAAATCTTTGAGCTTTGTACAGCATGGAGTGTCACTCAAGTTTGAGAGCATCTTTGCTTTTCAACCCACGTTGTCTCTCCAGCTGATGTGGTTGGAGGTCTGGCCTTCCTGAGCAGCTCGTTGCGTCCATGGACCCACAAACTGCCTTGGGGTGTGCTCTGCTGAGAGGAGGCACTGACCTGCATGATAAATCCCTATTGTTATAAATACTGTTTTCTGCTCCAAGTGGAGGACATCAGTCTCTTTAATCGAAAAATAACTTATTAAAGCCAAAAATTACATTATTACTGTGATGCTACAGCATAGCTTCAGACCAGCCCATTGAAATTTCAGAGAGCAGAACAAACCAAAGTGCAGTTGGAGGACCAGCAAATGCTTGCTTTAGTCCTTCCACTTCTTCTGACAATCATGTCTAAATGCATGCTAGGGAATTTTTTGCTCCTATGTTTTTCTTTGGCACCAGCAGCTATGAACTGTGTTCCATGGGTGCTCCTCGCTCATCTCTGGTGCTGAGGTTTGCCTAGAGGCGGAAGGAGGGAGCACCCCCTTTCCTTGCTCAGGGCTCTGATAAAGCAGGTGTGTTTTTGGCATGAGTGCTGGGGATCTGTGGGGGGAAAGCCAGCACTTCGCATCAAAGCACTTCTTGAGGAGTAGTCAATGGTGCATGGAAGGAGCAACCTCTTCCAGTAGAAGACCAAACAAAGCCTTCTGGTTTAGTGTCACCTTTGGGGAGCAGGGCCTCCAGGAGGCTCAGGACCTAGCCCTCAATCATTCAGGGAACCCAACCTTCTCCTTCTTGGTCCTCTCAGCTCCATCTCTGCTTCACAGGGACTGCAAGGAGCATGCACGCTTTCATCTGTATATGTGTGTGTGTGGATATATGTATGTATATCTGTGTATACATATATATGCATGCACCCAGGTTTGTTCTGGCTAGAGCTGCGACACTTGGCATTTGGGCATCTAGCAGAAAGGAGAATCAAGTCTGAGCTAGGAGGGCATGACAAGTGCATGCCTGTCCTCTGTGGGACAGCTTTGACCATGAGCACCACGTGAATGGCATCCAGAGTGGTAACTCGGAGTAATTTCTCCAAAATGAATCGCAACAGCCAAGCTCTAAGGAGACCATGCATCACTCGAGCCATGTCCTACAAGCTTCTCAGTGCACTGTTTCCCCTCTCCTGGCCCTCAGCGGTTTGCAGCCGTGTGTGACAGCGTGAGATTGATTTATTGGGTTTATATTACTCTCTTACAGTTCCTTGGAAGAGCATCCAGGGCAGGAGGAAGCTGGAGGTAGGGCAGGTCGCTCCTTCCCATAGGAGCAGCCCAGTGTCAGGCAAGGGGAGGGGAAGATGCTTGTGGGACAGGGCAAGGAGGAGGGGAAAAAAAAGCAAACTGCACAGAGCTGGCAGGGCAGGGCAGGGCATGGACTCGGTCATCACGGCCATGGCAGGAAGGTTTCTAGGTACAGAACAGATTGCAGCTCAAAAACAAGTGCTTGATTGGTCCATGAGACTCTGATGAAGGGTGGAGGGGACACCACCGTGTGTGTTTTGACCCACCTTGGACTTTTGTATATTAACAAGTTACATTTCACTAAAATTCATTGCAGTTTTTGAGTTTAAAATGCCTGTAGGGTTTTTTGGGAGAAGCTCATTTTAATGTAAGGAGGTTGTCCCCAGAAGTTGTGGCCACTGTGGGTCACTTGCTGGGATCTCCCTGATTTTGTAGCTGCTCCCTGCCCTCGCGTTCAGGCACCCGGTAGCTCCCTCTGCTACAGGCACTGCAGCTTTTTGGTTGCTGTACAGAAATTGCATGTTTTTCTCCTACCTTCTGTAGAGGTCGGTGCTGTTTTAAACACTTAATTGGAGAAATGTGCTTGGAGGGCCTCCTTCTTTCCTTTCTATTCCTTATCCCCTTCCACATGTCTCTTATCTTTCCTCTCAGATAATACTTTGAACTGTGCAAAGCTGCTGTCTTTATTTAGGCTTTGGAAAGGGAAAGACAGAGATGAGATGTGGCATTTCCACGTGTTTGTTTTTCTAGTTCAGTTTTGGCTATGCACAGCGGAAACCTTCGTGGTGCTCCATTACACTGTGATTTTGCGTGGTTTTGTAGTCAGGCAAGCAAAGGATAGTGAAGCTGTAAGAAGTGTCAACGTTGTGTGCTCAGTTTAATGGGTATGAAAGCCTTCTTTCTACTGCTGAGATGCTGTGACTACTAAACTTCAGCATGAAAATGCCAAATATTGGCCTTTAATAAGCTTTAATTTTAAGGACACAGTACTTCCATAAATAGTCCTTCCACAGAGCTCTTACACAGTGCTCGTGCCAACACGGAGTTAGGAGAAAAGCAAATATCTTTATCTAGCCCTTTCTAATTATGTACCTATGTTCTTAGACATATTATTTCAGGTGGTGCCATCCAACATGGTACCAAGATCATAAAAAATAGTTTGTTTCTGCAGAAGAACAGGCTGTCTTGTTTTTATTCTTGTTTTTCTTTCTAGCTTGGGAATTTTCTGCTGCCACTTTTGCCCTGTGGATACCTGTCTCCCCTGGGTACATTTGTGGGACCCTATTCTTCTTGTCCCCCTCTATGTTGATGCCTACAAGTCCTGAAAATCAAGAACATTGGCTCACTTGGGCTTCAGAGGGATAACAGTGAAACAATTTTCAATAATTTTGTTTGACCATAGGTGAACTTTGTCATGTCTGGCTTTATCAGGTCCTCTTGACTAGATAGGTCATGATACACTATTTTTGGAGAGGAGAGACCACACCGTGCACACAGAAGAACAGTAATGAAGGTCTGGGGTAGAGCCAGCCAGGGAGCAAAGAAGCCACAGAGTGCGGAGCGAATGCTCAATTGCAGAACATGTGGTCTCTCGTGCTTAAGCAAAAGATAATTTATCTTTATTAAAATTTTGGGTTGTGCAAAAGGCTAGTTTCAGACAGCTATCTCTCTCCCTCTCCTATGTTTACCCATGGGGTGATCTGGACGTTAGAAGAGAGGCAAGGTAATTGTGTTGGCCTTTGCCTGGCTGGTGAGGCTTAGTATGGAGCTTAAAAATAATAATAAAGGAATAACAGCCTTTCTCAGTCCCCAGCTGCCGAAATTAAGATGTGCAAGGACTGGGATCAGGGTTTTCATAGTGCATTGTTTGCTTTTTTTCCATAAACGTGGATGGGTAATGTAACCCAGTAACAGGGCAAACTCTGCCGAGAACTTTGTGTTTTTTGACTTACATAGACTTAATGTCAGATTAGTTCAGCAGCTTAGTGGATGCAATTCTAGGAAGAAAACAATGAGAATGACATACATGTTGAAGAATTGGATTACACGGGTCCTGCTGCAATAAATGACGTATAAGAGGGGTAACTTGGGTTTGAGCCTGTGAAAACTAGGGAAGCTTTTGGCTTATGTTCTGGTTATTAATTTACTCACTTAGAGAAAAACAAAATATTCTTTGTATAAATCCTTATTATAGGCCAAATTAAGTATGTCACTGCTTAAGAAATCCCACTGGCTTTGTGGAAGATGACTCAGACTTGGGCATGAGCTTCATTTGTTTGCTAAACAAGAATCAAACTGATTTTTTGATAACTTTACGGCATTTATTTAAGAGACTTCACCTTAAGATGTAGAAGACCAGTAAGTTTTGTAATTTAGTCTCCAGTTCTCTTAAGTTTACGCTAGTTAGCAGTGATGGGGAACAAGGCTTTGTTTGGGCATGTTGCCTGACAGGTGAATAGCAGGAGATTTTCAGTGGAACTGGTGTTCCCGAGAGAATATTGAACCTGTGTTGACTGTCTGGTATTGATAGTACGTGTTGCTTAAATTCCTATTTCATACTTTTGAAGGACAGCTCTCTTCAGTTTAAAAATATTTTTTATTATATAGTAGTTTTAAAACCATCTGAATAAGCTTAAATTACTGGTTTGGGTTTTGGAAATGCCTCTGTTGACAGCTACATCTTTTATTATAAAATATGCTATATGTAAATTTTTTGAATTTGAGACTGTTCTGTGCTGCCTGTGCTGAATTTTAATTCACCTACTTTGGTCTATATAGCACCCAGTTAAATGCATGTGGGGATTATGCTCTCTGAGGTCTTGATGACATGTTAGATTTGGGATTATATCTGGGGGATAAATAGGACAAAAGCAGACAAAACTAAATAAATGCAGTTCTTTAAATAGACTTTTTGGTGTTTCGGAACTCGATCCTCCAGCTGAGGAAGTGAAGGAGAAATATACGGAAAAGTTTTGCCTGAAAATAGTTTTGTCTGACAAATTACAATATGCTGCTTTCGCCGTAACTTATTCTCGAGGTGTTTTCTCTTTTAAGGCTGTAATTTTCTGTGTTCTTTCCCTTCCTGTTACATAGAAGGATGTTTTTATTATGGCTTTACGTATGGGACGTATCTGGTCGTGTTGGGTAATCTGTGACCCCAGATCTTTTGTTTCCCTGCCTATTTTTAAGGTGTTTCTAACCGATTCATTCTCTGTATTCGAAAGCTGCACAATTACTTGTCTGTTTCCAACAGAAAATGTACTTCAGATGAACACTATGCAGGGTATAAGTTGCATATGAATAAAATTTGCGCTGAAGTACAGTTTTTATTGTAATGTTTTCCTTTGTCAGAAGACAGATCCTTTCAACAGCTGTGGCATAGGCTTGTATTTCATTTGCTGGTGGCAGTGCAAATGTACCCAAAATGGATGTATCGGCATCTAGCTGTGACATGTTCCCATTTATTCTTTAAAGTCTTGACCGGAGCATCTAGACAGTTACTAATACTCGATATTTGTTACAAATTAAAGCTGTGAATTAAAGGATGTGGGATGAGGTACCAAATGTTCATGTACCCAAAGACTACTTTTAAAATAGTAAATCAACTTCTGTTTTGAAGAGAACTTTATAAAGTAGCTAGTTAGAGCATACGTTTGTATTTTAACTAGTCCACTCTTCTAATATTGCCCTCTGAGCAAATGACAGATTTGCATTCAGTCCCCTGCCATTTTATATGCAAATGCCCTATAAGATGATTCCCCTGTTTGCTAATGCACTTCATACTGCATTTTAAGCATCATCTTGAGGAGTCTGACACTTTTTTTTAGTGCTCCCTTTATCTCTTCCTGGCATTTTTCTGTCCAAAACAGACATGAAAAGCTCTTTTTTTTTTTTTTTTCTTTTTTTTCCCTCCCAAAAGTTTCATCAAAGAACTGTTTTGATGGCTTGACTTCAAGCATTTGATCTTGAATTCATCAGCCTTCTGATTTTTGAGCCCTGCAATTAACATTGTCAGGCTTGATCTTTTACGTGACCCAGTGGTCAAAGCCAACTGTAGGGAAATATATCTGTAGCCAGACTTAGTTAATTCAAATCAGTTTGTAAACCCTATTTTAATTCTTCTAAAGAAATGTAGATTATTGCCCTGGAATGTAGGGAGCTGCGTGTATTGGTAGTTAATGGTGAGAGCACAGGATTTGCCGGTTTGAAGGGATTAAGCCGCGGAGTTGTTAAGAGGTTGAGGAAGGGAAAAGATTGGGCCAGTTCACAAATCTCATAACTGTCAGGAGCCCTCAAGCACCAAAGCAGATATTTCATATATACTCAAGAGATCAGGAAGTTTACAGAGAAAATCATCTTGCAGGAGGAATCTTGACTTAAGGCTTCATTACCTTTATAAAAACTTGATAAGCTGTGCCGTGCAGACATGTTCAGTGTTGCCAGCTGTCATGAACCCAGAGGTATTAGGGGTTCCCAGGAGCTCTGCTTTGACTTTTGGAGAAATTAAATCTCAGGATTTGGGTACAGCAGAAGTTTTTAAGAAAATCTCTCAAAGGTATGATGTACACAAAGCAAGTCAGACTGTGGTCTCAGGAAATACATGTGCACCTACCCTTGGCAGCCCTGAATTTTCAAAGTATTTGATGTGGTTTTAGATATGGTTTAACTTTGCAGCTGTGATGGTGTAAGCAAGTTGCTCCCCAAATAAACAAATCTTCTCCTCCCTGGCATTGGCTTTGACCTTGGCCATGCTCTCATGCCCTTTTTCTTGAGTTGACACTGGCTCCAGGTGACACAAGCTCATCTGACTCCAAGGTGAGTTGCTTCAGGGAGGTGAACCAGCAGGAAAACATTCACCTGTTTTGGTTGTGGGGTTTGATTTTGATATTTTCTTTCCCCCTCCCCTGGCGTACCTCCCTAAGCCAGCTCACCCTGGGGTCGGATGACTCCAAGGGTGTGGAGCTGCCCATTTCAGCAACACGTCGCAGATGGTGTCTCAGCCCCACGGTGATGCTCCATGCTGACCAAACAGCAGCATCTCAGTTGTCTCACCAATTCCTGTATTGATTTTTTTTTTTTTTTTTTTTAAACCCCTGGGTGAGGTTTTTACACTGTTTTAAAGTTTGGTATTAAATTTGTCTACTGCAATTCTTGTATTTTTTTTTTTTTTTTTTTTTTTTTAGATCCCATGAGTTAGGTTTACTACTGGTTTGGAAGCAAGTTGGGCAGAGGTAGGAAACTGGGGGATGTGAGTGGTGCTCTCTGCACTAGTCCAAATGAGTTCACAGCAGATTGTAAGTCTGTGTCTTCACTTGAGAGAAGACATTGCAAGATGGTTATTATTTTTTAATTAAAATGCTATTGACTTTCATTGTCAGTGAATTCAGATATAACATAGGCTGGGACCTGTTCATTATATTAAAAAGTCTTTGTTCCAAATATATGCTATCAAATGACTAATTTCGTTTAGGCTTCTGCAAATGCTGAACTGAAACCCAGCCTTTGCGTTGAGTAAAAAACTACTGAAATAATATTAACCAAAACACTGTTTGCTTTTCCTTCTTCTGTTCAGCATCTGAACCCAACCTGAAGTTACGATCCAGACTAAAGCAAAAAGTTGCTGAAAGACGGAGCAGCCCCCTCTTGCGCAGAAAAGATGGTCCAGTGGTTACTGCTCTTAAGAAGCGCCCGCTGGATGTCACAGGTATGTCGGGTAAGCAACAAATCTGTGCCGGCAGCCACATACTCAATGAGATGTCCCTTTCCAAAATTAATTCCTGCATCCAGTTAATTGTGCAGTCTGGATCTCTTGTGTGCCTCTCAATGTTGGTGAAACCTGGATGAAGTTGGCAGAGTTCAGCAGTGAGTGATGCAGGTGGGCATCAGCAGTGTTGGTCCATTGGGTACCCATCTATTGAGACAGCGTTAACAACTCGGTGAGCTTTTTTTGTAGTTTGTTTTAAGACATGCATAGACAGATGTAGATATGCCACCAGAGTGCTATTTTTTTTCCCCAAGCATTTCTATGATCTTCAGCAACAGGTTGTTGAGAAATAAAATTTCTCAAAGGTTATCCTATTAATATCCACGGGGAGGCCATAATTCACGGCTGTCGTCCTCCATCAGTAAATGCTTTACAACCCCTGTTTGGTTTAGGCTTTGGGCAGACTGCCATAGTTCCTTGTTAAGTAATTATGCTGAAGTTTTAAAACATGTAAGGCTTTTTTTTATATATATAGCTGATATTTCTGACTACTTATTTGACAGTTTCTTGTTCAAAAATAATATTCTTCTGGGAGCAAAGTTTGTAAGGAGGGATCAGAGTAAAGTAGATGATATAGATTACCATAAAGTTAATTCTTAGCACCATCTAGGGATGCCTCTGTGTAAGTACCACTATGTGACAGCTTTTCCAGACTTTTGTCTCACTTTAAGGCACACTGTCATCATTCAAAGAAACTCAAAGTGAGCTCTCTTTAGAGAGCCGGGTGGTTTTGGCAGACCCTGGGGCAGCTGTGCACCACTCTGTCAGAGCCTCTCTGTTTGCAGAGGGAATAGATGATTTTAACAGCTAAGCATAATTTTTATCAGATCTGAAAATGGAATTTACTTCACTCCTCATATATTGCTATATGTCACACAGCTTTTAGGATAAATCAAGCCCTAATGGCTGACCATTTGGTCCCAGTAATGCCTTCAGAAATGGCAGTGGAAGCTCCAGCTTCTCACTGAGCATGGACCTGGTTCAAGAAGCTAGCCTCGAGCCTGGCTAGAAAAATATCTGAATTGTTACAGTAAGAGGGGACTTTTGAATGGAAAATAAGTTTTAAAAGAAGTCCCACTTCAGGGAATAGAAGTTACATTTAATTCTTGAAGAATACATCTTCATAGAGTCACAGTTTGAATGTGCCAGCTACTTTTTCTGTCTAGGTAATATACACAAGATCTAATATGTTGTAGCTAATGACATGGTCCCAGAAAAAGCATGTATTTTCCATGCAATCATAATATTGTTTCAAAACACTGAGGCGTTCTGAAGTTGCTTTCCATGGAGAAGATCAATTTTAGGTGCTCAGTTGGGTGTTACTCAGTGCTGAGTTTTCTTTATAGCGAGATGCTTCCCCAAATGCATGGCCAACAAAAAGCAATAAGGCTTCTTTTTGTAAAAAAAAAAAATCTCTTTTGTGACTTTGCTGGAGGTACTTGCAAGGATCAAAACAGCAAAATAGTACATTCAGAATGATGCCACAAAAGAAAGAATTTTTTTAAATCTCCCAAATTGTAACAACTGGCTTTTATTTCTACTGGGGCGTCCTAGAGCAATTATGAGACTGCTGCAGCCTGAACCATTGCAGCTGCTGGGAGGTTCTTCTGGCATTGGGCAAATCCTGTGCTTGGGGAGGAGGAAAGTTCAGAAAAAAAGTTTTAAAGTTATTTATCTTCCAAAATAAAAGGAGAAACACTGGAGACTGTGCCATACACCAGGTGAGACACCTTCTGAGGGAAGTTTTCTGGCTGTAGCAATTTCATGTGCTGTTACTGTTTGTTATTATTTCTGTATCATTAATGGCGAGGCTTTGATTTCAGGCTGGTCATCTCTGTGGTTCTTGTTAGTGAGTTCACAGGGACTGTGTTGATAAAATATACAATGCTGAGAGGATTTTCTGAGCATTCAGGTGATAACAGAATTATTTGGGGGGATTAACTCTGCCTTGGGTCTTTACAATGAGAAAGTGTTTTACTCCCTGAGCGGAGAACACTTACCAAAAAAAAAAAAAGGGAGTGATTTGAAACAGATTTACTGTGTTGGACCCTGTCAAGTTTTGCCTGATTTTTGTAAAATGTGCTCAGCCATGACCATGGCCAGTTGTCCGTCCAGTCCCATGTCACTCAGGCAGCTTTTAAATCTCTTAAAACAATTTAATTTGCCATCCTGGCAAAATACCATCTTTGTGAGTCAGTCCCCAGGCAGCTTTAGGCAGCTCAGTGCCATGGGAGCTGCTGTGCTGCGTGAAGGGCAGCCCAAGGCAGGTCATGTTTCTCCGAGGACCCAGCGTGGTGTCAACACTTCCCAGGTGACGGGGACAGGGATATCACACGTGCCCGCTCACCTGCACTGGAAAATCTCGGTGCTTCTTTATAAAAGCAGAGGCCAGCTCTCATGCACAATCAGCGTGAGGGCTCAGTGCTGGCGGCGTATTTCCAGTAAATCCAGATGCACCAGAAGCCTGCACGGGAAAATGTCAATTCTGAGGTGGTTCCCTGGTTGTTCCAGCGTGAAGTCTGATGCAATATGTGGTGAGAGGTTGTCGTTAGGGTTATAGGCTAAAGAGGGTGAGAGAAGCACTTCTAGAAAAATGAAGCAGGACAATCTGACATCATCCAGTTTGGCCTCTTCAAGCCTTCCATGTCTTTTATTATCTTCCAATCATATTTAAAGTTATTAATATACTATAAGAGAAATCCCCATGAGGAGAATACATAAATATGGTAAGTAGGTACTTGGACAGACCATTTGAAAATGTTTGTCAGTATTTTAAGAGCCCTGGGAAGATTTAGGGGGGGGAAATGGGGAGGAGGAGGATTGCTTTCCTCCGAAACAAAACTCGAGGGTTTGTTATCTGTCTAAATACCATCGCAGAGATTGTTTGTAACGCTAAAAGTTGGTTTTGGATGTGTTTTTAGACTCTGCATGCAACAGTGCTCCTGGATCTGGTCCCAGCTCTCCAAACAACAGCTCCAATAACATAAGCACCGAGAATGGAATTGCAGGATCAGTCACGAGTATTCAAGCAGAGGTACAGAGTCCTTCCTCACCCTGATTTTTGACACTTGGGTTTCTAATCAGTTTTTGCAGAGTTTTACGAATTTAGGCGTACAAACCAGTGCACACCACACTAAAAAAAAAAACAAACCCAGATCGTGACTTGGAGCTGACTTTGGGAATTACCTCTCAATCTGGGCTGACAGGATCTGTTTATTAAATCTAGTTTGAGCCAGCTCACAAGCTGCTTGTGGTAACTTGTAGTGGTTTTCTTGTGAGGAGAGAGTAAAAATAAAGTGATTTAGCAAGGTAAAGCATGAAGAGCATTTCCTGGTCAAATGCAAGTATTCTAAAAATTGGGGAATCTGTTCTCATATATTGTACATAGGGTGAATTTGTTGTGTGCAGTAGGTTAGTCTAAATATGACCAATCCAGAACTGCATTAAAGGGAATGGATTTAACCTTTTCCTCCCCACTTAGGGATTTGAAAGCTTGGTGCCTGATGCCATGTGCTAGTTTATAATCCCATAAGCTTTCACCATCACTTGAGGCATCTGCTATGGATGTCAAGGGCAGGGTGTTGGACTGGGTAAACTGGGGTTTAATTCAACACAGCAGCTCCTGTGTTCAGGGTTACTGAAGCCCACCTTTTTCTAAGGGCAGATATTGGGGTGTGGGCCATGTTAACTGGCTCCCACTATAAACCTTTCATGGAGAAAACCAGTGTGGTTGTGTAATGTTACTGGTGCATTTCTTTTTATCCAGCTTACCATTAGCTGTTCTCCCCATGGATATAGTGTCTGTCTTAACATCAGGACTGTAAAAACAGGCTTGGGCTTGTTCTTCCCAAATTGTCATTTAGAATGAAAAGGGCTTCTTAAGGTATAAATGTAAGCTTTCTAGTTGTGTACAGATTTTCATTTTATTTTTATTTCTAATGTAGTGTAACAGCATTTAATATGGGGAGTATGCCTTCTACTCCACCCTCTCCCATGTCAAATTATCCAACAGACATCTACATCCACTCTAGTCTACTGTAGACCTTGCAAGATTTAGACAATTATTGTAAAGATTAAGACAGTGTAAGGGGGAGTATTCACTTGACACCGACAGCTGAAGCTGCTCTAAAGAGACGTGGCTTTTGAGATGCACGCTGACCATGTAGTAGCTTGGAGCAGACCTGGGAAAAGGTATGTTACATACAGGGTTATTTATCAGGTTTGCAGAACTGAAGACCTGCTGAGCTGAGGGCACATCTTAGGTACGTTTCTGTTAGCCCCAGGAAGACTAGCGCTTAGTTACCGGTTTTGCTGATCCAGGAGCTGTCAGTCTTGTCTATACTTAGCAAACTGCAAATCCCCAATTACTGCTGGTGGAAAAACTAGAGGATTTGACAATTTCTTGTGATATAAACAGAGCAGGCAGCTTCCCGCAAGTCAGTGTTAGCTCATGCAGGTGAATGTGAAGCTGTAGTATTCTCCTTAACCATTTTATTTTTAAAGTAAACAATTTGGGCTAATCATCTGTGACTAGACCACCAATACCTAGTAAAATGGACACAGACTGTAAGAAAAACTCTTTTCATCAACTGCTTGTAATGCAGCAATTTCGTAAGTTAGGCTGAGGCATGAGCAGGGCAGACTATTTGGAAAAAAATCCCTGTACTGCCAAAGCCTTTCCCTGGGAGTTGTCATTGCCTCTTTTGCAACTGTACCGCAGTGGGTAATTCACAGTGATGCCACTGCATGCAAGGAAAGAAGCGTGTTCATCTTGAATTTTAACATAATACAGAGCAGTATTTGATGTACCGTCTCCAAACAACCTAGGCGAAAAGGAGGAAGAAAATCTAGCTTTCATTTCCCTGAAAACAATGTCTAGGGTTTTTTCCGCTTTTTATAGTTTTTGGAAAATAGGAAAAAATATACAAATGATTATGCAGTTCCAATTTTAAAACTGCCCAGGACTGTGTTAAGTATATTGGATCATTGCCATCACAGAACAGAATGAAACATAAATCACTGTGTGATGGCAAGCAGAACATTGATAACCTGTTGCACAAACTGTTCTCTTCCCAGCATTTCAGGCATACTTGAATGGCTTAGCTAAATGTCCTAGTCCTTTGCATTTGTTTTTGGGGAGAAATAACTCTGCACTTTATTCCAGCATTTCATGTTGTGTGATACTAGCTGATTCATTTGCCTATATAAGTTCATTTGGGAAAAAATAACTGGGCGAGGTAGGGTTTTGGTTTCTTTAAAATCTTCTTCTTCAGCAGAAGTAGTATTACGTGGTAGCCCAAGTGTTGGAGATTTCTTTAATGCTAAATGACCAGGCTTTTCATGTTTGTCACTTTTAGATGTTTAGAAATATTTAAACGTTTCTAAAAAAATAATGTTACCAACTTTGTGTTTCATGCTTACCGTCATGTTTTATTTTAAATGAAAAATATGTCTCTCTGCTTCTTAGTTTGCTGGGTATCTTGAACCATTTCAGATATGTTGGAAGATGGTATCTGGGTTCATTACTTAAGTTTCAGTGCTTGCCTTCAGTGTGGAAAGACTACAGCTCTCTGCCTCCTTTTAAAATAGACAACATCTATTTTTAAATACTATTTTTTAAATCTAAGGTTTTTCCATCTCTGAAAGGTGCATGATATTCATTGCCATTGCAGTTTACAAGACTAGGTATCTTGAACCATTTCAGATATGTTGGAAGATGGTATCTGGGTTCATTACTTAAGTTTCAGTGCTTGCCTTCAGTGTGGAAAGACTACAGCTCTCTGCCTCCTTTTAAAATAGACAACATCTATTTTTAAATACTATTTTTTAAATCTAAGGTTTTTCCATCTCTGAAAGGTGCATGATATTCATTGCCATTGCAGTTGATACAAGACTATAAAAAGTACTTGACTGCAGATGAAAATTGTGCATGCTGAAATTGTTCTCTTCTGTGCAATTCAAAAAATGTTTGTGTACAACCCATAGATGGGATCTGTATATTTAAAGTGATGATAATGCTGCTAAATATCATACGCTGATAGCGTCAAGCTGCTGCGTTTTTCTCTTCACTGTTTTTAAAACAAATCCCCAGGAGATAGTTTGAGGCACAACTACAGAGTATTGAGTGTTCAAAGAGAAAATGGATGTAGTTTCGTTTATGATATCAGTAAAATATTTCATTACTCTGCTGACAATAACTATCTTATTCTCTATGTAGCATGCTAACATTATATAATTTAAATTAAATTGCCAGTAGTTTTCATAATTACTTGGAAGAAGTGGTGTGTGGATATGCACAATCACATGCCCTTACCAGGTACCACTCAACAGCAAAATGCTCTCTACAAACTTTCTCCTTTGGGGCAGCAAATTGTGAACTGACATCTTAAAAACAGATTTACTCTTTTTACGGGAGAACTGATCTGTAATATATTTTCAATAAACTTGAATGACATTAATGAAAGCACAAGAAGGCAAAAGGAAATAAGAAAAAATTCACTTTGTAGATGAAATTTTGCACAAGGTCGTGTGAAAACTAGGTGACTTTGCTGAATGTCAGGAATTTAGACAAAGTTGGACACTGAGAGAGTGACTGGCAAGTTAGTGGCATATCAAAGAGTCCATTTGAAAAGGCAGCCTGGTGTCTGATAATGGTGACAAACACTGCTTTACTCCTTCTGTCCTTCTTGCATGGGCAGCACCAACCTCAGGTGCAGAGGTGGGGTGTCCTGTTAAAGCTGTCAGCTGGTCCGGTTAAATTTTGATTAATCAAGGAGGCAGGATTGCTTTTGAAGATTGTTTTGTAGAAAATGTTTGGTTTTCAGTATTAGTTCTTACGTGCTTTTTGTTTTCCCCTAATAGGTTGCTGCAGGGTTTTTTAAGTTTCACCTTAGAGTCTTTGAGGGAGAAAAATAGGTTTTTATTATCCAGAGCTGCCCCAGTCCTGCAACCAGGAAAATAACCTGCAAAGTCTCATCGACTTAGAGGACTATGAATTTAGGTCTAAAATGTATAAAGCCATTCTTCAGATCTGTTACATCAGTATAGATTGTTCCATAGTATAATATTAAGTTAATCATAATCCCTTTTTTCACAATAGCACCTGAATTAAACAGTAGAAATTCTATAGAAAGTCTTTTTGAAATCTGTACTCTATTTTATTTAAGTTGGAAAATCACCTGCAGAGAATTCAGGGTGATCAGAACACTTGTTTCCTAACAGGAAAATCGGGCAGTTTATAATAATGTAATTTTTATAATGGGTTTTCTAGCACGTATTTCAAATCAATCTTGTTTTGAAATTAAAGGTATTTTTACTTAAGCGTTCCTGCTTTAAATGGCCATAAGATAATTCAGTAAATCTCGCATTTCACCCTGAAAATCAGGAAATAGCTACATAAATGCAACCGTAAGGCTTTTTGATGAAATTTTGAAGTCTGATTTAAGCTAAAGCACACTAGTAAATAGCATAAATTGTCTGTGATTTGCTAAAGAGAACAACAGCCATTGTAATGCCTTTTTTTTTTTTTTTAAGGTAATCTGGTTTAGCTTTAAAAGGGCAAATACTTGAGAAGGACAAGCAAGCTGTTAAATCTTCCTTGCAAAAGCTTTTTGTAGTGGCGCTACGTGAAGACTGAGCAGAAGCAGAGTTACCGGTGAGGGTGCAGGGGTGATCTTTAGTCTCCAAGAAAGATCAAATAAACTGTAAAAGGTTTCTCTGTAGGGCAGCGATGTTGGTGGCAGTTATAGAGCGAGATCATCCCTGTGTTGGTTATCCTGGTCTCGTCGCCCCTGTGTGGCCACGGCAGCAGTGTTCAGGGCATGCACCTAGTCTGTGCCTATTTAGGCTGGATCTGAAGCTCAGCTTAGCTCCCCTGTTCAGTGTTTCCAGTGTCAGCTCTATGTTTCTGATGTGTCCTCACAGCAAGTGTACTGTGTCCTTGATCCAATCTGTGGATGCTCTCTCACCAGGACAATGTTCTTCATTTTGTTTCCAGACCAGCCTGGCTCACAGACTTGTGAATCGTGAAGGCTCGGTAACACAGCTTCCACTCTACACATCTCCTTCTTTGCCCAACATCACGTTAGGACTGCCTGCGACTGGCCCTTCCAGCGTAAGTGGTGGGGGGATGCAGCCTTTGAAATGTTGCTTGCACCAATTTATCCCTTAACCCGCTATGCCATCAATTGTGCATTTGCAGGGAGGATCAGCACAGCAGGATGCGGAGAGACTTACTATCCCAACCTTACAGCAGCGGATCTCTTTATTTCCTGGCACTCACCTCACTCCCTACTTGAGCACTACAACGTTGGAAAGAGATGGAGGAACTGCACATAACCCTCTTCTGCAACACATGGTCTTACTGGAACAGCCAACTGCACAAACTCCCTTAGTCACAGGTGAGCGCTACGTAGATGATGTGCAAAACTCAGTCCCGGCTGGGGAAAGAGAGCAAGTGACATCTGTTGGTTTTTTGTAAAGTCTGTTCTCTTGTACAAAAGAGATACCGCATCATTTGTACATTCTGTAGGTATAACATACAACCTTTAGGATGCGTTTGTTGATACGTTAGATAGTGGTGGCATTTGCAAAATCAGAGGTTGCCCACCTCATCTAGAGGTAGGGGGAAGCTGCCTTGTCATTTTGGCAAAATGAAAATAAATAGTATTTACTTCCATAAGTAAAGCATAAATTTGTAGGTCACAATTTAAAACTATATAGTTAGAGTTCTAACCACTTTAGATTAAAGTGGAGACAAAAACATTGTGTCTTATGATTACCCTTCCTGTTTATCACGGATGGTTTCTATTCTGTATATGAAAGGCACGCATTTACAAAATCTCAGATTAAAACACTTGCTTTTCATCATTATTATAAATGGCAAAAACATGGCAAAATCAACTGCATTCAAACAGATTGTATTTGTTTGTATATGTTACATTTTCAGTATGCTAATTGCTTTGAATCATTCCCTGTGTCATATTTTCAGAATTAAGTACCTGTGGGAAGGCATATTTCTATAAATAGGGTTGATTCAAAGCAATAATACCCAGTAGGATGCATTTCTGTTGTACAGTGTGTAATGTTGGGACAAAGGATGTTCTGTGTAAGTTATAGACATGTTCATTTTTATTTCTTTCATTCCATTTTTAATGGAAACTCTTGAGAGATGTTGATCACTGAAGCATTCCGGCATGGCTCTGGATTGGCTTGTGTCTGGTTTTACATTCACATCCCAGGAATATACGTGGGGTTGTGATAAGCTTACAAGCATGTACATATGGGGAAGCTGAAGCGCAGAAGTGTGGTATTTAGCCAGCACTCAGAGCTGTGAGAGCGGTGTGTGCAGATTCTTTGAACCTTTACATAATTTTCTGTTGCCTCCTTCTGCCATGGTTGCTGTGGCATGACGAGGTTACCCAGAGTCATGACATGGCTCTTCACCAGTTGCCCTTTGCCCAAGGTCTGTTGATGAAGAGCCATTGGGGAAGATTTCCCCTCTTATCCTATCACTGAAACCTTTTCTGTTCGTGCTGGTGTTTGCTTTGAAGCACATGTAGGAAGAAGCGCTGTTCTGTTTCCTATTTGACCTCTCTCAAAGCTTTCCTCACTTTACAGTGTATTGTGTTTGCTTCCAAGTGTATTCCTTCTAGTCCACCTGCTACGTGCGGTGTTTTCAGAGTGAGTACAACATGTTATAAACCAACACTTAGGAGAAATATTCACTATACAACAGAGCAACAGGAAGAAACACACGTTCCAGATGCAGCAACTGAAAGAGAGCGAGCTAACACAGGGTCTCAAAAGCCCTAAGTGGACTGGCTGCCAAACTACAGTTAGTACTTCAAACTTCCTTGGAAGCAAAATGGAGTTTATTAGTATTCTGCTGATAGCCTTCAGCTCTGAAGATAGTCTCCTGACAGCTGCAAAATGATCCAGCACGATGGCATGCTCTTTCTGTGCTGGAAAGTAGATGTGGGGGTTTTGGGAAACGAGCAGAATTCCTTAGGTCTGCCGTTCCTCTTGTGACAGATCACTCTGGATAATATCCTTCACGTTGACATGTATGTCTGGAGTAGGAACAAGGTGTCTCCCTGGAAAGCTTTCACAGGGGGACCTTGGTCATTCGCTTGGAGGAGGGTAGTCTTCCAAGGTGTCCTATGCAAACTGTATAGGATGCCTTCCTCTGCTGTCTAGTTTTGAACTTTTGGTAAGAGGAACTGTGCTATAAGGGAAATGGACCACATCTTTCCGAATTATTCATATATTCATATGCACACAGAGAGACATATCTGTGTGTCTGTATACACACATGTTTATAGAGACACTCATTTATAAAATAAGATACCCTTTTACATGATTCTTTTCAGAAAAGCAAAGTGTGGGAGAAACTCGGTAAATCTTTCCCCAAGAAGAGAGGCTTTTAAATGAGTCAGTTTCTTCCACGTAGGGCGGTTCTGTGAATCAGTGGGAAAAGGAGGTAATGTCCTGGGACAGAAATGTCAAGGTGTTTCTTATCCACTGTATTCAGCTGGCTGCAGACTTTTAGGCAGCTTCTCTCTCTTCCCAACCAAAGACTGAAGAAAGAGAAGATACAACTTCTCTGACCCTTGAACTGGGCAGTATTTCTGAATGTTACTGACCACTTGTGGAGTCTTTAGTTTGTTTTATACAATGAGGTAAAGCAAAAGCGTACTTTTTTCCTAAAAGTGTGTGCGGCCTTGTCCACATTAGGGAAACAGCACTTCACACTAGTGATGCCTTTCTATCCCAAGGTGTAATGAGCAAAAGTAAAGGCTTATCCTCAGCAACTCCACCCTTGGGTTGGGCTTTGTGTTGGGCATGTCTTTGTGTCCCAGCTTTCTAAGAAGTATGTGAAGGTATGTTTTCAAAGAGCAGAGCAAGAACTGGTTTACCCCAAGAACAGCTAAAAAGACAAGACACTTCCTAAAGACATGCCCTTACCGGAGCTCAAATAAGTATTTCACATGGTAGTCATCAGAGACACCCAAATTGCCAAGGGCATGTGAGTAACACAAGTTATCCCAAAATAACCTTGTGTTTTCATTAAGTTACTAGCATGTATACAAAGGACAGTGATGGAAACAATTCCAGCTATTTGTCGTCTTGGCCTCTAACTTACCTTCTTTTTACAGAAATAATGAAGCCTGATGGCTCCCATATTCCTGAAATACTTCAAGGGAGTGCCTTTTTCCAACACAAACCTGGTCAGGGGTTTATCCCGTGGAAGTTTTCATCCCTAGTCATTTCTGTGTGGTGGGGTATAGCACAGCCAAGGGCAGACATGCTTCCCTAGGTGGTCTAGAGTGAGAAGCAGCTTCATCAGCATCCATCGTCCTTCAGCATATCCAGTGAGCCCCCGTAAGGTATAATTGCTGGATGCTGCGGGGTGGCAGCTTGGGTTGGTACTTTCCTAGAAATGAACCTGGGATTACTTCCTATACCAACGCAAACTGTAAGACTAACTTCTCCAAACTACAACTGTGATCGTAATTCATGTCACCCACTGAGCGATGGAAGGGTCTGTAAGGTATCACTGATTTTAAGAAATTAAACCTTTCCCTAGGGTCTCTGAGTAAACAAACAATTCAAAAGAAAGCAAAGTATTACTCCATCCAATGGTAATTAATTGTTTTCTGTTCTCTTTTAAGGATGCTTCAGCTGTAAATGGCGAGGTGGCTGGTTTTAAGGTTATATATCATTGTCACCATCAGCGTTACTCAACAGCCGTTTTCTCCCTTCCTTTCTTCTTCCTTTTTTTCTTCTCTGCTGTTTTTTCCTCCATATTATCTTCAGACTGGTATCTTTCAGGACTGCCCCTCCATGCACAGTCTCTGGTTGGTGGAGAACGGGTCTCCCCTTCAATACACAAACTCCGGCAGCATCGCCCGCTGGGGCGCACGCAGTCTGCTCCCCTTCCCCAGAACGCCCAGGCCCTCCAGCAGTTAGTGATCCAGCAGCAGCACCAGCAGTTCTTGGAGAAACACAAACAGCAATTCCAGCAACAGCAACTGCACATCAACAAGGTAGGCATGACGCTTTTAAAGTCTTTCTTCCTCATACAACATCAATACCAACTTTAGGCGACACTCTTTCAGAGTTTCTTGTGTGGTAATGTATGTGGTCTCCACCTCCATAACCAACTGGCCTCCATCCTTGAACCTCTTTTTCATGATTTTGAGAAATACATCAACAAGGATGTGGACATCCATCACCAAGGTGAGGATCAATACCCGTGTCACAGACAGTGGAAAGGTAGTACAGTTCAAACTTCTGGCTTTCCAGTAATACTTTTTAAAGTTGCCACTGTTGCCGTTCATCCACATCAGGATCTTTTGTCAGTTTTGTAGCAGAAAACATAAAATGCTGTCAGGAAATATGGGGAAAATACCTACTGTGTATATATTCAGTTTGAAAGGGAGAAGGAGCAAGTAATATGGATTTGAGAAAAAAATTAAAAGCGAGGGATTTCAGACATGACAACACCAGAAAATAATTGCAAGTGAAGATATTCACATTTACTGAGGCATTTTTCACTGGAATTACCTTTGGAAAGAAAAAAGCTGTTCCCATCTCCAGTCCAGATTCTCTTAACTACGTCCCTGTGTAAAGCATTACAGTGTCCTATCCATTTCTTCTCCCGAAAATGAGGACAGTATTGCATCCTGCAGAGGTTGTTTTGAAGATCAATTAGATGTGATTCAAAAATTGCTTTGAAGAAAGCAAGCACTATATTTATTATCTTGCTTTTTGTAAATCACTTTGAGAACGTCAGGTGAACATTGCAGAGCACCATTCATCAGTGCACAGATTTTGCAATTGCTGTGTAGCCAAAATCATCTGTCTGGGCATCCCAATATTACAATGAAGCTGAAACAAAGCTGCTTCGAGATGATCGCATTGGGCATGCATTAAAAAAGACAAAATCACAGTCTGTTGGTAGACTTGCAATATAAAAAGGCTGTTGGGGAAGGGGGAAATCTATCATAATCACTGTGATATTTTTCTGACTCTGATTTGTACTGTTTTGAGGCTTTCTAAAGACTTTTCTCAAGGAGTTCCAGTGGTGACTTTCTTTAAGAAACAAGCAAATCCAGTAGTAGGTTTCAGGCTCGGGAGGACAAGTTCGATGGCAGGCAGACCTTTCAGATCGCTCCAGTTTAATTTATGGTGGAGGTTTCTCCAAATATTTTCACTGTTCCAGTCCTATGAGAAAATACAACTACCGAGAGCTGGATTTAAAAAAAAAAAAAAACAACAAACCAAAAAAACCACAACCCCCCAAAACTTTGTTTATAGACTCAGGCTAAGGATGATTACACAAGTTACTGACGTCAATCATGTACTTTTGGAGAGCTGCCACCGCGCACCACGTGTGCCAGCCCTGGACCTCATTCAGCCCTGCACACCGGGGTGGTGGGGAGCTGCTGCTGCCATAGAAATTTCCCTTACCCCCCTCCAAACACGCTTCTTGACCAGGATCATCGGACACGGGGCGCTAGGTAGGGTTTCTTTGTTCGGAAATAAATGTCAGCTCGGCAGTTTGTTTCTTTGAGGTTTTTAAGGCTTTTCCATTGCCAACTCTTGTAAGCGTCCGAAGACTTCACCGTGACGTACCCGCTGAACTCATTCAGACTTTCGCTTGGACCTCCCAGGAGCTGGAGAGTGTGTGTGACCTGAGCTGAGCAAGTCCTCCCGCAGCACTCTGAATTTCAGCTTTGTTAGAGCTGTGATCTATCACATCCATGGCAGAGGCAGGCGGGGGGTGGGGGGGAGTGTAATTAAACTGATTGCACAGGGGCGATTTCCCTGTGTTTGATTTATATAAGTAATGAGTTAAAATTATGTCGGTACTAGTGCTGTATGCGTGTGGCAAATTTATCCTGTGGGATAGCATCCAAGTGCTGACATGGAAAAAGCCTTTTCCCAGACACACAGATATTTTAAGACCCTCGTGTGTAGGAGAGTAAGGGCACAACTAAAAATAATGTAATAGATTGCTGCCTTTTAATTATTAGCAGAACTGACAGCAGTGTCTGTTAAGGTTGTGTTGGATTTCCTGAATATAATACGAGGCTGTTTTCAGTTGCCTGTGATTTTTCTGAACTTTAAGATTTTGGCCTTAAACTTTCCCTGTTAGGTGTCTACATCAGATGAAATTTTTGAGAAGATTGCAGCCAAAACAAGTCTTGCTGTTTCCAAGAAGGCGACTAAGGAAAAATATGTTGTTTTGCTCCTGATTAAAAATAATAAGAATAATCATCTAGGGCATTTGGCTGTGAAGCCTCGGTGCTGGAAGCTTTGGAGCAGTAACTTGGAATTGGACAAACGAGGACAGGGTGGGTGACTGGGTAGGGAAGGAGAGTGCAGAGGGGATGGGTTGGGTGGGATGGGTCCAAAGAAGGGACAGGGCTCCTTGGTGTGACTGGAGGGGAGTGTGCTCCCTGGGGTGCGATCCTTTCCAGCATGGGCTCTGAAGTCCTTGGTCTACCACTGTTGGTGGCAAACTGGGGATCGCTTGAGCATAGCGAAGCACATGGTTCATCCCATTTGGGAGCTGGCTCGCTGAGAGTGACTCCCCTGGCTCACTGCAAGGCTCTGTATGGAAAATGAGGGTCCCAGCCCTGCTCATGTGGTGTTCATGTTGTCACCTGGTGGTGACATTTGCATTTGCTTTAAGGAGGGGAAAAAAACACACACACAAAAACCACACAATGCCCCCCCAAAATGGGGACGAGATAGACATGCATAAATGAAAAGAGCATTACTGAAGTTGCCACACTGAGCACTTGAGCTAGGACAATGGGAGTGGTTAAGTTTCCCATGCAAGTCTTGCTCACTTTTTCTTTTTTCGCATCTTTTTGATCCAATTTTTGATAATCAAGTGGTATCTCTTTTACAAGACTCTGAATGTAGTACAGAGAAGGGTAAGAGTGAGGCTGCTCTCCAGTGGCGTGCTGCCTCATTTGTTGCAGAAATCAGAGGACACATCAGGAGTGGAAGAGGGAAAGATGCGGCCTTAGGGCTAAGGCAGCTTGATGCCGTGGCAGGGAATTGGCTTTCTCCTCTCTGCTGCAGAGCTGTGTCCCACTGAGTGGATCCAGCCAGCGGGCAGCTTGCAGCGGCGCACTCATCTTCTCCATGCTGTTTGCATGACAGGGAAATGGAACTGCTAGCTGCAGAGGTGTGCTTGCACACCTAAAACATGTAATCTTAAAATCAACAGTATGATATCGAAACCTCCATCCAGTGGGGTTTCATAATCTCTGCCCCAGCTGTGCATTTGATGGCATGGAGCAGCTCTGTTCCCTGCCTGCCGTCAAGTCATTGTGAACACAGATGTGCTAACATTTGCAGAGCACTCGTGTGCTCTAGTGATCGCACTGCAAAACCGTATGTAGAAATCAACAACTTCTTCAGAACCAGGGTTTGAGACATTAAATGAAATTCAGGATAAGATACTGAATCAATTCTTGCTAATTGAGCTTGGTGCAACCTTTGATCAGAATGAGGCATGTGTCCTAAAATAGTAAATAGTAAACAGTCCTGAAAATAAAAGCTATACATTAATGCAGGTGTATGGGAGCACTGACCTGAAATTACATGGGGAACATGCGCTTGTGTTTCCCACTTTTTTGTGTATTTAATGTTCAAACCTTGGGAATGGTTTTTCACCATGGTCGGAGGAGCTTTGCTGGGCGAGGGGGCTTGTTTTGCCATACAATAAATATATGCAGCAATCCCAATATCATTTTATCTTCAGCAATTACAGTTTCTCTGCAGACTTCAGTCTCTTTTAAGATGCAAATTTTAGTCTTTTATATACGAGAGAGACGAGCTGTGGTATGCTCATGGTTCTCTGTGGCATTTGGAGGTCGGCATTTGTGGGGGGTATTTTTGTCATGACAGCGAACAAGGTAAAGTAGGATGCTGTTCTCTGAGCAGACTCCAGGTATTTTGAGTTAAAAGTGTTAGCTTTTCAGCATGATAGGTCTTGAAGCAGCAATTCTCTTTCTAAAGAAAAATACACAAAGGAGATTTCTGTAAATTCTATGCTGGAAAACTCAACTTTTTACCTTTCCATAGTGAAGATGAGTCCCCTGGATATATAATTCACGAAGCCTTACTAGAACAGATAATCTCCCTTTTAGCCCTGAATTGTACTGTTAAGTAGATTAACACTGAGCTTCTGTGGTCAAATTATGGTTCTTCTGAGTAAACCCCATTTGTAGCACACTCTGGAAAGTGAGGTGTTTCTCCTGCTGTGGCATATATATGGCAACATATATACGCCTGACTACAGTGCCTCAACTTGTCTGGAGCAGCAGCGTTGGGTGTATACATTTTTATTAACACCTAGAATTTAACCTTGCTATTTCCTGATTTTTTTTTTTTCTTTTTTGGAACACGTTAACTATTTAGCCTCAAGTGACTGCTGGAGTAGCTTTTCATATGTAATGTTTCATTTGTAATATTAGAAAAATACAGTGTATTAGGTTGTATTGCACAGCATTCAAATAGGGCTATTACCCTTTGAACAGTTTAAGGGAAGCCTGTGTTTGAAGCACCCAGACGAAACTTTGTATATTACAAGTATTGAAAAAGATCTCCAGAAAACCTCCTTCAGCATTCCTGCTAAGTGTCTCAGTTGAATATGAAATACCGTTCAACAGGACATGAGACGCTTGGCATTCGTGTGCTTGTGCATCGTCACACCTGTTACTGCCTAAATGCTGTTAAGTGGTTTTGCCAGGGGACATTGTTCTGCGGGGTGTCTGTTGCTGCAGATCTGGCGATATGTAGATGTGTACCTGATATAATCAAGCCCATAACTCCAATTATTTGAGAGGCGGGGGACAGGGGAAGAAAACAGCTTCTGCTGGTGCCAGGGTGTTTGCTTCTTGCTCCCCCTCCTTTTCCCCTCCAGGCAGTCCCTCTTCTTTGATTCATTACAGTTGGGTCGTTCCCTCTTGTCTAGGCACAGAGGCCACCAGTCTCGTGGTTCTTCCAGCAGGTAGGCTGCCTCAGACAGTTACATTTTTCCTGCTGTCTCATCACTTCAGGAAAAAAAAAAAAAGAGATTTTTCTTTGCTGCAGAAGGCTCTGCCAGCTCCCTACGTGGCCTACGCCCAACTCTGCCTCTCCCCATCATCTTTATCATCTCTTGTTTCTCTTTGGTCTATAAGAGTTAAAAATTAGGATTTCCCTGCTCTGTAAGGGGTACCTCACGTGGGAAGAGTCATATCGATAGCCAGAAGAGCAGGGCTCATGTTATCATTTCCGAGTGATTAATTCAAGCCCCCAGCAATATGTTTTCTTCTCCAAGCACTTGTCCACAAGCATGTCCACTCCCCTGTAGATGCACTCTTGCCTTATGCCTCTCTGCTAGTGCTCTCCTTTCTCTTGAGCATCCCAGCTGGTGTACCCGCTCCACACCACCTACCTCCCACCTCTCAATTCCTAGCCACATCCTTGAGACCAACATTTTTTGGCTGTCTGTCTCAGGATATTTTTGAGCTGAGCTTTTATTATCTCTTTTTTTCCCTCTGGTTTTTCTCGTTTTTACCAAAGCTGTCTCTCCAGCTATCCAGAGTTGTTCTCTTTCTTCCCTGAGTTTGTCCTTGATCTCCAGAAGGAAGAAAGGGAGGTTTCTGCTTGCTTCTGCACAGCATGGCATGGGCAGGGCTGAGCCAGTCTGGTGTCCTCCCCTTGCTTCCTGGCTTCTCTCTTCCTCTGGTCAGTGAGACGCGCTGTGTCACCCCACTAACGCCTGTGTTCCCCACAATGCTGTTCAAGGGGGAGCAGGACTCTGCAAGGTTGACGTTACCAGCACGGGACAGGCTGAGGCTACCTTCTGCTACTCCACCCCACTCCCAAAACAGGGAAGTCACTCCACCCCAGTGGGCATGCTCTCTACTTCCCAGAATATAAACTGGGTAGTTATCAATGGTAGTGCTGTCTCAACCACCAGCATATCCCTATCTGCACAAAGTTTTGACCAGCTATAAATATCTGGCAAAGTGGAATGGGGTTTTGGCATGTTGTCAAGTATGATCTCTGAGCTTCTACTCCCTGTAGATAACCCTGGATGACTTGTATGGAAATGTGACGATTTATCCTAAATTTTGAAGGTGTGTGTGGTTGTTTTCAGCCTCCAGCCTGTACCCTTTGATGCACATCAGTCTGTCCAGCAACACTGAAGTCTCTGAAGGGCATGACTGAGGTATTCCCTCCAGCAGAGATGCCCTTTTCCACAAGACTGTTATTAATTTCATATTTTAAAGCAGTCCCCTCAGTGATTCAAACTTGTTCTCTACTTTCAGTAACCATTACCGTGATGAGCAACATTGGAGAAATGCCATGTTCCTGTGTTGGACTCCTAAACTGGAAAAAATCTTGAGAATAGATCTATCTCAAGTTTTACTTAGTCATGCCCAACTTTCATCTCTGTCAGTCTCTGATAACTGAGGTTCAGTGTTGAAGGAGCCTTGGCCTTTTAATTGTGCAGGACCAGAAATGTCTTTTGTAACTGCTTGTTGTCTTAGGAGAAAGATTCAGAGGTGCACAACTTTGTCAGAGTTGGTCTGTCCAGATAGGAAGCTTTGCTGTACAGTCCTATGGAATTTCATCAGCTCTGCTTCTGCTCCAAGGAGCTCTTCAGCCACATTTTAGAACCAGACAGGTCCCTGTGACACTTGTTGCCTAAAGAAAAAGTGTATTAGTTATATTCTTCTAGGAGCTTCTCAAGCGTTTTTCTGTTGGGGACTCTTCATTACTCTGTGATGAGTAAACAGACTTTTCTAGCCTCTTTAGCAGTATCTTCAAAGTTTTGGGTGTCCTAAGAACATATCACTACAGAGAAGGTATCATGAAGCAGTAGACGTGTCGTATCTGGTAGACATACCAGATGCCAGCTGACCTGAAATTTTACTAGCAAAGAAATGCAGCCTTTTTTTCCTTATGAAGCATTTCACAGAGAAATGATTAATTCTTTGTTTTTCCTTGTATTGTGACCTGACGTTGCTATGATTTTTTTTTCTTTGTTCTTTGTATTTCAAAGATGTAGATACGAAATCTTGCCAGCTGTATCAAGTCTTTTAAAAATGCTTCTGACTAGAGATGTATAGTTTCTTCCGCACTGAAGTAGTTAGCTGTCCGAGGCTAGAGAGACAGTGCCTTTAACAGTGTTTTATGGTGGCAGTATGTGATAGCCAGAGGCAACTGTGTTTGAAAATAGAGGAGTAACCTCTTAGCAAAGGATGCTATAGAGAGCTAATTAAGGGAAGGAGAAGTTATTTATGGTGGATTGTGTAATTGTTTACTATTTCAGATATATTTTTAAGCATTTTCATTGCTATCTTAACTTCATATTCATTCCCTTGCACTTCAATTACCTTAGGCTTTCTTAAATTACACGAGCACATGTTCATAAAATTGCAAAAATGGAAGATTTTTAGGGAGTTTCAATGGACCTGGGATACACGTACTCCTGTATTATACGGAATACATTCATAACAAAGTGCTTTCTTTGCAAAATTGTCCTTTAAGAAGAACAGTGTTGCAGCAGCTAGAACAAATGACATACCAAGAGATTCACTTTGTATTAGGAGAGCAAACTGGATGTTTGAAATGTCCTTGTCATTTACCACTTGATCTTTCAACCTTCATTGTAGCATTTTACACGTGTTTTTCATTCAATTCTTACGTTTTTATGGAGTTGGAATAATTTAAAACTGCTAGGGAATTACACTGCTTCTCATCTCCATTAGATGTGACAATGACATTGTAAGTTATTTTCCCAGCAATTACCTTGCAGAGTTCATAAGTTCAAAAAGTATTAAGTTCAAAGCTTAAGACCTTTGATCCAAGCAGAAAAAAAAGGCAGCAGAAGATGGTTTATGATGATTTAATTATCTTTAAAACAGATTATATTCATCAAGCCTAAGAGAGCTTAAAGAAAATTGATAGAATTACTACCTTTAGCTTAACATGGTTTAGTTATCCAATATGTATTACAAGTAATGAAACTGGGGAGGTGGCAGGGTGGGGTGGGAGGTACCTCACAAAAATCCTTGAGAGGTTTTCATCACTGAATCATTTACATTGGCAGGAACCTCATGAGATCATTTAGTTCAATGTCCCTGCTGGAGCAGGGTCAGCTAGAGCAGGTTGCCCAGGACCATATGCAACTGGGTTTTGAATATCTCCAAGGATGGAGACTCCACAGCCTCTCTGGGCAACCTGTTCAAGTGTTTGATAGCCCTCACAGTAAAAAATGTTTTCTTGTGTTCAGAAGGAACTTCATGTGTTTTAATTTGTGCCCTTTGCCTCTTGGCCCATCACCTTGTGAGTGCAATCCATCAGGCCCCATGGACTTATGCGTGTCCAGGTTTTTTAAGTGCTCCCTAAACCTGGTGGTCCTCCACCAAGGGTAAGTCTTCCTTGCTCCAGACTTTACCGTCTGGTCTCAGGGGCCTGGGATTCCTGAAGGATGGTCTTACTAGTAAAGAAGACATTAAGTGCCATGGCCTTTTCTGTCATTTGTCACCAGGTCACTTCCGCCATTCAGCAGTGGGCCCATGATTTCCCTAGTCTTCCTCTTTTCTTTCTTGATGCCCTTCACGTCCCTTGCCAGATTCAACTCCAGGTTGGCTTTGGCTTTCTTAACACCATCCATACAAGATCAGTTAGCAACTCTGTGCTCCTCTTGGGTCACCCGTCCTGCTTGCAACTCTTGTACACCGCCTTTTTATATCTTGAGTTCAGGTAGGAGCTCCTTGCTCATCCATGCAGGCCTTCTGCAGCCTGTGCTTGATTTCTTACTTGTTGGGATGGATCTTTCTTGAGCTTGTAGAATCCTTGAGTATCGTCCAGCTCTCCTGGACCCCTCTAATCTCCAGGGTTGTATCCCATGGGACTCTTCCAAGCAGATCCCTGAAGAGGCCAAAGTCTGCTCTCCTGAAATCCAGGGCTGTGGTCCTGCTTTTTGCCCTGTTCCCTCCTCTTTGGATTTTCAACTCCACCATTTCATGGTCACTGCAGCCAGTGCTGCCTCTGTGGCTTCCACATCCCCGAATAGTCCTTCCTTGTTTGCAAGTGTCAGATACAGGAGAGCACCTTCCTTGTTGGCATCTTGATCACCTGTGTCAGGAATTCGCCATCAATGCACTCAAATCTCCTAGATTGCTTAAGCCCTGCTGTCTTGTCCTTCCAGCAGATAGCAGGGTGGTTAAAGTCCCACGTGAAGACCAGGACCTGTGAAAGTGAGGCTTCTTCTGGGTGTTTGAAGAAGGCCTCATCTACTTCTACCTGATCGGGGGTCTACGGCAGTCTACCCACTACAAGAGTGCTCATCTTGGTCTGTCCACTTATCTTGACATTTAAGCTCTTTACTGACTCCAGATCCATACCAAGGCACAGAGCTCCATGCATTCCTGCTCCTCCCTCACATAAAAAGCAACTTCCCCTCCTCACCTTCCCAGACTGTCCTTCCTAAAAAGCCTGTATTCCTCCATTACAGCACTCCAGTTGTGTGAGCTATCCCACCATGACTCCATGATCCCAGGGAGGTCATAGCCCTGTAACTGCACACAGACTTCTAATCCTCCTGTTTGGTCCCCGTGCTACGTGCACTTGTGTAGAGGCATTTCAGAGAGGCACCCAAGCATGCTGATTCCCCAGGACAGGCTTGAGACTTTCCCTGTCAGGCTGTTCTGCAGGCACCTCCTTCTTTACATGCCTGTGCTCAAAGGGATACCACTTCAGCTCTTCTTTGTTGATTGCCATGTCTTTTCTGCTCACACCACGCCAGGCCCTTTGCCTGCCTACCCTGTCCGCAGCTTCCTTAGCTGCTTGTTGAGAAACCACTCCCTCCCCTGTTGTTTCTAGTTTGAAGCTCTGACTATCAGCTTGGCCAGCCTGTTGGCAAAGGTACTTTTTCCCTGTTTAGTCAGGTGGATCCCATCTCTTCCAAGAAACTGTTGACTCTCAAAGATGGTTCCGTGGTTGTAGAATCCGAAACCCTCTTGCCAAAAGCAGCTGGTTGTTGATCAGTACAAAAATATCGGCTCTTGTCACTAAGAGGGGTGGGCTGCACCTCCCATCTGTACTGGGTGCCGCATGAACCCCAGAGGGTCTTGCCTTAAGTTTCTAGGCAAGGTAATGCCCTTTTGTGTGTCCTGCTCCTCTCAGGAGTCAAGACATCTGAAACGCAGTAATCCACAAAGTGCTGGAAAGCCATGGCCCTGTGTCCCAGTCCTTGCAACGTGCCATTTTTAAAAGCTTTGAGCCCCAGTTATTTGAGATTTTCTGCTGTAGCTATAAGCAACCTCTTGCCATCTTTGCTGTGCTACTTGCGGGCAATTAATCCTTTATATTACCTTCGTCTGCCTAAATCTGCTTTGTGTAGGTTTGCTTAAGTTATATGGCAGAGCCTCTTTTCCTACATTTAGGGAAAAAGGCTTAGTTTCAGGTTTGAGCTACTGTTCTTCAAAGAGCAAGTTACTTACAAGTAGTCACTCCTGCATGTGTTCAATAACCATGTTTTGATTTTGCTTTATTAGATTTAAAATCAATATTGCTTTTCATACCAATGACCTAATCCTTATTAAAGCTCTGCCCTGACAACTTTCAAAGTTCAGCAGTTTCTTTATAAGCCCATGAAACAGGTACAGCCTGAGCTCTTTTAAAGAAAGGAAATTGATTTATTTACCTATGCTGGATTTAAAAACAGTTCACTTTTTTTTTGTTCCAAATAAAAATCATAAGCAGTCTGAGATGGAGAGCTGTGGATTTTATCTCGCCAATGAACTTTCAAAAAGTCTGAGCCTGTGTGAATTATAGTGAAAATGATATTGTTCCCTTTGTTTTAGCAGACACTTTCAGAGAAGTTCGCTATCTCTAGTTAGGAAGATCTGGTTAGAATGATGCTCCTCTTGCAGTTTGCTTCTGTACAGATGCTATAAGTTGAGTGTCCTCAGTTTCCTTCTAACTAACTTCGTAAGAGTGCAAGAATCTTTCTAAGACAGCCTCTCACTTTACAGATAAAATTCAGGGGGTGATTCAAGAAGTAGCTGGGCAAACAAGGTAGCAGAAACCCTCTTAGAAAGTTTGTCTCTTTTACTTTTTTCAGAATTTAATTGCCAAATGTATTGATGGTTGTTATGCTTCTCCTGTGTGGGTTTGTGAATGGAGTAGCATCCATAGGTGTGCAGGCACAAGAGGCTCTTATTTCTTCAGAGGGAAAATCAAGTGCAAAATGAAGGGGCCGTCATTACTTGGGACACAGGATTTCATAGTGCTTAATGCCAAGGTTGACCTGACCTTTCCCTTGAGTAGTTTGGACCTAGTTTATAAGATAAAAGCTGTAATTCACAATTGCTCTTTTCATGAAGCTGGTTCTTTGAGGAGAACAAAGTGAACTTTACCTGTGATGAGTTACATTTTATTTATCGGTTAACCTCTGGGTTGTTTTCAGATTATATCAAAACCCAATGAACCAGCTCGCCAGCATGAAAGCCACCCTGAGGAGACAGAAGAAGAGTTACGGGAACACCAAGCCCTTTTGGAGGAGCCATACAGCGACAGAGTCACAAGCCAAAAGGAGGCCCCAGGGCTGGCCAACATGGTGCAAGTGAAGCAAGAACCCATCGAGAGTGATGAAGAGGAAGCAGAGCCGCAGCAGGAGCTGGAGTCTGGGCAGAGGCAGGCTGAGCAGGAGCTGCTCTTCCGTCAGGTGAGCTTGCAAAATACCAAGTTTGGGACTTGGTTCTTTGTAGAAGATTGTTTGGTTCTTGGTAGTCACCTTATAATGCTCTAAGGGGGAGAAGCTAGGGCGAACCAGCTCTTGAGGATTTGCTACATAAAGAAACCTGCAGGTAAAATCAGTGCCATCCTTCCTCAGAGTCACCGTGTCAACTCAGAAGTCCCAGGGAGGAGAATCTGGATCACCTACACAAAATGCAGTCAATATGTTTGCAGCCACTGAACCACTTTCTGTTTGTTTCTTTGGGAAGACAGTGTCTTAACATTTTTGAGCACTAAATACTAGGAGAGGATTTTATGTTTTAAAACAAATTGACTGCCCCAGAGAAAGGCTGGATAAGGGAACGAAGGACAAGGTTCATTGGAGGGGGTTCCTTCTTCAGAACTGGAGATCCCAGAGATTGCAGCTATGCTCGCTTTTGAGGGCAAACACCAGAGGCTTGTGGATTGCAAGTAATAAATCCAATAACAACGTAGCATAGCATAATCTTCCCAATTACATGGCAGTCTCCTAAAAGCTGCCTGTTGTGGTAGCAGTAGTGAAGGTGAGAAGGTTGCAATTCTCTTAAGGCATCAGTGCTCTGCTCATCTTTGCAGCCCTTAGTACTCAGCATCTGACTGTACCTACAGCCATGCGTAACCCCCACGTGGTATCTGCAGCCAAGAGCAGATTGCTGTAGCCATGCCAGGGTGTAGCTCTCTTTAGTAAATCCACAGCCCTTGGCTAGGCAAAGCGGACTTGTGCCAGGTTTGCAGTTGCAATGTCTGTGAACCAGGTGCAAATTTGTTGCTCCCTGTAGTCATTTGCATCTTGCTGCTCACTGCCATCTTCCTAGCACTGCGGAGCTGACTCACCTGTCCCGCACGAGTGTCGCTGGCTGTTGCTCAGAGACTACATTTTCGGTTCCTTATTGAGCAGCGTTATCTTCATAACAGCGCTGCCTTGAAGGATCAATGCCATTGCCAACCATGCTTGTACAAAGTATTACTTGGTTTATACAGTCACATCTGAGCCTCGTTGCCTTAGTAAATAAATTAAATGTAATATGCTGCTAATGATGGACCACGGTGATACCATTCCTCTGAAAGTGCAGCCCCCCTGCCCTAGTCCTGAATGCATGGTCACACCTGAGAAGTCTTAAAAATATTATGTCCTTTGCAATTATTTTGCCTCAAAGAGGAGAGGAAATAAACAGAGGAAATGGGAAGGTTGTTAGGCTGTGGTTGGAGTGTAGCAAGCTGGAACAGCCATCCCTTCTGACCAAGAGCCTGTCCAGCTGATGGTGTGGCTGCACAGAGAACCAGCTCAATTGAAAATTCCCTCTCCTGCCTGGGGTCCGGTTGAGCCGGTCTCATTCCGTGGTCTGGTGCATCGCACTGTTAAATGCACCAGTGCAGCAAGGTGAGGGCACAGGGGGAGGAAGACGTGGCCAGTCCCAGGAGGATGATGGAGCTGCTTGTGCTAATGACCCTGCCAGCATGCACCAGCTTCAGGGCTGTGGTTTGAACGTGCTGTGCTTGCCTGACTTCGCTCTAGAAATGTGCACATCTTCATTTGCTACATGTGTGTGTGTCCGCTTATCTATCAGGGAAAGGAGTCCAAGCCTGCAAACCTTAAAAATCCTTAAAAACCCTTTTATGAAGGCACCACGCAGACTTTCAGCAACTACCTGCTTCTTTTCCCCGCAGCAAGCCCTTCTGTTGGAGCAGCAACGTATTCACCAGCTGAGAAACTACCAGGCGTCGCTGGAGGCAGCTGGCATGCCCGTCTCTTTCGGAGGGCATCGGCCTCTGTCTCGTGCACAGTCCTCACCTGCCTCGGCCACCTTCCCGATGTCCGTACAGGAGCCACCCACTAAGCCAAGGTTCACAACAGGTAACGTTTTGAGACACTGGAGGCTGAAGTGGTGGGACTGTGGTTACTGTTTTGCCTTACATTGTGCTTTTCCGTCCTGTCCCTGCAAAGCCATCTGTTTAGGGTCTGCATCTCAGCTGTGTTTGTGGTCTCCATACCATCCTGTCTTCTTCGAGGATCAGATTCAGTTGTCTTTCGCCCTGTTGTCCTGCTTGTCCCTTCCCCAGAGGGACAAACACCCTGCAGTCCAAACAGAAAATAACCTGCAAAAATCAATAGAAGCGTAGCACAGTACTTTAATTATGTATCTCCAGGAAAAAAAAGGACAAGTCATACGCTGTGACAAGCCTGATTTAGATGCAAGGCAGAGAGAGGCAATGTTATTGAAAAAGGACAGCATGCCAAATGCAGTATCTGTTGGCTGTATTTTCTGCACCTTCTCCAGTCCCTGTGCAATCTCATGCCATAAGTTATCCACCCTGGGCTCTGTGCCAGCCTACCCCTCCTTCTGAAACGCAATCTCTGCCCAGGAGTCTGTGCCTGTAGGTTAGGAAACGTGAGGTGGGTTGATTATTTCAAGTTGTCAGGGTGCAGAAACAGGTGAAGAGTGTTTTCTTACCTGTTGGGTATTCATCTTGAAGGAAAATTGAGTGCAATTCTGCATTTGTCTAGTGAAAACCAGAAGTGCAAAAAAAGGTGTTAATCTCCCCACAAAGGTTAAAGGCGAAAAATAATTGTTCTTCCTAAATCATGACAACCAACTTTTTTCCACCAAAATCCTTTCTGTCTATTCAGTAGCCTTAGTAACAGATGAAAGTTAATTTATGTGCAACTTTTCAAGGCCTGTGTTGGGTGATTAGGCGGACTTATTTTGAAGTCCGCCTTCTTCCCCAGATGTCAAGCTCTATTTTGTGAATGAACATTTTGCAATGTGATGTATGCCTTGGGAAAAAGAAGTGAAAAAAAAATCCAGAGCGCCCAAGTAAGAGCAACTCATGATTTTGTTTCTCTTTCACTTATCCATTTATTCTTATTTAACCCACACTTTTTTTGCATCATTAAAATCAGCACTGTGAATCAGGTTTATTTTCAGACACTGATGGTATAGTAATAGTGATATGTTAAAAATGACTGTTCTTCAGCTGCTAGCTGCAGGGTGGGAAGCATGTGTGATCAGCTCTGTAAAAGCCCAAGCAGTATCCCATTTTTGCAAATCAGCCCTTGGAGTCTCTATTTGTTGTTAATATTGAAACCTTGAGTTTCAGCAAAACTGCATTTCTAATGCAACCAGTTATAGCAAGATTATTCTAGATTTTGGCTTTTGCCAAGGATACAAAGAAGGGTAGTCCCCTGGCTCACAGTCAAACCAGATGAAACTTGATCATCTAAGACACTTAGACCCAAAACATTTGTGCTTTAAAAACAAGGAAGCCTGGCCCTACTTTAAGAGATTATTCATTCCCTCTCTTTCTTCCCTTCGTCTCCTCTGGTATTTAAGTTGCCTTGTCAATCATACGCAAGACTTTGAACATACAATAACATTTCCTACCAGAGGATATAAGTTTGACTCAGATATGTGCCTCTAAATTTCATTTAAAATTACAGGTAACAGTAAGAATGCAGATTTTTGAGAACTGTGCTGCTTTGAAAAGACACTGTTAACAATGTTATGATTTATTTTGCTTGGAGACAGCGTTTAAAAAAAAAAAAAAAGGTGGCTTAAAATAAGAGGTGGAATATCACATTGCTTTTATATAGCACCAGAAAATCCAGTGCAATGATACGAAGAATGCTTAGTGTATTTCACCTGTTAAATATCCTTTTCACGGCATTTATCCATGGGGCTCCATGGCTCCAAGGGCTTGATTTTTTCCATTGCCTTCTATCTCGTGCAGTTCTCTACATTTATGCTAGGTGAATGAAGGAGGAAAAATACAATAAAATGCTGTCAAGGGAAGAAGTGTTGGGCGTTCACTGGCACTAATAAAGGTGCAAAGCATAAAAGGTGAGACCTTTATACTAGTCCTATAACTAGTCCTTCACCTCGCATAAAAGGTGGAGGATTAGTTTAATTAACCTTCGCTATCTGCTTAACAGTGGCAGGAAAAAAAGAGCCTACTACTATGGGCATGCAAGCACAGAAAGGAAAGGCAGGCATTTCAGCTGTTGAGCATGTGTGTGCGAGTTAGGTTGCTAATCATAGAATCATAGACATTAAGGTTTTAACCTTCGCTATCTGCTTAACAGTGGCAGGAAAAAAAGAGCCTACTACTATGGGCATGCAAGCACAGAAAGGAAAGGCAGGCATTTCAGCTGTTGAGCATGTGTGTGCGAGTTAGGTTGCTAATCATAGAATCATAGAATCATTAAGGTTGGAAAAGACCTCTAAGATCATCGAGTCCAACTGTCAACCCAACACCACCATGCCCACTAAACCATGTGTTTTCTTGAAGTTGTCCACGATGTGTCAGAGATTGTGTTTCTGGAGGTGGATACTAAAGCTTAATCACTAGGATTGAACTGTTCTTTGAAAGGCAGGAAATTAGTGTCTTGGGTATTTTTCAAAGCAAGCAGTGCTGAAGTGCATCAGGCTTCTTTTTCGCTAGGAAAATCCATCTGTTTGATAAGTGACTGCTTTGGAGACTGATCCTAATATGATTATGCGCTTTGGATTTCAGAGAAACTAAGATTTGAATTGTTGTGATCATTTTGTGAGAGGGCTGGAAAAAACCTCATTCAACTGCCCTAATGAAGCCAACCGTGATCGCTCTAGACATGAATGTGGCTCTTAAGAGATCAGTTGTTGTCCAACAGACAAAGGAATTGTTCATCACTTTCATGTTCAAGATATCATATAGAAAACGCTAATGCTTTCTCTGGACAGAGTTAGGACCAGACAGCTGGAAATTCTGGGTTTTATGTATAATTTGTTTTCCTGTCTCTATTAGTGACCAGTACCTGAGACTTCAAAGGTATAGGGAAAGAACAACATAATACACCTCTCAAGTATGATGTGCATTACTCCACATGAAAGTGAAAACACCGCCCTTCCTGACTTCTTCAAGCAATCAGTTTTATGTCCTGAAGCATGTCATTTAATTTTTGTTCCTACTAGCATATAAAAGAAAGCTAGTCCTTGAACTTGCCCTCGCTAGCACAAGTAGCCCCCGTGGCTTTAATGAATACTTCTGCATGGCACTGTTATACACACTTGAATAAGACTTCTCAGGTTAGGCCATTAATTTGCATAGCTCCAATTATCCAGTCTCTGATCTCCTGTAAAAATGGTTCCACAAATTATTCTAATGTTCTGCATTAAAGTATTTTTCATTTCTGATGAAGGCATTTATTCTCTCCCGTGCAGAGCAATACAATTATCTGAACCTCAAATCATATGTTTGTTCTGCCAAGAAAAGCGAGTTGGTTATGCTATAGTGCTGACCTTTAAAAATGATTGTTCTCGTGTCTTAAAGAGTATTGCTTCCAGCACCACTTAATTTAACTGGTAATGGCCAATGTAGTTTTGTAGTTATTTTAAGCTTAAATTGCCAAGCTTTCCTTTGTGTGTGTGTGTGTGTCTTCATCTGAGTGTCCCCTACCATAGGAAGGAACTTGGAACAGTTCCCTTCTTTCCAGTGGTTTAGTTTTTAAAAAAGAGAAATGTTGAGTGATGTGGGATTACAGTACGGAAGAACTTCATTGAGACGCTACTGTTATCATTGAATCATTGGAAAAGGAGAAACTTTATAGATAACCAAATTCTGTAAACCCCACTGTAGTCTCCATTAACAAATAGAGATGAGTAGGTGTCCTGCCACCCCCTTTTCTGAAAACCTTTTGTTTAACCCCTTTGTCTACCAATGTTGATTAGGCTCAGTTACCAAAACCCATTTTAGATGTACGCGTGTATTTTAAACACGTGTAGCTTTCCAGCGCTTGGAGATGCAGATGAGGAGGTGCTGGTTTGTGTGGCTAGGGATCTTGCCCATGGCTACCTGTGTTTGCTCTCATCGGTACAGCTCTCTTAGCTGGCAATGAGTAGGATGAGCTGATAAATACCACTGCCTACTTCTGAGCTGACACCAAACTTCCTCCAAAAAACCTGGGAGATACCTGGCAGATATGCTGCACTGTAGGAAGACAAGGGAAGAACAGAAGGATATAAGGTCAATGCAAAAAGCTGTTTTTTCATTTGCATTTATTTTTGGTTTTATCTGTGTTGGCTTCTGCCCTTCCAGACTCTAGGGTTACCCAGGTACAAAATAGAGAACAAGATGGAGACTTTTAATCTGGCTAGGCATTGCTTTACCTATGTACCTAGAGTTGCATCATGATAGTTTTTCAGGAGTTACTATTTAAAGCTTAAAGGCTTGGGGAAAACACCCTTTAAAAAGAAACTTGCAACACAGATTCACATATCAACTGTTTAAATGGTGTTAGACCCCTTCCAACTTTGCAGTGCAATCAGTATAATTCACCGTGAGGTTGTGCCCAGCTCCCAAGTAGCAAAAAGATTTGTTAGAGCAACAGCATTAAGCATCGTCTGGGAATCCAGGAGGCGAGAAAGAAAAGTCTGCTTAAAAAACACTGCTTGAAAATGCTTGGAGTTTTTTCTACAAACTTACATAGGTATGGCATGAACTAGCCTCAGATTTATCTCCAGTAGTGCCCTTTGCAAATGGGGTGCAACTTCTCATTCATAGCTTTCCTACATTATATTTTACTTTTCCCATTTCCATTAGTGAATTCTCTGATGCACTCTCCTGCCTGTGCTCTGTGCAGCGTGGTTTCCCATTGCCCTTCTCTTGGCCACCACCTGAATGCCTCAATTGCACTATCTTTTAGCCCTCAGTGTCTAAGGTCAGCGTCCTCAGAGGGTGCAGTCCTGGCCCCGCTGATGCCAACAGCAGAGTGCCTGTGGACTGAAGGGAGCCAGGGTTGCACCCAGACAGGTCAACAGCTATCTGATGAATGACTTTGTGCTTGTACTTCTTTTTGTTTAAATTCAAGGCCAATTGTTGACTGTGATATGTATGTTGAATAGTATCGCATGCAGCTTTCGGCTTTAAATCTATAAAGCCTAGTTGTAGTCCCTGTAGGTATGTCTGGAAATTAGAGAAGGCAGAACCACTTTCCTTTCTTTAATATGAATGATTTAGCCAAACCTAGTGCAGTCCCATATGGTCTAGGAGGACATCTACATGGGGTTCTTTTGGGTTACAAATACTTTGTCAAAATGCATGATGTCCCCTGAAGGTGAGTTTCCTTCAAAAATAAATTAACCTGAGGCAAGGTTACCACAGACCTTGTGCTAGTTTAAATGAACTCAGACTGGGGAGTTCTCATAGACAGCCAGCCTTACCACTGGGCTACAGCTGCTTCTCAGGTGACACTTACAGTGCTTGCCTTTGCCCAGCAGCTCCTAATGAAGTTTGATGCTGTGAATCAAACATGGGAGACCTCTACAGACCTTTGCAGCACGATCTTATTTAACTGAACTTTGGCTAACCCAAAGGCAGTCAATTAACCAGTGCTCTGTTCTCTTCCTAGAACTGAATGTGGTTTGGGTTTTGTTGGTTTTTTTTTTTAATTTGCACTAACCTACAACAAAGCGAGGAACTGCCAGATACCTCCCCTAAGGCTGAATACCTGAAAGTGTCAGTGCCAGCGTTTGCCTCAGAGGGGAAAGTCAAATTTTTCAGTGGCAGAACATGTCTACACTCAGCCAAAAGGTGTGATTGCAGCTGGAACCAAGCTTGGGTACATGCAGCAGCATGGTGCTCAGCTCCAGGTTACGTGTCCATGTATGTTCCCAGAGTCTGGTTTCTTACCAGCCCCTTTGAACTCCATGCAGTTGCAGATTGTGCTGTTTATCGGTACTTGAACTGGCTACATGGAAGCTCCTTGAGCTGTGTTCACACTGCCCGCTTACAGCATAGGTGTGCTCACCTGGGATTTCGGAGGAGCGATACCAGTTGGCGTGTAGACCCTTTATCGTTGGGATCTGGAAATAGCTCCTGCCTTCACAGCTAATTCAAAGGCTTTAGATTCTCATCAAGACTTCCCATTTGCAAATTTATACTGTGCTTTCAGACAGATATTTCTTGCAAGAAACCTTACTCCTTGGGGGGGGGAAAAATCCAACCCTTTTTGTTCTGTTTTCTGGAGCTTCTGGCTGAAGGGAACAGTAGATTTAAACATTTGAGTATGCCTCTCTTGCTTACGTGGAAAAAAAGGTCTTTTGTCCCCAGGACTGCATAGCTGTGGAGGACCTGCTGTTTTCCTCCAGTGGAACATTGGCTATGAAATCATAACTCCCCTTCCAAAAACGTACCCGGGCAACTCTGGAGCATGAATCAGTCTCCTACGCTGTTATGCCATAAATACTTGGTAATGCAAGGGGATTTAGCTGCCTGACTCCCACGTTCAAATGAAACACTACTACTAAATACCTACATATCGGGCTGAATAATTATGCCCAAGCATGTGCTAATAGCCTTAATTAGCATGTTGTCAAATAATGTTGATGCAAAAGACTTCAGCATAAACTATTCTATGAAACATAGTGCCTGCTAACGACTTATTCTTTCTGGTTTTTCATCCCAAGCCCTAGAGTCATTTTAGCAGCAATTATAAAAGTACCCAGTGGAAAAGTTGCAAGTCAGTCCCCTCCTAGATCACATTCCTATGCTGGCACCTTTGTACTCATACTGATGCTTTCAGTTGTCACCTCCTTCTGTCACTCTCAACTTCAGTCTGCAGAGATGTTGACTAATTTCTTTTCCATATCCATTGAGGATTTCCAGAGGAAGGGATTGTTGCAGGTTTGGTGCTGTCTCAAAGCAGCATCTTGGATTTTCATTTCTTAGAGCTCTATGGCTCCTGGTAAAACACACAGTGTTTGTCCAGAAGTGTTCAGTTGAATATAAAGTACTGTAGTAAAAAAAAAAAAAAGGAAAAAAGTTTTTTTTTCCATATATCTGGCAATTTTTTTTTTTTTTTTTTTTTTATTTAACTGAGAGCAATTTTGTAACCTCTGCTGCAGGCCTTGTGTATGACACCTTGATGCTGAAACACCAGTGTACCTGTGGAAACACAAACAGCCACCCAGAGCATGCGGGGAGGATCCAGAGCATCTGGTCCCGGCTCCAGGAGACAGGTCTCCGTGGCAAGTGTGAGGTAATAAAAATACCAGCGAAGGGGGAGATAGGGAGAATTTGGATTTGTCTGGCTGATTCAACTGCTGGATTATGAGTATTTTTGGGGGACTGATTTCTCGTCTGGATGATAGCATATGTACCAAACCTGCAGCTCGGGCTGTTGATTGCTACCTGGATGTGCAAACTTTATACTGCATTCTGGCTTGAGATTTTTATAGCTCCAGCTGTTGGCAATGTTTTGCCATATGTGGCCTGAGTTTAATCCATTCCTAGATGACTGCTTACACTTGTGTGTGTGCATGTCAGGAGTACTTTTCTGGCGATCTGATTTCATTGTATTGTGATGACTGTTTAGAAATTTCGTGAAATGTTGGAGAATGCTCTTGCCCAATGTTGCAGTGAAGCTGCTTCTGTAATTTTCATTCCTATTCCCTGTAAACTGGAAGTCCCTACCAAGTGTTGGATTTTGAAGCAGCCAAAGATAAGAGCAAGATATGAAGTAACTGTGTTATTTGTTACCACTCCAATCATAACAACAAAAGCTGTGGAGCAACAAGTTTGTATTTCTGTGGTTTAATAATTTTTTTAATACTCTTTGATAAGTCAAACGACTTTGATAATGGTCAACCTATAATGAAGATACTGTAAAAAGAATGAGGGTAGGAGGACATAACTAAGCACTGTTCCATCACAAGAGGTTAAATTCATTGCATTGGACATACATGTTTTAAGCAGAAGGCAAACCAAGATAAAAGCTTAGATACTAAAATAAAAAAAACTAATGATTAATAATGGTGATTAATAACTATTATTCATAACTAATAGCAGTGATGATAAATTAATGGTAGCATGTGTTCATCGGTTCTTTGAGCATCTGAGGGGACTGAATCACACATATTTTGAGTTATGTCAGCATCTGGCTAGAAATATTTTCTGAGCAATCAGAAAAGACATCCACGTGGTGGCAGCATTGCCATTGGCTAAAGTTCCCCGTCATACCCTTATTTATCCCTGAAGAGAGCAAGGAAGGACTTCAAACCTGTTTCTGTCTACGGAGACCCATTTAATTTAATTTTGGGATTATTATTTGGGACCAAAAAAAAAGTACTGCACTGCTGTCTAGCTCCTCTATTTAGAAGCAGGAGTTAAATCGTGCAGTGCTAATTGCCTTGCCTCCTAGATGTTACAGATGTCCATCCTGTTACAGATGTTCTCTAATGTGTGAAGGTCTTCATTGTATGATCCCAGGTTATTTTCCTTCATTTGGTATTTTCGGTTGCTCTCATGATTAGAGTTTGATGTTCACCTGCTTTCCACCTGTGTTTCCCTTCTGACCATTGGTGACATTCAGCCTCATCTTGACTTCCCTTTTCAGAAAACTATAAATACATGATGTTAGCTTTCTGCCTTAATTCCGGTGTTTTCTTCTCTGATGGCTTTCTTCAAGGTCTGACCTGCCATTTCAGGATAACCAGATGCTCTAATTGCACTTGTTTCTCTCTCTAGTTAGCTTTCCTTTATCCCCACCATCTCCTACTCCTGCCCAGACCTGTGTTAAAGTTTCCTTCTTTATCCTAACTTTTCTCGTGGGCTTGATGGGCACAACCTTTCCCTGTTTCTCCATCTCCTTCCTACCCTCCACACTTCACTCTCTGTTCTTGATAGTTTTTTTTCTGGAGCCACTTCTTCACTTTCCGCTGTCCTTGACCAATGTAATTCTTTTCCGCGTTGCAAAGCCATTTGGTCACTTCCCTGCCCTTCAGAGTCTTTCTGAACCTCCTCAGTGGGAACCTGTGTATCAGTGAGCAGAGCGGAGGACCACTTCCTTCAGTGAAGATTACCTCCACGTCAGGTGCACTTGCATGGCGAGTGGACAGCTTTTTAGACACAAGTGATCTCTGGTGGTAGGTTGGAGCATGGGCATGAGCTGTTGGCATTGCCTGGGACAATGGACTTGTCTCCTTACTGCAAGGACAGGAATGCTATAGAGTTAACATGTAGAAAATTTCATTCTGTGGGACGTATTCCATTATATGATTGATTTAAAAGGAATTTTGATGTCTGGCCTAATAATTATGATTATTTTTAATAATTATATTACTTTTTCAAATCCTTGTTGTCTATGCCAAAGCTCCATGCAGGACAGCATGAGCTGTGCCCTCTATCCCCACCCACAGTAGCATACATGTGATGTGCGAACTTTAACGGAGCTCTTTATATGAGGATGGTGACACTTAGTACCAAGGCAGCCTGCTATATATCTACAATTTTTTAATGGATTATAACTGCTCCATCTGCATAGCAGCCCTACAGGCACTCAGAAAGAGGTGAATATTTTCAGAATTAGTAGTAGGCCTGCAGTGGGTCAGCAGCAACACCTGGATTATAGCACTCAGAAATTTGCCAGGCTGCACACTTAATTTTTTTGCTGAGCTCCTGTTTTGTTCTTTTTTTTTTTTTTTTTTTAGCTGGTCTTGCTGATGGACACATCTGTACACACTCATTTTTATCTTCACTGTTGCAGGTCTGTTGTCCTGTGCCTGAGATGTTATGAGCCAGTTAAATAAGCCCAAGGGCCTGATGTTAAAATTGTTTGTGATTATGTAGTTTAATCCATTTCTTACAACTCATATTTGTAAAAGGACAGTTTGAACTTTGACATTTCCTTATCCTCACGTTTCCCCTTCCTTCCTTAACAGCCCTTTGCTGTGGTCTCGGTGTGGGTATAGTTTGATTCTGTTGGTTGCAAGTAGTTGCTTGACACAGATTAAAAACACAGTGCCCTGCGTAGTAAATAATCCCGTACACACTGTGTGGGATCGGACGAGACTCCACTGGATCCCTGTCCTCTTCCAGAAGGAGTTTAACAGCTCTTGTTCCCCCCACAACTGCATGCTGCAAATAAATCCCAGCTCTGCTTTCTCATGCAAGCTCAAACAATTCAGGGTGTTTGTCTCCTGGAAGTGTTCTCTTGGTGTTTCTGTTGCACACATGCCCCAAGCCAGAAAAGGGCTTGCAGATAAATATTTTTATCATGCATGCAAACAAATGCTTGCTTTGAAATTTCAGAAACGAACTAAAACCTGTTTTCATCAGGCAGCCGTGAGGCTCCTAGACAACCTGCCAAGTGCTGAGTTCCTACCATTTCTCTCGGAGGCAACAGAAGTGATCCAGAAGGGGCACAAATATTTTTAGAACAGAAAAAAACACATCGCTTCCCCCCGCCTCTCATTTTTCAGCAGTGAAACAGATACGTATATGCTAAAGTTGTCCAAAAACTGTTTTACATCCAGCTGAGGGGAAAATGTGTGCTAGATTTGTGGTGTGATAGGTAAGAGTCTGGCGGAGTCGCACAAGTTTAAAGATGACCCTTTGGAGTGAAAGCAGTTGTCCAAACTTAACGACAGCTGCAGTTTAGAGTATTGCTTGTTTAATTAAGTTAGCTTTATAAAATACGGCAATTACTCTGGTGTACATTCAGAATTTAAAAGCAACAATTATACTAATTGAGGCAGTCTCAATAAAAGACTCTGCCCCCCAAACAAAAACCCGCAATCACAGTATAGTGTAATCTTCCCAGCCTTCGTCAAGAGCGTGAGGAGATCGATAGGTTTTGCTGTGTGTTTCGAAGGTAATCAAATCCCTGGGCTGCTCAACCAGGGTGGGGAAGAATGAGTTCCTCAACCAGGGTCCATCTCCAAGCACGTCTTGGCAGTAATCCTGCGTTGTTTAAAGCATGAGGACTGTTAGCTGAAGGTTAATTGCAGCTGCAGAGGACTGATACTAAAAACCAGACCCAGGGCTGGGCCATCTGTAAGAGCAGAGCCGTGTCTGCGGCGTTCCTGGCACAGCATCGGGCGGGTGTCCGGTTGGAGTGCAGGATGGGTCCGGGCGGTGAAGCCTCCAGAGAGCCACTCCATGCCCAAGGTTTCCCATTGCAAAGCACCGAGGGCGTGTGGGAGGTGGTGGCAGTGGTGCCTGGGAAGTTGGTCTCTGGAGACAAGCTTTGTAGCTGTTTTCATGGGGTTTTGTGGCTTTTTTGGGGCCGCAGCTGGGACAAGATCTGGCTTGCGGTTGCTCAAGATTCATATACTCTTCTGCTGAAACATCATGGGGTGAAAGGGTGAATAAAATGCAAACTAAGAGGCTAGTGGGGTTTTTCTTTTGTTCAAAATGCAAAGGAAAAGCTGGCTCCAAGGAAATAGATGACTAGTGCAGAAGGAAGTGTATAAAGCAGTGGGAGAGGTGGTGTGGTGAAACGAAGGTCAGGTTTTGTGCAGAAAGAGGCACAAAGGAAACAGGGTAAAGAGCCAACTAGTTCATTGGGATTAAGAAGCCAACTCCTGAGCTGAAAAGCTGGGGTTTAGCAGCCAGGAAGGAGAGCTGGGGTTAAGCAGCGAGGAAGGGGGTGGGGGGGGGGGGGGGGGGGTGCGCAATATGGAGTAAGCAAGCTCAAGTGAAGCCTTAAAGATAACAGTATCAGGACTTAAGAGCTCTTAGAAAGCAAGAAACTGCTCAAATTAGGAGCATGGATGGCAGGCTGAGCCGTAGACTGAGATACAAGTCGTGATGGGTCTGGAAACAGGAGTGAGGAATATGTTTTATTCTCCAACTTTTATTTTGGGGCGATTTAATTCATTTTCTTGGTGTCTTTGTGTTAGAGCTAAGGACAAAGCTTGTGGTGCGTGAGCTGGGAGATGAGAAAGGTGCAAAAGCATCTCAAGCATAATCCTTTCTAACCAGGCAATGCTTACTGTGATGTTTGTGATATATATTTGTTTCAGTAAGTAGTAGCTTTTTCCTTGAATGTGTTTTACTTGCAACGCAGAAGGAAGTTCTCTGTCTGCTCATAGTTTCCATTCAGTTATGGGTGTCACATGGAGGGGAGGGTAATGTTGATACCCTCCTAAAGAGCACGGAGCTTGAATGTCTTGGTAAGGCCACTTACTTTAAATGGGAGCAGCCCTTCCCCATCACAGGGAGCCGAAGCTGTTTGCATTCATGGAGGAGCTGGCACGTTATTGTGATGAGCTGCCATTCTCCTGGTGTCTTCACATAACACCAAGAATGCTATTTCTGTACGTCCCCTAAATGTAGCAACTGAAAATGGCTCAGTACCTCTTGTTCGAAGGAAGAGTTGGCATATGGGTTAGAGGGAAGCTGTAAGTCCTGAAAGGGGGGACTGAGGCAGGCTTACCACAAACAGAAGAGGAAGACAGGATGAAAGTTCAAGGGGGATTTGCCAGATATTTCCATCCCTTCTGGGTCTAGCATTTTTGTGATTATTGCCTCTTTAATGGGATGCTGTATTTTTGCCTCATCATCAACCTCAGGAAATGCTAGGTGGTGGAGCAGAGCATGGAGAAAATGAAAGAGGAACTCGTGAGCAGAAATGCCAAAATTAGGAGAGGCAGAGTACATGAGCGGTCCTGCCGTGCTTTGATTTCTGCTGCCTTATGCCTCAAACAGTTTTACAAAGTGATTTCCTGTGCACTTTGCAACACGTGATGGAGGCTTATGCTGAAGGTTTGAGACAAAAAAAATCCCTCGAGTTTGTTCTGCAGACCGTGCTTCAGAGGTAAAGGTCCTGGAGTCCCCGTGCCCCCAGCGTGCTGCGCCCTGGGATGCTCTGGCTGGGCCAGGCTGCAGGCCGAGATGGCAGCGTGGTGCGAAAGCTGGAAGTGCCGATGCCTTTGAAGCATCTTGTCTCTAGCACTCCTGCAAAGTAAGCGGCACATAGCAATGCATTCTGAGCGGCAGCAGCTCTCAGGAGCGAGTGGCACAGTTTGACCTTCTCTTCAGAACAGGTTTTCCATTTCAAAGCCTATTTTTTTTTAGGAGTGTGATTTCTGTTTTCCCACCTTTTTTTCCTTTAAGCTATCCATTTTTTTTATTCTCATTAGAAACTCTGCTTCTCCAGGAATGTGGAAGTCTTAAAAAAGCAACTGGCTTCGACAAAGCCAGGGTGAAGTCTGTGCAGGAGGTGCATGCATTCCTGCATGGGCTGCACAGCAGGATGCTCGTTGCTGAGGCTCGTGTCTTGGGTGACCCTGGGACCTCTACAAGAGGCTTTCAGAACTTTCCAATATTTTGCTGTTAATTATTTATATTTTAGTATTACTATTGCAGAGAGGAATAATCCTGTCGTTCCTTCTATAGGAAACAACCCCCCAAAATGACAACTCCTTTTAAAGTGTTTTAGTCAAAATCGTGATGAAAAATCGTGAAGTAATTCTAAGCCATATAAAATACTTCTTTTTGTTTGGTTGGTTTTTGTTTTGTTTTGGAGGGGAGGGGCATGCACGCATGTTTCTGAAGCAAAGCAATCCTTAGTTCTGAATAACTCCTTCCCCTGTCTCATGGCCACCTCTCGACTTACCCCCAACCTCAGCACGTTCTCAACTTGCTGCATATTTCCCCTGCCAACATTTTGGAGGCAGTCGCAAGCTCCCAGTTAAAAAGGTGAGGTGTTTTTTTCCGCTGCTGTGGGCGTTGGTTGCCTTCTCTGGTACACCTGATATCCCCCCCGGCGTCATCTGCCTGCTGGGGAGCGCTCATTCCTGTGCAAGAGGCCACAGCATGGTCCTTGTATTCCCAAGATTTAGCATCTCCAAGTAGCACTTTGTTCTTACAAACATATTTTCCATCGCAAATGGGTGATGGCAACAAAAGATAAGCCCCAAAAGTATGCTGGACCCCTATGACAAAAAAGGGGAAAAGATCCCCAATTTGTAAAATGTGAAGTGAAGTTGGGTCCTGCTGAAATCAGTGAAAGCTTTGTCATGGTCTTTAGTGAAGCCAGGGTTTTGACTTCGGTGTGCATCTGCCCTTCTGGTTTTCATCTGGCAACAAAAGCAGGGGTGAGCATATTTGGTACAGTACTTTCAGCTCAATGTGCATCATCATATAAGAAGACAATTTCCAACCATATAATCTCGTGGGATTTCCGAGATGAGTTTTGGAGCAGAAAGTTTGTAACTGACTCTTAATTACTCAAAGGTTCAGTTTGGAAGGCAGTGTTTTGGGGGAATTTTTTAGGTTAGCTTAATAATCGTGGAGGGGATGTGTCCGGGGGTGGTTTGGGGGGATGCATTTTCAACAGTGAATCACTTTATAATGGCTTATAACTGAAATCCTGAATATTCAGTAGTCAAGCAATACCTGTGTAATTTAGCAAATGCTCTGCAGTAATATTTTTAAAACACAAAAAAATCTGAAGATGACTTTATATGTCAAGCTAATATTTTGAATAAGAGATTAAACCAAAATCTGTCCTATGATGAATTTTTTCACATAAGAACCCATTTTAGTTTTTTGCTCACTGTCTTTATGATTTGCTAAGGAAAAAGAAAAGTTCTTTAATGAGAGTTAAGCAGTTAATCAGTGATGTCATCACTCCTTTTCTTTCCTCTTTTAGTGCATTCGTGGAAGAAAAGCAACTCTAGAAGAGCTGCAGACAGTTCACTCGGAAGCCCATACGCTGCTGTACGGCACAAACCCTCTGAACAGACAGAAACTGGACAGCAAGAAACTTCTAGGTATCGTTCCGGGGGGGGGGGGAGCGA
>NW_008794170.1:564051-578486 GCF_000699145.1 Aptenodytes forsteri | reverse complement strand
AAACTCTAGGTTTTTTTCCGGGGGGGGGGGGAGCATCCCCTTCCTGACCTCCAGCACTCCCACTGCTGTCCTCAGCCCTGACTCTGGCAAACACTTAGCGATAGCAGTATGAAAGGTGGGACATGGGGCACCCTCCATCCTCAGCTCTAGGCAGTTCCCAAGAGGATTCTTCCCACCTATGGTCAGTATCTGCTTGAGAGTGGTACAAGATACATCTCCCTTTCTTCAGGTAGATCCCTAAACCCTAGATAGCTAAAACTTCCTTTCTTTGATGTCTTCAAAACCTAAAAGGACCCTCTCTGAGGAGGAAGGATAATTCAGAGTCTGTTTTATCCTTGGACACTCTTCTCTGCATGTTAGAAAGTTGTCCGTTGCTAGGTAGGAACTGGAACACCCTACTAAGGACCTGGATCTGCAGCACCAACCAGCTGCATAGACATCAACAAATAGCTGTCAGTTTTGTATGGATGATCTGCAAGAAAGATGCAGGGGCCTCTTAGATAGTCTTACATTTGTTTAATTTGGAGTAAGATTGTTTATCCCTTTCACTGGAGACTGGATCTTCCTGAAACAGGGCTGCATCTGCCATAAAATATAGACGTTTTCCCTGCAAAAAATCTAGGGGGTGGTTGTTCAGGTAACAAACCCCCCCATAGCAACCAAACCACATTGATTTTAGCACCTTACCTCTGTGGAGACATTGTCATCTCCCTTTATTTTGTGCCTTTTTGCAGCAGTAGGTGATAGGCTGGAGGGGCAGTTTGGGAGGTTTTCACGTGGGGATCAGCAAAAGGCAGTTCTGGAACCTAGAAGTTGAGAAAGTTTATTTTGGGATTAGCTTGACTTTGGATGATATAAAAAGAGGATTAACTTGATGGCCTGCATGATGTAGTAGTCACAGCAAAAGAGCTGGAAAGATTTTGCAACATATTCAGTATGTACATTAGATCCCCAAAAAAGAAAAAGCTATTAGCCAGTTGTTTAAACATGTAATTAACACTGTATTTATAGCTAACTTACCACCTCTTTAAAACCCAGAGAAACGAAAAGTAGACACCTCTGGCTGAATGATAGAGCAATTAGTATGTGCAGTTTAAAGAATTTATGATGTCATATCCTTGGTAGTGTAAAACTCATGCCTTGTGTAAGGCATATCCACCAGTCCAAAGAAACGGTGTAAATCTTCACCAGTTGGTCTGAGAAGGCTCCTCGTTTGCAGTTGCACCACCTTCACATTGACTGATTTCTCTGCAAATTCTTGACCCGTAATGCTGAAGGTGTGTGAGGACATGTGTCCTGACCCTGTGCTGTGGTGGGATCCTGCCAGCTCCATTGACTTCACCAGCCTGGAGCAGGCAGGGTTAGCACCCTGCCTCTGGCAGTGGTCATCATCTGCATGGAGGGGCTGAGCGGGCAGTGGGTCACCCTAACCCCTCTCCTTTAGGAGATACCCCTTGCAAGATGCATTTTTAGGGTGGACTGTGATAACACTGCGTGTTGCCTGCTCATTCAAATGTCAGATGCTCTTGAGATACTTTTCCATTCCCTCTTTTACTCTTGGCACAATCTATCAATAGTTCCACTGGCACATTTGGAGATACAAACAGTTTATTTGGTTAGTATTGGATTTGGGGATACCCAGGTTTTGCTGAATCATTCCTGATGGTTTGTTTAGAGAACCTGAGGGAGGAGAAACTTGCTCTGCCTGTGAGTACTTCTGTAGTTTTGCTGTGTCCCCCTATGTCTTTTCTGTAGAGATTAAGTTTATTCCTCTAGCAAAGAGAAACAATTCTAATACCTGAGGGTATTTCAGTACAAAACGTTACCTATTTGGGTGTAATTTGCAAAGATGATCAAGTTGTCAAGGAGCAAGATTCACAACAAATCAGTTCTAAGACTAACCTGTTTGTGGATGTTAGACTGGAGCTTGGTTGGGGCTGCACCTGGGGCTCTAGCCATCCCCCAAAACACTGCCAAGCAGCTGTGTTTTAACTTTCTGAGGCTACAGCCATAGGCAGGGGGTCAGGTCCCCAGGATCTCCAGTGGGAAGGGCTTTCCAGTAGCTCTTAGCTGATCTTAGACCTTGTTTCCTAATCCCACTTGACACTTTTTTAGCCTTGAGCTACTAGCAGTGGAACTCTCTGCCAGCTCACATGACCATCTTTGCCCAGACAGCAGTGGACTGCCTCTTCCTACTGCCCAGCTCTCCTCCCATTGCACATGGAGCTGTGCATGAGCCACAGCTGGCACTGACACTCATGCCAAGCACCAAGCTTGGAGGAAGAGCAAACAGCTTCACCATTCAGCACGGCAGCCAGTCATCCCACTGGGCAGGAGAAAATAAGTTGACGGCTTGACAGCTGGGGAGTCCAGAGGGACAGCATGGCGAGCCAAAATGACAAGAGGAGTGAGCCTGGCTGGGATGTCTGCATAGCACCCAGGGAGAAGTTCTCCTTTGGGAGCAGGGCAGGAAGGGCGATGCTGGCCCTAAAACCAGTTATTCAACTTGATGGCTTCCACAGTGCTGGACCTGAGTAAGGGTAACGGCCACTGATGTGTTGCGAAAACCTCCCTGAAAAACCTCGGTCTGCACATTTGTGTATAGAGGTGAGCAAGCCCGTAGGGAGCCCCTTCTTCAGCCATCCTCTCCTGTTGAGAGTTGAAAAGGCTTTTAAATTTACAAAACAGCTTTGTCAGGTTCTTTTAAATATGTTAGAGCGTAAATGTATGGCAGGTTTGAAGTCTGAGACCAAAGCTTCGTGTGAGGCTCACATATGCAAATGTGAGTTTGTTAGACCTAAGTGTCTTGACATGTGTATGACTGCGATGGGGTGGCTGACTCCATGTAAACTCTTTGCCTTTGATATGTCTATGAGGAAGAAAAAGCATGAGAAACCTCAGCCTAAAAGGAAGAGCTCGTAAAGCGGGGGGATGAAAACGCGGGATGTTTCTTTTTAAGCTTCTGCAAATGATAAGGGGGATATCCCTTCATCTGGCAGTTCTTCAGGAGAAAGCAGGAAGGGGCTAAATAGTTCAGGTTTTTCAGAATTGTAAGCGGATGGTGTTGTGGCTCTGCTGGTTACTTTTACTTCTGCAATTGTCCTGCAGCTCGTTACTTCTGAGTGTTACTCCTTTCTCAAAGAGTGCCCTTCTTTACACATGTAGAAGAAGAGGTTTGCAACGAAAGCCCACCACTGATGTTGAAGTTACTTTCCCCAGAGGACCTGGAACATCACAAAGATCTGCTTTGCTGTGTTTTATCAGGCAGCTTTGAAGGTGGTGGCCTTCAAGGCAGGTTGCACAACTCTACCCCTGGAAGTGTTGCTAAAGCCCTTGAAAGTCTGAGGATGAAAAATACAAATCCATCTCTCGTTTGACAGTGTAAAGCTTTGGAACCTGTTGAACAAGTTTAAACTTAGGCAAATAAGGCTGCTTTTAATTTGTGGAGAGCAATCATAAATTGTTGTCAAGAAGATAAATATCAAAATAATGGGTGGATTAGCAGTGAAAGATGTGACAGGAGGTCCAAGGCAGGATGATCTAAGAACTTTCATGTGGATCTAATCAAAGAGCGAATCTGGCTGTGCACTCAGATTAATAATACAGATGCATTAACTCCGCTTTCAGTCACAGGGGTAACGTATGTGTCTGCGATGTGTTTGACACCAGCATGGTCCCCAGTAATGTCTGTCTGCCGTCATGGCTAATTCATGCTCTACAAAGCTGGTAGTTAGCATTTAAGGGAATTTATTCTTTCAGTATAGACATGACCAGAACAAGAACCTAGTTTGGTGGGAGAAAAAAAAACTCAACTGAGTTTATTTCACCATTAGCTTTCATTAACTTTAAACAGGTCTCAAGCAAATGAATCTCAGGCAATGTACTCCAGATCTTTTACAGTGCCTGCATGCACAGATTTCTCCCTGTTTGCCTGCGGTGTGCAGACACATGTACGAGTCATGCACGTAGGATGGTGATGGATATGAGACAGCATGTTCTTTTTTCAGTATAAGGTTTATAAACCTGCGGAATTTTGAATGGAGTATAATTTGCTCATATGCAAGCCCAGAAAGTGATGTTACAATTCTTACAGATGCAAAATTAGCCCTACAGATGGTTTTCTCCATTTTTCTCCAATTCTTAATGTTGGGTTTGCTCTTTCAGTCAAAACACATGTTCTCTTTGCTCACCACTGGTTTATTTTTTGTCTTTGTCTTTTATGAAGCTCATGCACTCCGAAGTCTTCTAGTAACGGTGCAGATGACTGATAATTAGGGTGTTTTTATGATTTCCTATCCTCCTTCAGTTGAAAGGGGTTAAAAAGTTCATCTGAGAAGACATGCTGAGCAGTTGTTGGTAACGTCTCAATCATCTATAGTCAGCATGACTGGTTGAAATGTAGGACAGCACACAAACCTTGCATAAAAATAAGTGATTTATAGAAGGCTTTTATATTGGAAAGGCTTGAACAAGCCCAAGTGTGTATATTGTGTATGTATGTGTTGTAATGTAACAGGGTTGGTTGGCTGTGTGTTTTCTGACAATTGCAAGAAAACCCCAGTCTGTTACTATGTTCAGAAAGTTTGCAGCATTGCCATTAAATTGGACCAAAATCTGGTGAACTTTGACTTTTTGACTTACCGAGTACGGTTTTTTTTCCTACAGGTTCTCTAACGTCGATGTTTGTCAGGCTTCCTTGCGGTGGTGTCGGGGTGAGTACTCTCTTTAATGTGTAAATAATGTCCTGTTTGTTCTCCCAGTCCCATTGGTAACAAAAATTGTTGCTTTGCATTCCATCAAGTGGGTAATTGCAACCAGATGTTGTTACCCATAAACAGGGTCTGCCTGGGGTGCGGGGTTGCAGTGACAGCCTCACGTGCCTTTCTTCAAAAGCAGCGTGAAGATTTTTAAACTATTTTGGAGCGCCAAAGTGTGTGTGACATTCATAGGCATGTTTCGTCTCTGGCTTTTAGGAGGAGAAACCTCATTTCCCAGGCAGTGATGTTTAAAGGCTTAGAGGTTACTACATTTGAAAGCAACCCTTGAATCCAAAAATGCTTTCTATGTAGAAAGCAAGATGTGCTTTTCATGCTGCTCGTACTGCGTAGGTGTTTCATCTTCAGTATTTGTACTTCAGAGCTGCCTGCCTCCTAGTGCAGGTGGAAAAGATATTAATAAAATAGTGATATTGGAGGACAATATTTGGGAAGTTCCTGTAAATAGTAAGTTGCTGTATTTGTGTCTGGGCTACGTTACTGTCCTCGAATGAAGTGTGTCACAGTTTACACAGCACAAGGGAATTGCAGTCTTCAGGATTTGGCATCTTTCATTTCTCGAGCTCTGGGACAGTCACGCGTGAATTCTGAAGGAGGTGACCAAAATACCCCTCCATCCGTCACGGAAAAGCTGAACATTAGTTTTCATCTGTCAAGATTCCATATAATAAAAAGACTTTTTTTGTTGTTGTTTCTTCCCATAAGGCTGGAAAAAACCCCCAAATACTATTCAAATACCTTGTGTTGAAGGTTTGCATTATTGTTTTCCTCTGAAGCCTGAAAACTTGAAAGTTTTCCTTTCAAGTCAGACTTTCTGCTCTAAAGTTTCTGTGGAGGGTGACAGGACAGAAAATCTCAGAGAACAGGAAGGGAAAAGAATGAGAAGAGACAATAAAAGGCATTGTGTTTGAAAATTCACAGTGGTAGTTCTTATGCATAATTGTAGCTCGTGAGGTTGAATTTAGAGGTCTGGATTCTGTTATGGAAATGAAACAAAATTGTTTTCTTCCTGAGTCTTTGCAAAATCGTTGCTTTGAAAATTATCCCGTCAAAAAAAAAAAAAAAAAAAAAAGAATAATCGACATTTATTCATACCGCCACCACTGAGCACTCATAGAGATATTTTATTTTGTATTGTAAATATGCTGCAGTCTCCTAATTCATGGCAAATTTTTGGCTAGAGTTTAAAAGGTTTGAATTTACTCTGCCCTCCAGTCAGGCATGCCATTCAAAGCAAAAATTATCATTTGCAAATGAAGACTGAATGGTAACAAGTAGAGACAGTGCCTGAGCCTAGCATAGTCCCAGAAGTCTTGCATTAAATCCTAAATCAAGGCAGGAAATGCCACAGTGCTGGTATTATTGATACGCTGGTAATAAAGATAGCGTTTGCAGTTAACTTGCTGGTCAGTTGTCTCCACAGACCCTTAAATATTAAATAAAACATTTGCTGACTTTTGTACAGTGTTTTAGCAATCCCAACAGATACTTTCATGTTTTCTAGGAAAAGCTTTTTAAAACCAGTAATTCACCAGTAATCAACTACATGATAGATTTTTCATAAAAATGGCTTTCTGTGGTTTTGTTTGGTTTTCCTTCCCTAGTTACCTTGGGATACAGTGCCCACTACTTGTGTTACTTTTCCTGCTGATGCAGGAAAACAGAGTCTTCACTGCTTTTGGGATGCATTTCTAATTAGTATGTACACCCCAGCCATATGTTTGTAGGGAAAATGAGGCCACGGTACAGAATGATTGGCTATAGCATATGAAGTCCTTTGCACTTGTACGTGCTGTGGATGGGTTTAAGCACAGACCATCTCCTTTGGGGCAGGAGAGACGTACGGTGATCTCATGAGGTCCTTTCAACCCTGCTTTCTACTGTCTTTCAAAGTGTGAGATTTGTCAAGAAAGCTGGCTTAGCAGCATGGTATGTTTATTGAAGAAATAGAGGGAAAACTGTAGTCTTTGTTAGCGTGCCAGTTCTGTGATACAAGTTGCTCTTGATTTGATTTGCTATGGGAAACTGTTGGAAGAAGCCCTATAGTGGAATCTTAGCTGGGGCCACAGAGCACACCTTTCAGTAGCAGATGAAAACCAAATTATTTTCTGCACCAAAGAAGATGACAAGACATTTTTGAGGTGCGTGTAATATTTTTTTTTTCTGAGGAAATCGGGGAAAAAAAGATTTTTAAAAAATCAGAGCCTAGGGTAAAACATCAGTTATGAAGAATTTTCGTGCAAGAGTGGTATAATGTAAATTTGAGAAGTTTCGGCACGTAAAGACTGCTGGGAGATTGAGTGCTTGTTATGGTATAATGAAATTATTTCAAATTGTTCTAGCAAGAGAGCTTAAGGGGTGTTTTTCTGCTGTTGCTTGGCAGGCCGTTTTCAGGCTGCAAGGTGGCCATATAGCTTTTTTGAGTGATGGAGTTTTAGTTAAACTCTCCCTTGTGCAAGATTGCCAGGTTGGCACAACATTACTCATCGCTGAGCAGTAATCAGTCTCTGTTTTATCTTTTTCTTACAAGTTGAGAAGGTTGTGGAGGGGCAGCCCTGGTGCTGTAAGAAGTTTGTGCGGGCTCCAGTCACTTCATACTGGTGAATATTTTCCTGATGATGAAGGAACATCAGGTACATGTGATGATCAGAGCACCTGTAGGATATCATCTTGACTACCAATGGTTTGTAGCCCAGGTTTGAAGGAGAAGGGATTTATTTCAACAGAGGTTTTGTTTTCTCTGACTTTGTCACTTAATGGTAAGTGCAGTCTAGGGGATGCTTCATGGGTCTTTGCATTCAGCTCACCACGATGCTAGGCAGCTTTCCAGTTGGCTGACTGCTTCGTAGGGAGGGTTTTTCCTGGAGAGCTTGATACTGGTCTGCCAAATGCTTTCCAGGGGCAAACATGATGCCATAAAGAAAAAAGGAAAGAAGTTTTTATTAGTAGAATAAGGTGGGATCAGTCCTCTCTTGGCTTTATCAGTGGTTAGAAGACAGGAAATAGTGGTCGGAATTACAATCCCCAAGAAATCTGTGTATTCACTGAAATGTTGCAATGCAGGGGATGGGTCATAAGCAAGTGTCCTTTGCTGATGGTATTAAATTTATTTGGGGTCATCAAAGTGAAAGCTGCCTGCAAAGACATACGGATGGTGTCATGATAATGAGAAACTAAATAGTAAAGTAGCACATGAAATTCAGTGTTGGATGCAAAATAATGCCTGTGGGCAGGAGGGTGACTGATCTGCAGCATGTAAAAGCTGAATGATTGCTGTTCCTTATAATTCAGGAGCTGTGGGTGTCAGATGAAATTATGGGCTGGAAAGCTTGAAACCAAGTTCTTTTTCTGCAAACAATTAAACACAGTTCTCTTCCATAGGGGATGTTATGTAGATTAAAATAACAGATGGATCTGAAAGGCGATGTAGAGCAGTTTATGGGGGAGAAGCCCATGAAGAGCTGTTAAGCACCAGGATGAAGTCTGAAGCTTGAGCGACCATAAGCTCTTCTTATGGTCAGCAAGTGAGACAAAGTTAAAGAGTGAAGGAGCAGGAAAAAGTTTAGAGCAAATCACTTCATTGCATAAAACTAAGTCACAGTGTCTCAAAATCAATGAGAAAAGGGTAAATTTGTTCCCCGGTGCTTGGAAACTCTTGTCGAATTCCCCCTCCCCTTGGTTTGTTTTATTTGGGGAAGCCTTCACATCACTGTAGCTGACACTAACAAACCTCCTCCCATCTGCAGACGTCTGATTGTAGCGGGAAAGGAAGAAAGCACAGAAGCACTTATATCAACAGATGTGAGCTCTGATTTAAACAACAGTAATTTATTCCTGCTGATCTTTAGCAGCATCTGCAAGTGCAGTATGAGGTATTTTTACTTAGGACGTTACCTTCACTTCTCTGCAGCACATGCTTTTCTTAATGTATGACTTACATGCACCAGGGCATTACCTAATCCAGGATAATTAGAAGAAGATTTTGGAGAAAGGACTTTGAGCTTTGAAAATCTGCAAAATAGCTCCAGCATACTTACATCCAAATTCTTCAAAACACACAAAGACTTGATCTTACGATAGCTAATAACTTTGTTTTCTTTTGTGTGTAGTATTTTCTGTGCACATTTTAAAATATCTAAAGATCTAAGGCTTTAAAAAATGTTCTTAATGTTTTTGATCTCTTCCAGAATGTTATTTTATTTTTGGTTGTAAGGTCTTGATTAGAGTGTATAAAAATCTTTACCTGTGCAAGCAAAGTACATTATCACAGAGCAGAGACAACGAAAAGGACTTCTGTGGAATGTAAATGAGAAGAGACTAATTAGCAAGTCTTAGAAGAACAAAATGTGAGCACAGTTATTTAATCAGTACTTTAGAGCAGTAGGAGATGCAGTTAGGTAAAGACAACTTGCTGGCAGCACAGACGGTGTGGGCCGCTGTCGCCTAAGCGTGATGATGAGCAGTGATGAGGGATGAGCAAAACTCCTTCATTCCCCTTCGCTTTGCAGAGGCTGGAGCTGCTGTGCAACTTGTCTCTACCTGTCCCTATGCTTAATTTCTTATCTGCATAGCTCTTCAGCTAAAGAAAAGATTAGAATAATGAAGCCTTTTATAAGACCCTCCTCATTTCATTTTTAAATAGCTGCACGTTAGTATACAGCATAGTATATAGTGCGTGTAGGAACCTCATCATGTATATTAATAAAGACTTCAAGTTATAAGGAAGAAAAACTCTTTCAGGTTTCACCCTGAAACATCTTAGACATTCCTCGTAGAAGAGAGCCTGCGTCAAACTGTTGACCCCTCCTTTTCTGCATTCCCTCATCACTTTCTAATAATGGTACATGCTGCGAAGATTAAGAGCCTGCAGCAGGTCCCAGGCGCTGAAGTCCCTCTCCCCAACTCTAAAGGAGCCCTCTCCTACAGGCTCACCTAGCAGAAATGGCAGCTTCTTTATTGGAATGAGCAAGGCATTAATATTATTCTCAAGAAGACGAGTGTACTGACCAGGACAACCGCTCCTCATCCAACAGCGGCAGATGTGGAAGACTCAGTATCTCTGATGCAGTTGTATCCTCCAGCTCAGGAGAAAAAAGAGAAATATACACTGTTGAATCAACAAAAGGCAAGAAATATGCTTCCTCTCTCCGTAAAGTCCTTCCAGATGGTACGGCTTGATGTGCTGTCCCAGCAACAACTCCTGTGATGGCAGCTACATCAAAGAGCTCATAGGCAGGGAAAGCCAAATAGCGTCTCCCCTGTAATGAACTTCAGAATTCAGGAATGATGGAGGGGTCAACAGCAGCCCGTGCACCAAAGAGCAGCAGTTTCAGAGCTGGAGAGCAGTCCAGCTCAGGGCCACATTAATAACATTTTCCACCATGGCAGAGTCTACGCCCCCCTGCTGCAGACCACTGATGGCTTCAGTGGGACTGTTCAAACACTTACAGTCACACAGATGATGAAGTGCTGCCTTGGAGTAGGGCCCAGTGGTCTCCAGACATCCGTTCCAGGGAAGGTGGCTGGGTGTTAAATCCTTATCTTGGAGATGTTTGCACGCGGGATGGGGCAGTGGAGAGCTTGCGGGTGGCAGCAGACATCTCTGGATCCAGTCCTCCTCCTGCTGGGCAGCTGAGTGTGGGAGCACGGCAGTCTTTGAAATTGGCTTCTAAATCACAGGTGGAGTATTTTTTTCTAAGTACTTAATCTCTTTCTGCAGAAATAATAACTCTTTAAAACCACTCTGTCTTACCCTCCTCGTTCTTCTTGAAATGCTGCCAACATGAGCCCAGTTTCAGCAGGCATCAAAAGGCCTGAACGTGGCAGTGCTTGGCTCAGGCACTGGTGACTTCTGCGTGCTTTATGCGGAAAGCTGGCACAAATAGATGTCTGAGGAGATCCGAGGGTCTGTTGGTCCCTTAAGGTAAAGCCATGCTAAGGACATGTGAATTTTGGTTTATTGTATTTCCATTCCTCTGGTGCTTCATGGTGAATGAAGATGGCCCTCTGCAATTCTGCATCCATGGAAGGGGCCTGGTACTTGCTGTGGCTGGGCAGAGAGGGAAGCTCTTAGCTACTGGTGTCCTGCAGCATTTTCTTTCAAGACCAAGAAAGATGGGTTAGGTATGCTCAAAGATGGGTTAGATATGCTCAGCCCAGACTGCACGGTGCAGCTGTATCTCACTTGAGCAGTGAGACCAAGGGCACTGAGGTGGTCAGCTCTTAGCAAAAGGCAAGTAGATGTTCTCTGTTGTATAAACCATAAGTGTCTCCCACTCACAGATACTGGGGGAAGAGGATCTGAGGATGAAGACTGCTGGATCCCCTGAGGGAATGTAGTAGCAGCATCCTGATTGCAAAGCAGGTTAACTATCCCATAACGTTTTTACAGGACTGCTGATGAGGAGCCCAAAGACGGACCCTCACAGAGCACTAACGTGCTGGTCAGTAGGGAGGAGAAGCAGTTTGGTCGTCTTCCCGCCTTACTGGGGGCTTTTGGGGGGACGTGATCAGATCAGTCCCATCTCCTGCATATGTGCAGTACTGATCCAGGACTCCTGGAGATGTCGTGCATAACTCAGACCCCATCATACTTCTGTTCTCATGTTACTGCCCAAATTTATGGGGGCCCGGGGGAGCCCTCGTACCACAAGTAGTCACTGTAGGGCTTTTCCACCGATGCAGTGGCTTTTCCCAGAGTGTGAGACAGTGCACGTATTGGCATCATTACTGCACAGAGATGGCTTTTTGGTATTCTCCAAATGCTTTCTTGGTTTTCTATGACTTCAAAACTGTCCTCCAGACAGATGCTGCCAGAAGCCATCCCTGATAACAGGCCTGGGACGATTTCCACTGGCTTTACCACAGCCGTGAAAGAGGTGGATCAGTCTCGTGTGGGGTGACTTCCATCTCCCTGCAGCTCAGTGAGCAGACTGGATGCCAGACAAAACAAATAATCTCTTTCTTTCCTTCTCCTTTGCTGTTGTTTCCATAAATACACTCAACACGGAGTAATATGTGAAAAATAGCTGGTGATCCTTCACATGGAGAAATGTTACAATTATCCTATGAAGTTCCCGGGCAACCGAGCTGTCCTGACATGGGACAGTCCCAGCAGTCTGGCTTTTGCAAAGGCTGTGACCGGCAAGAAGCAAACAAGCTTGGCTTTCATCACTGCGTGCAAGACGGCCAGCGGTGCAGCGGAGGAGATCCAGAGCTTTGGCCTAGAAGCAGCCCCCCTGGGAGCCATCCTTCCCCCTCTGCTCTCTGAAGAGTTGTGGCTGAATGGCAGTAAAAAAAAGAACAGGCATTTCATCGCATGTCCGCAAACTAATCTTGTCTTTGTACGGTTTTGGGGATGAATGTGGTAAAAGCCAATGCTTCTCACTTTTCGTTTAAATTAGGACGTGATCTCATATAATAACAACATGGGGATGTCTGCAGAAGGCCTTGCCTTGCCTTTGGCCTATTTGCACATTTTCAGGGGGAAAATAATAGAGGATGCTGGTCCTGTCAGTTATCTAGTGTTGGAAGTAAATGTCTCCAGTCAGCAGCTAGGTGTTGAAGGTCTCTTGTTAGCTTTGATGAGACAGGGTTGATCTTATGGTTCCCCAGGGAAGTTTCTGTCAGCATAATCTTACCCTGGCAGTCCTGGGCAGGCGTCTTTTAAACGTCCATTATTAAACGTTCTTCTTTATTGTGGTTTATTTTATTTTATAGAATCACTGAGTGATTTTGTAAACCCTTTTATTTCATCTGGGATCAGTTTCCTCCAGCAATTCAAGAGAAATACTGATACCGTGGTGTTGGTAGGAATATTGGTAGGAGACACCTGCATATTTACAGTGGTTGAGATGCTGAATTTGCTCCTCTGTTACGGCACTGATCCTTTAACATTGCAGAGCTGTTGCAAATGGTCATCTCTCGAGTGTTGTTTGGTTGGATGGACACTCGGTAGTGGTGATGTTACAGTCATCGGTGGGGTCCCAGCCCTAGTACTGCCAAAATCAGTTCTGCAATTAAATGCATTTAAAATTAATGCATTTAATACATAATACTTCTTTGTAAAACATGGGTCTCTGTTTCCTGGCTGTCCTCGTTGCTCCTAAATGTGGTTCCTGTGTGTCTCTGATAGGTCGACAGTGACACAATTTGGAATGAAGTTCACTCGTCCGGTGCTGCTCGTCTGGCCGTAGGCTGTGTCATTGAGCTCGTTTTCAAAGTAGCCACGGGAGAACTGAAGGTTTGTATGAAAATACACTTGGCTTTGATATAAGCTCTGTACAGGACTCAGCTCAGGGCTCTGTTATGCAGGAGGTCCAGTTAGCTTCATTTTAATGGCACCATCTGGCTTTAGTCATAAAAATCTTTGAGGATATCAGCAAGTGAACAACAGACTCCTGGTGAATGTTCTTACGCACCGATTAAAAGGAAGAAAGAAACCAGAGCAGCAAATTAAATCACTGTTCCAGTGTTATCTGAGGGTCTTGCTGTTGCCTTCAGCTGGGCCAGCCCATTTGCTGTTTCAGTGACCTCATGCAGAATATTTTTTTTTCTCTGAATGGAAGGAAATGCTGTAGCAACCAGTTTCCATAAAATTCATGTGGACTTCCCCCCCCCAAATGAGGGAGAGCATCATCTACTGCAATGGTCTTGTGAGAAAACCGTCGAGAACAACTACATGGTTCCAAAGCAGAATTAATGCTTCTGGCTGCAACCTCTGCATCCGTCTTTGTGCAATAAACCTTCCTTTATGTCTTACTTCCTCATTTTCTTATTTTTTGTGTGTAGAATGGATTTGCTGTTGTTCGGCCTCCAGGTCACCATGCAGAAGAGAGCACACCCATGTAAGTATGTGTATGTGCTTTATCAACTTGCTTCAGTGTTCATCTGTTGTGTGACCAGCAGCTGGAAATTAGAAAGGTAGTTTGTTAGCTTAATATTGCAGAATTTCTTGCTTATTGATATGCAAGAGAGTATTGTATTCAAAGCTCCCAGTAATTCTCTGGAAGAGGGCAAGATCCTGCTTACTGGTTTCGGGTGGGTATTTTGTAGTAAGAATCAGCATTACAGTCATGCTTTGATAAAGCACTGATGCTTTTATTTGCTTTACTCTTGTGAATTGTTTTAAGTTAAATGTTGATGGCTCGTCCAATGTGAGGAAAGCAAGGGTACGCAACTTATAGTGGTAATAGCAGACATAACTGTGTCCTGGGGTCACAATACTGAATTAGGAGAGTGTCAGAGTGAGAAGGCTTCACAAAGCAAAAATTGAAGTTGGGCATCTTACATGTGTTTAATATAGCAGTGGTTTTGCCATCGGGCTGTTTTCAAATCAGGGTCCTATGCACAAATCTTGTTGGTTTTGTGTATCTGGCTTAACGTGTGCTGAAGTGTCATGTCTTGGGTGCTTCGGCACTCTTTGGTGGGAGATAGAATCATAGAATCACAGAATTGTTGAGGTTGGCAAAGACCTTTAAGATCATCAAGTCCAACCGTTAACCTAGCACTGCCAAGTCCACCACTAAACCATGTCCCTAAACACCACGTCTACACGTCTTTTAAATACCTCCAGAGATGGTGACTCCACCACTTCCCTGGGCAGCCTGTTCCAAGGCTTGACAGCCCTTTCGGTGAAGAAATTTTTCCTAATATCCAATC